>NW_028126052.1:0-506386 GCF_965194825.1 Balaenoptera physalus | reverse complement strand
AGGACATTGATTTCATGGCTGAGTGATATTCCATTGTACATAAGGACCACCACTTATTTATCCATTTTTATCTTTCCTGGGATATTTAAGGTGGAATGAAGTGGAGGTCCTTGGCAACAGAGAAGCCCTAAACTTTGGTGTTCCTGTGTCTTGCTGATTTTTAACTTTCCCAATTTATACCCCCATGCATGGAAGTGCCCTATGCTCTCTAAGCTGTGTTTTTTAGATGTTTCAGGACTCACTGTACCCTTCTCCAGAGTGGCTGTTGGCAATTTACATCCCGCCCATCAGCGTAGCAAGGCTCCCATTTCTCCATGGCCTGTCCTGCATTTCTGGTTTTGACCCTTTTTTCAGCATGGCCCATTTGACCGATGGGAAGCGAGACTTCTTTGTAGCGCTGATTTGCCTTTCCAGGTTGCTTGGTTGGCCAAAAAGGGCGTATGCGTTTTTTCCTGAATATATTCAGGAAAAAACGCATAGGCCCTTTTTGGCCAAGGGCATCATTATCAATGTTTTGCCGCTTTTCATGTGCTTTAAAGGCGATTCGTATCTACCTCCTGAAATCTGTTTCCTGCAATTCTGCCTTGATTTCAAATCCTCTTTTTTGCCTTCCCTCAATATATTTGTGGACGAGAGTTATCATTTATAACTCTGCAGGTTTGTGAATTGCAGTGCCCTGAAGCTCCATTTTACAACTCGCTTTTTGGGAGCTGGCCGTAAAAGCGCAGGATGGCTTCAGGCCCTGTTCTCGTTCCAGGGGGCAGGCTGAGCCTGTGGTTAATTCTTCTTCCTGATGGGAAAATAGAGTGCCCTGTGCCTGTCCCAACACCAACAGCTAGTCTCTCATTGGTTCCCCATCTTCCCATTCATCCTCAGGACAAATTGCAACCTGTACGGAACAGGAGGTTAAAGGTGCTGATGCTCCAAGTAGGGAGATTGCTAGTAAAGTGGCTGCAATGGCGAACCCGAGCACAAGGAGATGAGAAATGAGGTGCGTTTTAGAAACCTTTCCCCATCACACGGTGTACCATATTCTGGGTTTCTATGCATGTTTTCGATGTAGGAAGATGCCCTTGAACCTGGAGATTTGGGACCCATGGGATGGGTACCACGCAGTATTACTTTAAAGGGTCTGCGTTTACTCACCCAACCTCACCAAACCTCTCAGCCCCAAGAGTGTCCACCCTTATGTCTCATCCAGCTGTGGGTCTAGATATGGTCAATCCAGGTTCCATCACAGCCCCTGAACGAATTGTGTAAGAATTTCTCTCTCTTTCACTGTCTTTGTTTCATGGGGTTTTAAAAGTAATTTATTTTTAGAATGGGGTTTAGCTGCTTTTCACTGCTGTGTTTATGCCGCTTTACACCCACTTCACACACTAACAGAGAGATTTCAATACATAGGTTTTAAGATTATTACTAGTCAGATATATCCTTGTGTGGTGAATAGGGGGTGTTGAGTCCAGTTCCCTGAGCAAGGAGTAGGTCTTGTCTATTACATATTGGGTTTATGGAACGGTATCTCAGCTCATTTGAAACCCTTGTTTTATGTATCACCCCACCTCACCTTTCCTGTTAAGCAGCCATAGTGTGTTTTCTGCATGTGTGACTCTGTTCTGTTTTGTAATTCAGTTCAAGTGTAACGGTTTTTACTTTCCCTGTATAAGTGATATCTTATGAGAAGTGTCCTTTTCTGTGTGACTTATTTCCCTTAGAATCGTCGTACCTAAATCCACTCATCATGCTGCTACTTGCCTTAGGACATTGATTTCATGGCTGAGTGATATTCCATTGTACATAAGGACCACCACTTATTTATCCATTTTTATCTTTCCTGGGATATTTAAGGTGGAATGAAGTGGAGGTCCTTGGCAACAGAGAAGCCCTAAACTTTGGTGTTCCTGTGTCTTGCTGATTTTTAACTTTCCCAATTTATACCCCCATGCATGGAAGTGCCCTATGCTCTCTAAGCTGTGTTTTTTAGATGTTTCAGGACTCACTGTACCCTTCTCCAGAGTGGCTGTTGGCAATTTACATCCCGCCCATCAGCGTAGCAAGGCTCCCATTTCTCCATGGCCTGTCCTGCATTTCTGGTTTTGACCCTTTTTTCAGCATGGCCCATTTGACCGATGGGAAGCGAGACTTCTTTGTAGCGCTGATTTGCCTTTCCAGGTTGCTTGGTTGGCCAAAAAGGGCGTATGCGTTTTTTCCTGAATATATTCAGGAAAAAACGCATAGGCCCTTTTTGGCCAAGGGCATCATTATCAATGTTTTGCCGCTTTTCATGTGCTTTAAAGGCGATTCGTATCTACCTCCTGAAATCTGTTTCCTGCAATTCTGCCTTGATTTCAAATCCTCTTTTTTGCCTTCCCTCAATATATTTGTGGACGAGAGTTATCATTTATAACTCTGCAGGTTTGTGAATTGCAGTGCCCTGAAGCTCCATTTTACAACTCGCTTTTTGGGAGCTGGCCGTAAAAGCGCAGGATGGCTTCAGGCCCTGTTCTCGTTCCAGGGGGCAGGCTGAGCCTGTGGTTAATTCTTCTTCCTGATGGGAAAATAGAGTGCCCTGTGCCTGTCCCAACACCAACAGCTAGTCTCTCATTGGTTCCCCATCTTCCCATTCATCCTCAGGACAAATTGCAACCTGTACGGAACAGGAGGTTAAAGGTGCTGATGCTCCAAGTAGGGAGATTGCTAGTAAAGTGGCTGCAATGGCGAACCCGAGCACAAGGAGATGAGAAATGAGGTGCGTTTTAGAAACCTTTCCCCATCACACGGTGTACCATATTCTGGGTTTCTATGCATGTTTTCGATGTAGGAAGATGCCCTTGAACCTGGAGATTTGGGACCCATGGGATGGGTACCACGCAGTATTACTTTAAAGGGTCTGCGTTTACTCACCCAACCTCACCAAACCTCTCAGCCCCAAGAGTGTCCACCCTTATGTCTCATCCAGCTGTGGGTCTAGATATGGTCAATCCAGGTTCCATCACAGCCCCTGAACGAATTGTGTAAGAATTTCTCTCTCTTTCACTGTCTTTGTTTCATGGGGTTTTAAAAGTAATTTATTTTTAGAATGGGGTTTAGCTGCTTTTCACTGCTGTGTTTATGCCGCTTTACACCCACTTCACACACTAACAGAGAGATTTCAATACATAGGTTTTAAGATTATTACTAGTCAGATATATCCTTGTGTGGTGAATAGGGGGTGTTGAGTCCAGTTCCCTGAGCAAGGAGTAGGTCTTGTCTATTACATATTGGGTTTATGGAACGGTATCTCAGCTCATTTGAAACCCTTGTTTTATGTATCACCCCACCTCACCTTTCCTGTTAAGCAGCCATAGTGTGTTTTCTGCATGTGTGACTCTGTTCTGTTTTGTAATTCAGTTCAAGTGTAACGGTTTTTACTTTCCCTGTATAAGTGATATCTTATGAGAAGTGTCCTTTTCTGTGTGACTTATTTCCCTTAGAATCGTCGTACCTAAATCCACTCATCATGCTGCTACTTGCCTTAGGACATTGATTTCATGGCTGAGTGATATTCCATTGTACATAAGGACCACCACTTATTTATCCATTTTTATCTTTCCTGGGATATTTAAGGTGGAATGAAGTGGAGGTCCTTGGCAACAGAGAAGCCCTAAACTTTGGTGTTCCTGTGTCTTGCTGATTTTTAACTTTCCCAATTTATACCCCCATGCATGGAAGTGCCCTATGCTCTCTAAGCTGTGTTTTTTAGATGTTTCAGGACTCACTGTACCCTTCTCCAGAGTGGCTGTTGGCAATTTACATCCCGCCCATCAGCGTAGCAAGGCTCCCATTTCTCCATGGCCTGTCCTGCATTTCTGGTTTTGACCCTTTTTTCAGCATGGCCCATTTGACCGATGGGAAGCGAGACTTCTTTGTAGCGCTGATTTGCCTTTCCAGGTTGCTTGGTTGGCCAAAAAGGGCGTATGCGTTTTTTCCTGAATATATTCAGGAAAAAACGCATAGGCCCTTTTTGGCCAAGGGCATCATTATCAATGTTTTGCCGCTTTTCATGTGCTTTAAAGGCGATTCGTATCTACCTCCTGAAATCTGTTTTCTGCAATTCTGCCTTGATTTCAAATCCTCTTTTTTGCCTTCCCTCAATATATTTGTGGACGAGAGTTATCATTTATAACTCTGCAGGTTTGTGAATTGCAGTGCCCTGAAGCTCCATTTTACAACTCGCTTTTTGGGAGCTGGCCGTAAAAGCGCAGGATGGCTTCAGGCCCTGTTCTCGTTCCAGGGGGCAGGCTGAGCCTGTGGTTAATTCTTCTTCCTGATGGGAAAATAGAGTGCCCTGTGCCTGTCCCAACACCAACAGCTAGTCTCTCATTGGTTCCCCATCTTCCCATTCATCCTCAGGACAAATTGCAACCTGTACGGAACAGGAGGTTAAAGGTGCTGATGCTCCAAGTAGGGAGATTGCTAGTAAAGTGGCTGCAATGGCGAACCCGAGCACAAGGAGATGAGAAATGAGGTGCGTTTTAGAAACCTTTCCCCATCACACGGTGTACCATATTCTGGGTTTCTATGCATGTTTTCGATGTAGGAAGATGCCCTTGAACCTGGAGATTTGGGACCCATGGGATGGGTACCACGCAGTATTACTTTAAAGGGTCTGCGTTTACTCACCCAACCTCACCAAACCTCTCAGCCCCAAGAGTGTCCACCCTTATGTCTCATCCAGCTGTGGGTCTAGATATGGTCAATCCAGGTTCCATCACAGCCCCTGAACGAATTGTGTAAGAATTTCTCTCTCTTTCACTGTCTTTGTTTCATGGGGTTTTAAAAGTAATTTATTTTTAGAATGGGGTTTAGCTGCTTTTCACTGCTGTGTTTATGCCGCTTTACACCCACTTCACACACTAACAGAGAGATTTCAATACATAGGTTTTAAGATTATTACTAGTCAGATATATCCTTGTGTGGTGAATAGGGGGTGTTGAGTCCAGTTCCCTGAGCAAGGAGTAGGTCTTGTCTATTACATATTGGGTTTATGGAACGGTATCTCAGCTCATTTGAAACCCTTGTTTTATGTATCACCCCACCTCACCTTTCCTGTTAAGCAGCCATAGTGTGTTTTCTGCATGTGTGACTCTGTTCTGTTTTGTAATTCAGTTCAAGTGTAACGGTTTTTACTTTCCCTGTATAAGTGATATCTTATGAGAAGTGTCCTTTTCTGTGTGACTTATTTCCCTTAGAATCGTCGTACCTAAATCCACTCATCATGCTGCTACTTGCCTTAGGACATTGATTTCATGGCTGAGTGATATTCCATTGTACATAAGGACCACCACTTATTTATCCATTTTTATCTTTCCTGGGATATTTAAGGTGGAATGAAGTGGAGGTCCTTGGCAACAGAGAAGCCCTAAACTTTGGTGTTCCTGTGTCTTGCTGATTTTTAACTTTCCCAATTTATACCCCCATGCATGGAAGTGCCCTATGCTCTCTAAGCTGTGTTTTTTAGATGTTTCAGGACTCACTGTACCCTTCTCCAGAGTGGCTGTTGGCAATTTACATCCCGCCCATCAGCGTAGCAAGGCTCCCATTTCTCCATGGCCTGTCCTGCATTTCTGGTTTTGACCCTTTTTTCAGCATGGCCCATTTGACCGATGGGAAGCGAGACTTCTTTGTAGCGCTGATTTGCCTTTCCAGGTTGCTTGGTTGGCCAAAAAGGGCGTATGCGTTTTTTCCTGAATATATTCAGGAAAAAACGCATACGCCCTTTTTGGCCAAGGGCATCATTATCAATGTTTTGCCGCTTTTCATGTGCTTTAAAGGCGATTCGTATCTACCTCCTGAAATCTGTTTCCTGCAATTCTGCCTTGATTTCAAATCCTCTTTTTTGCCTTCCCTCAATATATTTGTGGACGAGAGTTATCATTTATAACTCTGCAGGTTTGTGAATTGCAGTGCCCTGAAGCTCCATTTTACCACTCGCTTTTTGGGAGCTGGCCGTAAAAGCGCAGGATGGCTTCAGGCCCTGTTCTCGTTCCAGGGGGCAGGCTGAGCCTGTGGTTAATTCTTCTTCCTAATGGGAAAATAGAGTGCCCTGTGCCTGTCCCAACACCAACAGCTAGTCTCTCATTGGTTCCCCATCTTCCCATTCATCCTCAGGACAAATTGCAACCTGTACGGAACAGGAGGTTAAAGGTGCTGATGCTCCAAGTAGGGAGATTGCTAGTAAAGTGGCTGCAATGGCGAACCCGAGCACAAGGAGATGAGAAATGAGGTGCGTTTTAGAAACCTTTCCCCATCACACGGTGTACCATATTCTGGGTTTCTATGCATGTTTTCGATGTAGGAAGATGCCCTTGAACCTGGAGATTTGGGACCCATGGGATGGGTACCACGCAGTATTACTTTAAAGGGTCTGCGTTTACTCACCCAACCTCACCAAACCTCTCAGCCCCAAGAGTGTCCACCCTTATGTCTCATCCAGCTGTGGGTCTAGATATGGTCAATCCAGGTTCCATCACAGCCCCTGAACGAATTGTGTAAGAATTTCTCTCTCTTTCACTGTCTTTGTTTCATGGGGTTTTAAAAGTAATTTATTTTTAGAATGGGGTTTAGCTGCTTTTCACTGCTGTGTTTATGCCGCTTTACACCCACTTCACACACTAACAGAGAGATTTCAATACATAGGTTTTAAGATTATTACTAGTCAGATATATCCTTGTGTGGTGAATAGGGGGTGTTGAGTCCAGTTCCCTGAGCAAGGAGTAGGTCTTGTCTATTACATATTGGGTTTATGGAACGGTATCTCAGCTCATTTGAAACCCTTGTTTTATGTATCACCCCACCTGACCTTTCCTGTTAAGCAGCCATAGTGTGTTTTCTGCATGTGTGACTCTGTTCTGTTTTGTAATTCAGTTCAAGTGTAACGGTGTTTACTTTCCCTGTATAAGTGATATCTTATGAGAAGTGTCCTTTTCTGTGTGACTTATTTCACTTAGAATCGTCTCGTACCTAAATCCACTCATCATGCTGCTACTAGCCTTAGGACATTGATTTCATGGCTGAGTGATATTCCATTGTACATAAGGACCACCACTTATTTATCCATTTTTATCTTTCCTGGGATATTTAAGGTGGAATGAAGTGGAGGTCCTTGGCAACAGAGCAGCCCTAAACTTTGGTGTGCTTTTGTCTTGCTGATTTTTAACTTTCCCAATTTATACCCCCATGCATGGAAGTGCCCTATGCTCTCTAAGCTGTGTTTTTTAGATGTTTCAGGACAAACTGTACCCTTCTCCAGAGTGGCTGTTGGCAATTTACATCCCGCCCATCAGCGTAGCAAGGCTCCCATTTCTCCATGGCCTGTCCTGCATTTCTGGTTTTGACACTTATTTCAGCATGGCCCATTTGACCGATGGGAAGCGAGACTTCTTTGTAGCTCTGATTTGCCTTTCCAGGTTGCTTGGTTGGCCAAAAAGGGCGTATGCGTTTTTTCCTGAATATATTCAGGAAAAAACGCATACGCCCTTTTTGGCCAAGGGCATCATTATCAATGTTTTGCCGCTTTTCATGTGCTTTAAAGGCGATTCGAATCTACCTCCTGAAATCTGTTTCCTGCAATTCTGCCTTGATTTCAAATCCTCTTTTTTGCCTTCCCTCAATATATTTGTGGACGAGAGTTATCATTTATAACTCTGCAGGTTTGTGAATTGCAGTGCCCTGAAGCTCCATTTTACAACTCGCTTTTTGGGAGCTGGCCGTAAAAGCGCAGGATGGCTTCAGGCTCTGTTCTCGTTCCAGGGGGCAGGCTGAGCCTGTGGTTAATTCTTCTTCCTGATGGGAAAATAGAGTGCCCTGTGCCTGTCCCAACACCAACAGCTAGTCTCTCATTGGTTCCCCATCTTCCCATTCATCCTCAGGACAAATTGCAACCTGTACGGAACAGGAGGTTAAAGGTGCTGATGCTCCAAGTAGGGAGATTGCTAGTAAAGTGGCTGCAATGGCGAACCCGAGCACAAGGAGATGAGAAATGAGGTGCGTTTTAGAAACCTTTCCCCATCACACGGTGTACCATATTCTGGGTTTCTATGCATGTTTTCGATGTAGGAAGATGCCCTTGAACCTGGAGATTTGGGACCCATGGGATGGGTACCACGCAGTATTACTTTAAAGGGTCTGCGTTTACTCACCCAACCTCACCAAACCTCTCAGCCCCAAGAGTGTCCACCCTTATGTCTCATCCAGCTGTGGGTCTAGATATGGTCAATCCAGGTTCCATCACAGCCCCTGAACGAATTGTGTAAGAATTTCTCTCTCTTTCACTGTCTTTGTTTCATGGGGTTTTAAAAGTAATTTATTTTTAGAATGGGGTTTAGCTGCTTTTCACTGCTGTGTTTATGCCGCTTTACACCCACTTCACACACTAACAGAGAGATTTCAATACATAGGTTTTAAGATTATTACTAGTCAGATATATCCTTGTGTGGTGAATAGGGGGTGTTGAGTCCAGTTCCCTGAGCAAGGAGTAGGTCTTGTCTATTACATATTGGGTTTATGGAACGGTATCTCAGCTCATTTGAAACCCTTGTTTTATGTATCACCCCACCTGACCTTTCCTGTTAAGCAGCCATAGTGTGTTTTCTGCATGTGTGACTCTGTTCTGTTTTGTAATTCAGTTCAAGTGTAACGGTGTTTACTTTCCCTGTATAAGTGATATCTTATGAGAAGTGTCCTTTTCTGTGTGACTTATTTCACTTAGAATCGTCTCGTACCTAAATCCACTCATCATGCTGCTACTAGCCTTAGGACATTGATTTCATGGCTGAGTGATATTCCATTGTACATAAGGACCACCACTTATTTATCCATTTTTATCTTTCCTGGGATATTTAAGGTGGAATGAAGTGGAGGTCCTTGGCAACAGAGCAGCCCTAAACTTTGGTGTGCTTTTGTCTTGCTGATTTTTAACTTTCCCAATTTATACCCCCATGCATGGAAGTGCCCTATGCTCTCTAAGCTGTGTTTTTTAGATGTTTCAGGACAAACTGTACCCTTCTCCAGAGTGGCTGTTGGCAATTTACATCCCGCCCATCAGCGTAGCAAGGCTCCCATTTCTCCATGGCCTGTCCTGCATTTCTGGTTTTGACACTTATTTCAGCATGGCCCATTTGACCGATGGGAAGCGAGACTTCTTTGTAGCGCTGATTTGCCTTTCCAGGTTGCTTGGTTGGCCAAAAAGGGCGTATGCGTTTTTTCCTGAATATATTCAGGAAAAAACGCATACGCCCTTTTTGGCCAAGGGCATCATTATCAATGTTTTGCCGCTTTTCATGTGCTTTAAAGGCGATTCGAATCTACCTCCTGAAATCTGTTTCCTGCAATTCTGCCTTGATTTCAAATCCTCTTTTTTGCCTTCCCTCAATATATTTGTGGACGAGAGTTATCATTTATAACTCTGCAGGTTTGTGAATTGCAGTGCCCTGAAGCTCCATTTTACAACTCGCTTTTTGGGAGCTGGCCGTAAAAGCGCAGGATGGCTTCAGGCTCTGTTCTCGTTCCAGGGGGCAGGCTGAGCCTGTGGTTAATTCTTCTTCCTGATGGGAAAATAGAGTGCCCTGTGCCTGTCCCAACACCAACAGCTAGTCTCTCATTGGTTCCCCATCTTCCCATTCATCCTCAGGACAAATTGCAACCTGTACGGAACAGGAGGTTAAAGGTGCTGATGCTCCAAGTAGGGAGATTGCTAGTAAAGTGGCTGCAATGGCGAACCCGAGCACAAGGAGATGAGAAATGAGGTGCGTTTTAGAAACCTTTCCCCATCACACGGTGTACCATATTCTGGGTTTCTATGCATGTTTTCGATGTAGGAAGATGCCCTTGAACCTGGAGATTTGGGACCCATGGGATGGGTACCACGCAGTATTACTTTAAAGGGTCTGCGTTTACTCACCCAACCTCACCAAACCTCTCAGCCCCAAGAGTGTCCACCCTTATGTCTCATCCAGCTGTGGGTCTAGATATGGTCAATCCAGGTTCCATCACAGCCCCTGAACGAATTGTGTAAGAATTTCTCTCTCTTTCACTGTCTTTGTTTCATGGGGTTTTAAAAGTAATTTATTTTTAGAATGGGGTTTAGCTGCTTTTCACTGCTGTGTTTATGCCGCTTTACACCCACTTCACACACTAACAGAGAGATTTCAATACATAGGTTTTAAGATTATTACTAGTCAGATATATCCTTGTGTGGTGAATAGGGGGTGTTGAGTCCAGTTCCCTGAGCAAGGAGTAGGTCTTGTCTATTACATATTGGGTTTATGGAACGGTATCTCAGCTCATTTGAAACCCTTGTTTTATGTATCACCCCACCTCACCTTTCCTGTTAAGCAGCCATAGTGTGTTTTCTGCATGTGTGACTCTGTTCTGTTTTGTAATTCAGTTCAAGTGTAACGGTTTTTACTTTCCCTGTATAAGTGATATCTTATGAGAAGTGTCCTTTTCTGTGTGACTTATTTCCCTTAGAATCGTCGTACCTAAATCCACTCATCATGCTGCTACTTGCCTTAGGACATTGATTTCATGGCTGAGTGATATTCCATTGTACATAAGGACCACCACTTATTTATCCATTTTTATCTTTCCTGGGATATTTAAGGTGGAATGAAGTGGAGGTCCTTGGCAACAGAGAAGCCCTAAACTTTGGTGTTCCTGTGTCTTGCTGATTTTTAACTTTCCCAATTTATACCCCCATGCATGGAAGTGCCCTATGCTCTCTAAGCTGTGTTTTTTAGATGTTTCAGGACTCACTGTACCCTTCTCCAGAGTGGCTGTTGGCAATTTACATCCCGCCCATCAGCGTAGCAAGGCTCCCATTTCTCCATGGCCTGTCCTGCATTTCTGGTTTTGACCCTTTTTTCAGCATGGCCCATTTGACCGATGGGAAGCGAGACTTCTTTGTAGCGCTGATTTGCCTTTCCAGGTTGCTTGGTTGGCCAAAAAGGGCGTATGCGTTTTTTCCTGAATATATTCAGGAAAAAACGCATACGCCCTTTTTGGCCAAGGGCATCATTATCAATGTTTTGCCGCTTTTCATGTGCTTTAAAGGCGATTCGTATCTACCTCCTGAAATCTGTTTCCTGCAATTCTGCCTTGATTTCAAATCCTCTTTTTTGCCTTCCCTCAATATATTTGTGGACGAGAGTTATCATTTATAACTCTGCAGGTTTGTGAATTGCAGTGCCCTGAAGCTCCATTTTACAACTCGCTTTTTGGGAGCTGGCCGTAAAAGCGCAGGATGGCTTCAGGCCCTGTTCTCGTTCCAGGGGGCAGGCTGAGCCTGTGGTTAATTCTTCTTCCTGATGGGAAAATAGAGTGCCCTGTGCCTGTCCCAACACCAACAGCTAGTCTCTCATTGGTTCCCCATCTTCCCATTCATCCTCAGGACAAATTGCAACCTGTACGGAACAGGAGGTTAAAGGTGCTGATGCTCCAAGTAGGGAGATTGCTAGTAAAGTGGCTGCAATGGCGAACCCGAGCACAAGGAGATGAGAAATGAGGTGCGTTTTAGAAACCTTTCCCCATCACACGGTGTACCATATTCTGGGTTTCTATGCATGTTTTCGATGTAGGAAGATGCCCTTGAACCTGGAGATTTGGGACCCATGGGATGGGTACCACGCAGTATTACTTTAAAGGGTCTGCGTTTACTCACCCAACCTCACCAAACCTCTCAGCCCCAAGAGTGTCCACCCTTATGTCTCATCCAGCTGTGGGTCTAGATATGGTCAATCCAGGTTCCATCACAGCCCCTGAACGAATTGTGTAAGAATTTCTCTCTCTTTCACTGTCTTTGTTTCATGGGGTTTTAAAAGTAATTTATTTTTAGAATGGGGTTTAGCTGCTTTTCACTGCTGTGTTTATGCCGCTTTACACCCACTTCACACACTAACAGAGAGATTTCAATACATAGGTTTTAAGATTATTACTAGTCAGATATATCCTTGTGTGGTGAATAGGGGGTGTTGAGTCCAGTTCCCTGAGCAAGGAGTAGGTCTTGTCTATTACATATTGGGTTTATGGAACGGTATCTCAGCTCATTTGAAACCCTTGTTTTATGTATCACCCCACCTCACCTTTCCTGTTAAGCAGCCATAGTGTGTTTTCTGCATGTGTGACTCTGTTCTGTTTTGTAATTCAGTTCAAGTGTAACGGTTTTTACTTTCCCTGTATAAGTGATATCTTATGAGAAGTGTCCTTTTCTGTGTGACTTATTTCCCTTAGAATCGTCGTACCTAAATCCACTCATCATGCTGCTACTTGCCTTAGGACATTGATTTCATGGCTGAGTGATATTCCATTGTACATAAGGACCACCACTTATTTATCCATTTTTATCTTTCCTGGGATATTTAAGGTGGAATGAAGTGGAGGTCCTTGGCAACAGAGAAGCCCTAAACTTTGGTGTTCCTGTGTCTTGCTGATTTTTAACTTTCCCAATTTATACCCCCATGCATGGAAGTGCCCTATGCTCTCTAAGCTGTGTTTTTTAGATGTTTCAGGACTCACTGTACCCTTCTCCAGAGTGGCTGTTGGCAATTTACATCCCGCCCATCAGCGTAGCAAGGCTCCCATTTCTCCATGGCCTGTCCTGCATTTCTGGTTTTGACCCTTTTTTCAGCATGGCCCATTTGACCGATGGGAAGCGAGACTTCTTTGTAGCGCTGATTTGCCTTTCCAGGTTGCTTGGTTGGCCAAAAAGGGCGTATGCGTTTTTTCCTGAATATATTCAGGAAAAAACGCATAGGCCCTTTTTGGCCAAGGGCATCATTATCAATGTTTTGCCGCTTTTCATGTGCTTTAAAGGCGATTCGTATCTACCTCCTGAAATCTGTTTCCTGCAATTCTGCCTTGATTTCAAATCCTCTTTTTTGCCTTCCCTCAATATATTTGTGGACGAGAGTTATCATTTATAACTCTGCAGGTTTGTGAATTGCAGTGCCCTGAAGCTCCATTTTACCACTCGCTTTTTGGGAGCTGGCCGTAAAAGCGCAGGATGGCTTCAGGCCCTGTTCTCGTTCCAGGGGGCAGGCTGAGCCTGTGGTTAATTCTTCTTCCTGATGGGAAAATAGAGTGCCCTGTGCCTGTCCCAACACCAAGAGCTAGTCTCTCATTGGTTCCCCATCTTCCCATTCATCCTCAGGACAAATTGCAACCTGTACGGAACAGGAGGTTAAAGGTGCTGATGCTCCAAGTAGGGAGATTGCTAGTAAAGTGGCTGCAATGGCGAACCCGAGCACAAGGAGATGAGAAATGAGGTGCGTTTTAGAAACCTTTCCCCATCACACGGTGTACCATATTCTGGGTTTCTATGCATGTTTTCGATGTAGGAAGATGCCCTTGAACCTGGAGATTTGGGACCCATGGAATGGGTACCACGCAGTATTACTTTAAAGGGTCTGCGTTTACTCACCCAACCTCACCAAACCTCTCAGCCCCAAGAGTGTCCACCCTTATGTCTCATCCAGCTGTGGGTCTAGATATGGTCAATCCAGGTTCCATCACAGCCCCTGAACGAATTGTGTAAGAATTTCTCTCTCTTTCACTGTCTTTGTTTCATGGGGTTTTAAAAGTAATTTATTTTTAGAATGGGGTTTAGCTGCTTTTCACTGCTGTGTTTATGCCGCTTTACACCCACTTCACACACTAACAGAGAGATTTCAATACATAGGTTTTAAGATTATTACTAGTCAGATATATCCTTGTGTGGTGAATAGGGGGTGTTGAGTCCAGTTCCCTGAGCAAGGAGTAGGTCTTGTCTATTACATATTGGGTTTATGGAACGGTATCTCAGCTCATTTGAAACCCTTGTTTTATGTATCACCCCACCTGACCTTTCCTGTTAAGCAGCCATAGTGTGTTTTCTGCATGTGTGACTCTGTTCTGTTTTGTAATTCAGTTCAAGTGTAACGGTGTTTACTTTCCCTGTATAAGTGATATCTTATGAGAAGTGTCCTTTTCTGTGTGACTTATTTCACTTAGAATCGTCTCGTACCTAAATCCACTCATCATGCTGCTACTAGCCTTAGGACATTGATTTCATGGCTGAGTGATATTCCATTGTACATAAGGACCACCACTTATTTATCCATTTTTATCTTTCCTGGGATATTTAAGGTGGAATGAAGTGGAGGTCCTTGGCAACAGAGCAGCCCTAAACTTTGGTGTGCTTTTGTCTTGCTGATTTTTAACTTTCCCAATTTATACCCCCATGCATGGAAGTGCCCTATGCTCTCTAAGCTGTGTTTTTTAGATGTTTCAGGACAAACTGTACCCTTCTCCAGAGTGGCTGTTGGCAATTTACATCCCGCCCATCAGCGTAGCAAGGCTCCCATTTCTCCATGGCCTGTCCTGCATTTCTGGTTTTGACACTTATTTCAGCATGGCCCATTTGACCGATGGGAAGCGAGACTTCTTTGTAGCGCTGATTTGCCTTTCCAGGTTGCTTGGTTGGCCAAAAAGGGCGTATGCGTTTTTTCCTGAATATATTCAGGAAAAAACGCATACGCCCTTTTTGGCCAAGGGCATCATTATCAATGTTTTGCCGCTTTTCATGTGCTTTAAAGGCGATTCGAATCTACCTCCTGAAATCTGTTTCCTGCAATTCTGCCTTGATTTCAAATCCTCTTTTTTGCCTTCCCTCAATATATTTGTGGACGAGAGTTATCATTTATAACTCTGCAGGTTTGTGAATTGCAGTGCCCTGAAGCTCCATTTTACAACTCGCTTTTTGGGAGCTGGCCGTAAAAGCGCAGGATGGCTTCAGGCTCTGTTCTCGTTCCAGGGGGCAGGCTGAGCCTGTGGTTAATTCTTCTTCCTGATGGGAAAATAGAGTGCCCTGTGCCTGTCCCAACACCAACAGCTAGTCTCTCATTGGTTCCCCATCTTCCCATTCATCCTCAGGACAAATTGCAACCTGTACGGAACAGGAGGTTAAAGGTGCTGATGCTCCAAGTAGGGAGATTGCTAGTAAAGTGGCTGCAATGGCGAACCCGAGCACAAGGAGATGAGAAATGAGGTGCGTTTCAGAAACCTTTCCCCATCACACGGTGTACCATATTCTGGGTTTCTATGCATGTTTTCGATGTAGGAAGATGCCCTTGAACCTGGAGATTTGGGACCCATGGGATGGGTACCACGCAGTATTACTTTAAAGGGTCTGCGTTTACTCACCCAACCTCACCAAACCTCTCAGCCCCAAGAGTGTCCACCCTTATGTCTCATCCAGCTGTGGGTCTAGATATGGTCAATCCAGGTTCCATCACAGCCCCTGAACGAATTGTGTAAGAATTTCTCTCTCTTTCACTGTCTTTGTTTCATGGGGTTTTAAAAGTAATTTATTTTTAGAATGGGGTTTAGCTGCTTTTCACTGCTGTGTTTATGCCGCTTTACACCCACTTCACACACTAACAGAGAGATTTCAATACATAGGTTTTAAGATTATTACTAGTCAGATATATCCTTGTGTGGTGAATAGGGGGTGTTGAGTCCAGTTCCCTGAGCAAGGAGTAGGTCTTGTCTATTACATATTGGGTTTATGGAACGGTATCTCAGCTCATTTGAAACCCTTGTTTTATGTATCACCCCACCTCACCTTTCCTGTTAAGCAGCCATAGTGTGTTTTCTGCATGTGTGACTCTGTTCTGTTTTGTAATTCAGTTCATGTGTAACGGTTTTTACTTTCCCTGTATAAGTGATATCTTATGAGAAGTGTCCTTTTCTGTGTGACTTATTTCCCTTAGAATCGTCGTACCTAAATCCACTCATCATGCTGCTACTTGCCTTAGGACATTGATTTCATGGCTGAGTGATATTCCATTGTACATAAGGACCACCACTTATTTATCCATTTTTATCTTTCCTGGGATATTTAAGGTGGAATGAAGTGGAGGTCCTTGGCAACAGAGAAGCCCTAAACTTTGGTGTTCCTGTGTCTTGCTGATTTTTAACTTTCCCAATTTATACCCCCATGCATGGAAGTGCCCTATGCTCTCTAAGCTGTGTTTTTTAGATGTTTCAGGACTCACTGTACCCTTCTCCAGAGTGGCTGTTGGCAATTTACATCCCGCCCATCAGCGTAGCAAGGCTCCCATTTCTCCATGGCCTGTCCTGCATTTCTGGTTTTGACCCTTTTTTCAGCATGGCCCATTTGACCGATGGGAAGCGAGACTTCTTTGTAGCGCTGATTTGCCTTTCCAGGTTGCTTGGTTGGCCAAAAAGGGCGTATGCGTTTTTTCCTGAATATATTCAGGAAAAAACGCATAGGCCCTTTTTGGCCAAGGGCATCATTATCAATGTTTTGCCGCTTTTCATGTGCTTTAAAGGCGATTCGTATCTACCTCCTGAAATCTGTTTCCTGCAATTCTGCCTTGATTTCAAATCCTCTTTTTTGCCTTCCCTCAATATATTTGTGGACGAGAGTTATCATTTATAACTCTGCAGGTTTGTGAATTGCAGTGCCCTGAAGCTCCATTTTACAACTCGCTTTTTGGGAGCTGGCCGTAAAAGCGCAGGATGGCTTCAGGCCCTGTTCTCGTTCCAGGGGGCAGGCTGAGCCTGTGGTTAATTCTTCTTCCTGATGGGAAAATAGAGTGCCCTGTGCCTGTCCCAACACCAACAGCTAGTCTCTCATTGGTTCCCCATCTTCCCATTCATCCTCAGGACAAATTGCAACCTGTACGGAACAGGAGGTTAAAGGTGCTGATGCTCCAAGTAGGGAGATTGCTAGTAAAGTGGCTGCAATGGCGAACCCGAGCACAAGGAGATGAGAAATGAGGTGCGTTTTAGAAACCTTTCCCCATCACACGGTGTACCATATTCTGGGTTTCTATGCATGTTTTCGATGTAGGAAGATGCCCTTGAACCTGGAGATTTGGGACCCATGGGATGGGTACCACGCAGTATTACTTTAAAGGGTCTGCGTTTACTCACCCAACCTCACCAAACCTCTCAGCCCCAAGAGTGTCCACCCTTATGTCTCATCCAGCTGTGGGTCTAGATATGGTCAATCCAGGTTCCATCACAGCCCCTGAACGAATTGTGTAAGAATTTCTCTCTCTTTCACTGTCTTTGTTTCATGGGGTTTTAAAAGTAATTTATTTTTAGAATGGGGTTTAGCTGCTTTTCACTGCTGTGTTTATGCCGCTTTACACCCACTTCACACACTAACAGAGAGATTTCAATACATAGGTTTTAAGATTATTACTAGTCAGATATATCCTTGTGTGGTGAATAGGGGGTGTTGAGTCCAGTTCCCTGAGCAAGGAGTAGGTCTTGTCTATTACATATTGGGTTTATGGAACGGTATCTCAGCTCATTTGAAACCCTTGTTTTATGTATCACCCCACCTCACCTTTCCTGTTAAGCAGCCATAGTGTGTTTTCTGCATGTGTGACTCTGTTCTGTTTTGTAATTCAGTTCAAGTGTAACGGTTTTTACTTTCCCTGTATAAGTGATATCTTATGAGAAGTGTCCTTTTCTGTGTGACTTATTTCCCTTAGAATCGTCGTACCTAAATCCACTCATCATGCTGCTACTTGCCTTAGGACATTGATTTCATGGCTGAGTGATATTCCATTGTACATAAGGACCACCACTTATTTATCCATTTTTATCTTTCCTGGGATATTTAAGGTGGAATGAAGTGGAGGTCCTTGGCAACAGAGAAGCCCTAAACTTTGGTGTTCCTGTGTCTTGCTGATTTTTAACTTTCCCAATTTATACCCCCATGCATGGAAGTGCCCTATGCTCTCTAAGCTGTGTTTTTTAGATGTTTCAGGACTCACTGTACCCTTCTCCAGAGTGGCTGTTGGCAATTTACATCCCGCCCATCAGCGTAGCAAGGCTCCCATTTCTCCATGGCCTGTCCTGCATTTCTGGTTTTGACCCTTTTTTCAGCATGGCCCATTTGACCGATGGGAAGCGAGACTTCTTTGTAGCGCTGATTTGCCTTTCCAGGTTGCTTGGTTGGCCAAAAAGGGCGTATGCGTTTTTTCCTGAATATATTCAGGAAAAAACGCATAGGCCCTTTTTGGCCAAGGGCATCATTATCAATGTTTTGCCGCTTTTCATGTGCTTTAAAGGCGATTCGTATCTACCTCCTGAAATCTGTTTTCTGCAATTCTGCCTTGATTTCAAATCCTCTTTTTTGCCTTCCCTCAATATATTTGTGGACGAGAGTTATCATTTATAACTCTGCAGGTTTGTGAATTGCAGTGCCCTGAAGCTCCATTTTACAACTCGCTTTTTGGGAGCTGGCCGTAAAAGCGCAGGATGGCTTCAGGCCCTGTTCTCGTTCCAGGGGGCAGGCTGAGCCTGTGGTTAATTCTTCTTCCTGATGGGAAAATAGAGTGCCCTGTGCCTGTCCCAACACCAACAGCTAGTCTCTCATTGGTTCCCCATCTTCCCATTCATCCTCAGGACAAATTGCAACCTGTACGGAACAGGAGGTTAAAGGTGCTGATGCTCCAAGTAGGGAGATTGCTAGTAAAGTGGCTGCAATGGCGAACCCGAGCACAAGGAGATGAGAAATGAGGTGCGTTTTAGAAACCTTTCCCCATCACACGGTGTACCATATTCTGGGTTTCTATGCCTGTTTTCGATGTAGGAAGATGCCCTTGAACCTGGAGATTTGGGACCCATGGGATGGGTACCACGCAGTATTACTTTAAAGGGTCTGCGTTTACTCACCCAACCTCACCAAACCTCTCAGCCCCAAGAGTGTCCACCCTTATGTCTCATCCAGCTGTGGGTCTAGATATGGTCAATCCAGGTTCCATCACAGCCCCTGAACGAATTGTGTAAGAATTTCTCTCTCTTTCACTGTCTTTGTTTCATGGGGTTTTAAAAGTAATTTATTTTTAGAATGGGGTTTAGCTGCTTTTCACTGCTGTGTTTATGCCGCTTTACACCCACTTCACACACTAACAGAGAGATTTCAATACATAGGTTTTAAGATTATTACTAGTCAGATATATCCTTGTGTGGTGAATAGGGGGTGTTGAGTCCAGTTCCCTGAGCAAGGAGTAGGTCTTGTCTATTACATATTGGGTTTATGGAACGGTATCTCAGCTCATTTGAAACCCTTGTTTTATGTATCACCCCACCTCACCTTTCCTGTTAAGCAGCCATAGTGTGTTTTCTGCATGTGTGACTCTGTTCTGTTTTGTAATTCAGTTCAAGTGTAACGGTTTTTACTTTCCCTGTATAAGTGATATCTTATGAGAAGTGTCCTTTTCTGTGTGACTTATTTCCCTTAGAATCGTCGTACCTAAATCCACTCATCATGCTGCTACTTGCCTTAGGACATTGATTTCATGGCTGAGTGATATTCCATTGTACATAAGGACCACCACTTATTTATCCATTTTTATCTTTCCTGGGATATTTAAGGTGGAATGAAGTGGAGGTCCTTGGCAACAGAGAAGCCCTAAACTTTGGTGTTCCTGTGTCTTGCTGATTTTTAACTTTCCCAATTTATACCCCCATGCATGGAAGTGCCCTATGCTCTCTAAGCTGTGTTTTTTAGATGTTTCAGGACTCACTGTACCCTTCTCCAGAGTGGCTGTTGGCAATTTACATCCCGCCCATCAGCGTAGCAAGGCTCCCATTTCTCCATGGCCTGTCCTGCATTTCTGGTTTTGACACTTTTTTCAGCATGGCCCATTTGACCGATGGGAAGCGAGACTTCTTTGTAGCGCTGATTTGCCTTTCCAGGTTGCTTGGTTGGCCAAAAAGGGCGTATGCGTTTTTTCCTGAATATATTCAGGAAAAAACGCATACGCCCTTTTTGGCCAAGGGCATCATTATCAATGTTTTGCCGCTTTTCATGTGCTTTAAAGGCGATTCGAATCTACCTCCTGAAATCTGTTTCCTGCAATTCTGCCTTGATTTCAAATCCTCTTTTTTGCCTTCCCTCAATATATTTGTGGACGAGAGTTATCATTTATAACTCTGCAGGTTTGTGAATTGCAGTGCCCTGAAGCTCCATTTTACCACTCGCTTTTTGGGAGCTGGCCGTAAAAGCGCAGGATGGCTTCAGGCCCTGTTCTGGTTCCGGGGGGAAGGCTGAGCCTGTGGTTAATTCTTCTTCCTGATGGGAAAATAGAGTGCCCTGTGCCTGTCCCAACACCAAGAGCTAGTCTCTCATTGGTTCCCCATCTTCCCGTTCATCCTCAGGACAAATTGCAACCTGTACGGAACAGGAGGTTAAAGGTGCTGATGCTCCAAGTAGGGAGATTGCTAGTAAAGTGTCTGCAATGGTGAACCCGAGCACAAGGAGATGAGAAATGAGGTGCGTTTTAGAAACCTTTCCCCATCACACGGTGTACCATATTCTGGGTTTCTATGCATGTTTTCGATGTAGGAAGATGCCCTTGAACCTGGAGATTTGGGACCCATGGGATGGGTACCACGCAGTATTACTTTAAAGGGTCTGCGTTTACTCACCCAACCTCACCAAACCTCTCAGCCCCAAGAGTGTCCACCCTTATGTCTCATCCAGCTGTGGGTCTAGATATGGTCAATCCAGGTTCCATCACAGCCCCTGAACGAATTGTGTAAGAATTTCTCTCTCTTTCACTGTCTTTGTTTCCTGGGGTTTTAAAAGTAATTTATTTTTAGAATGGGGTTTAGCTGCTTTTCACTGCTGTGTTTATGCCGCTTTACACCCACTTCACACACTAACAGAGAGATTTCAATACATAGGTTTTAAGATTATTACTAGTCAGATATATCCTTGTGTGGTGAATAGGGGGTGTTGAGTCCAGTTTCCTGAGCAAGGAGTAGGTCTTGTCTATTACATATTGGGTTTATGGAACGGTATCTCAGCTCATTTGAAACCCTTGTTTTATGTATCACCCCACCTCACCTTTCCTGTTAAGCAGCCATAGTGTGTTTTCTGCATGTGTGACTCTGTTCTGTTTTGTAATTCAGTTCAAGTGTAACGGTTTTTACTTTCCCTGTATAAGTGATATCTTATGAGAAGTGTCCTTTTCTGTGTGACTTATTTCACTTAGAATCGTCTCATACCTAAATCCACTCATGCTGCTACTAGCCTTAGGACATTGATTTCATGGCTGAGTGATATTCCATTGTACATAAGGACCACCACTTATTTATCCATTTTTATCTTTCCTGGAATATTTAAGGTGGAATGAAGTGGAGGTCCTTGGCAACAGAGCAGCCCTAAACTTTGGTGTGCTTTTGTCTTGCTGATTTTTAACTTTCCCAATTTATACCCCCATGCATGGAAGTGCCCTATGCTCTCTAAGCTGTGTTTTTTAGATGTTTCAGGACTCACTGTACCCTTCTCCAGAGTGGCTGTTGGCAATTTACATCCCGCCCATCAGCGTAGCAAGGCTGCCATTTCTCCATGGCCTGTCCTGCATTTCTGGTTTTGACACTTATTTCAGCATGGCCCATTTGACCGATGGGAAGCGAGACTTCTTTGTAGCGCTGATTTGCCTTTCCAGGTTGCTTGGTTGGCCAAAAAGGGCGTATGCGTTTTTTCCTGAATATATTCAGGAAAAAACGCATACGCCCTTTTTGGCCAAGGGCATCATTATCAATGTTTTGCCGCTTTTCATGTGCTTTAAAGGCGATTCGAATCTACCTCCTGAAATCTGTTTCCTGCAATTCTGCCTTGATTTCAAATCCTCTTTTTTGCCTTCCCTCAATATATTTGTGGACGAGAGTTATCATTTATAACTCTACAGGTTTGTGAATTGCAGTGCCCTGAAGCTCCATTTTACAACTCGCTTTTTGGGAGCTGGCCGTAAAAGCGCAGGATGGCTTCAGGCCCTGTTCTGGTTCTGGGGGGCAGGCTGAGCCTGTGGTTAATTCTTCTTCGTGATGGGAAAATAGAGTGCCCTGTGCCTGTCCCAACACCAAGAGCTAGTCTCTCATTGGTTCCCCATCTTCCCGTTCATCCTCAGGACAAATTGCAACCTGTACGGAACAGGAGGTTAAAGGTGCTGATGCTCCAAGTAGGGAGATTGCTAGTAAAGTGGCTGCAATGGCGAACCCGAGCACAAGGAGATGAGAAATGAGGTGCGTTTTAGAAACCTTTCCCCATCACACGGTGTACCATATTCTGGGTTTCTATGCATGTTTTCGATGTAGGAAGATGCCCTTGAACCTGGAGATTTGGGACCCATGGGATGGGTACCACGCAGTATTACTTTAAAGGGTCTGCGTTTACTCACCCAACCTCACCAAACCTCTCAGCCCCAAGAGTGTCCACCCTTATGTCTCATCCAGCTGTGGGTCTAGATATGGTCAATCCAGGTTCCATCACAGCCCCTGAACGAATTGTGTAAGAATGTCTCTCTCTTTCACTGTCTTTGTTTCATGGGGTTTTAAAAGTAATTTATTTTTAGAATGGGGTTTAGCTGCTTTTCACTGCTGTGTTTATCCCGCTTTACACCCACTTCACACACTAACAGAGAGATTTCAATACATAGGTTTTAAGATTATTACTAGTCAGATATATCCTTGTGTGATGAATAGGGGGTGTTGAGTCCAGTTCTCTGAGCAAGGAGTAGGTCTTGTCTATTACATATTGGGTTTATGGAACGGTATCTCAGCTCATTTGAAACCCTTGTTTTATGTATCACCCCACCTCACCTTTCCTGTTAAGCAGCCATAGTGTGTTTTCTGCATGTGTGACTCTGTTCTGTTTTGTAATTCAGTTCAAGTGTAACGGTTTTTACTTTCTCTGTATAAGTGATATCTTATGAGAAGTGTCCTTTTCTGTGTGACTTATTTCCCTTAGAATCGTCGTACCTAAATCCACTCATCATGCTGCTACTTGCCTTAGGACATTGATTTCATGGCTGAGTGATATTCCATTGTACATAAGGACCACCACTTATTTATCCATTTTTATCTTTCCTGGGATATTTAAGGTGGAATGAAGTGGAGGTCCTTGGCAACCGAGAAGCCCTAAACTTTGGTGTTCCTGTGTCTTGCTGATTTTTAACTTTCCCAATTTATACCCCCATGCATGGAAGTGCCCTATGCTCTCTAAGCTGTGTTTTTTAGATGTTTCAGGACTCACTGTACCCTTCTCCAGAGTGGCTGTTGGCAATTTACATCCCGCCCATCAGCGTAGCAAGGCCCCCATTTCTCCATGGTCTGTCCTGCATTTCTGGTTTTGACACTTTTTTCAGCATGGCCCATTTGACCGATGGGAAGCGAGACTTCTTTGTAGCGCTGATTTGCCTTTCCAGGTTGCTTGGTTGGCCAAAAAGGGCGTATGCGTTTTTTCCTGAATATATTGCCCTTTTTGGCCAAGGGCATCATTATCAATGTTTTGCCGCTTTTCATGTGCTTTAAAGGCGATTCGAATCTACCTCCTGAAATCTGTTTCCTGCAATTCTGCCTTGATTTCAAATCCTCTTTTTTGCCTTCCCTCAATATATTTGTGGACGAGAGTTATCATTTATAACTCTGCAGGTTTGTGAATTGCAGTGCCCTGAAGCTCCATTTTACCACTCGCTTTTTGGGAGCTGGCCGTAAAAGCGCAGGATGGCTTCAGGCCCTGTTCTGGTTCCGGGGGGAAGGCTGAGCCTGTGGTTAATTCTTCTTCCTGATGGGAAAATAGAGTGCCCTGTGCCTGTCCCAACACCAAGAGCTAGTCTCTCATTGGTTCCCCATCTTCCCATTCATCCTCAGGACAAATTGCAACCTGTACGGAACAGGAGGTTAAAGGTGCTGATGCTCCAAGTAGGGAGATTGCTAGTAAAGTGGCTGCAATGGCGAACCCGAGCACAAGGAGATGAGAAATGAGGTGCGTTTTAGAAACCTTTCCCCATCACACGGTGTACCATATTCTGGGTTTCTATGCATGTTTTCGATGTAGGAAGATGCCCTTAAACCTGGAGATTTGGGACCCATGGGATGGGTACCACGCAGTATTACTTTAAAGGGTCTGCGTTTACTCACCCAACCTCACCAAACCTCTCAGCCCCAAGAGTGTCCACCCTTATGTCTCATCCAGCTGTGGGTCTAGATATGGTCAATCCAGGTTCCATCACAGCCCCTGAACGAATTGTGTAAGAATTTCTCTCTCTTTCACTGTCTTTGTTTCATGGGGTTTTAAAAGTAATTTATTTTTAGAATGGGGTTTAGCTGCTTTTCACTGCTGTGTTTATGCCGCTTTACACCCACTTCACACACTAACAGAGAGATTTCAATACATAGGTTTTAAGATTATTACTAGTCAGATATATCCTTGTGTGGTGAATAGGGGGTGTTGAGTCCAGTTCTCTGAGCAAGGAGTAGGTCTTGTCTATTACGTATTGGGTTTATGGAACGGTATCTCAGCTCATTTGTAACCCTTGTTTTATGTATCACCCCACCTCACCTTTCCTGTTAAGCAGCCATAGTGTGTTTTCTGCATGTGTGACTCTGTTCTGTTTTGTAATTCAGTTCAAGTGTAACGGTTTTTACTTTCCCTGTATAAGTGATATCTTATGAGAAGTGTCCTTTTCTGTGTGACTTATTTCACTTAGAATCGTCTCATACCTAAATCCACTCATCATGCTGCTACTAGCCTTAGGACATTGATTTCATGGCTGAGTGATATTCCATTGTACATAAGGACCACCACTTATTTATCCATTTTTATCTTTCCTGGAATATTTAAGGTGGAATGAAGTGGAGGTCCTTGGCAACAGAGAAGCCCTAAACTTTGGTGTTCCTGTGTCTTGCTGATTTTTAACTTTCCCAATTTATACCCCCATGCATGGAAGTGCCCTATGCTCTCTAAGAGGTGTTTTTTAGATGTTTCAGGACTCACTGTACCCTTCTCCAGAGTGGCTGTTGGCAATTTACATCCCGCCCATCAGCGTAGCAAGGCTCCCATTTCTCCATGGCCTGTCCTGCATTTCTGGTTTTGACACTTATTTCAGCATGGCCCATTTGACCGATGGGAAGCGAGACTTCTTTGTAGCGCTGATTTGCCTTTCCAGGTTGCTTGGTTGGCCAAAAAGGGCGTATGCGTTTTTTCCTGAATATATTCAGGAAAAAACGCATACGCCCTTTTTGGCCAAGGGCATCATTATCAATGTTTTGCCGCTTTTCATGTGCTTTAAAGACGATTCGAATCTACCTCCTGAAATCTGTTTCCTGCAATTCTGCCTTGATTTCAAATCCTCTTTTTTGCCTTCCCTCAATATATTTGTGGACGAGAGTTATCATTTATAACTCTGCAGGTTTGTGAATTGCAGTGCCCTGAAGCTCCATTTTACAACTCGCTTTTTGGGAGCTGGCCGTAAAAGCACAGGATGGCTTCAGGCCCTGTTCTGGTTCTGGGGGACAGGCTGAGCCTGTGGTTAATTCTTCTTCCTGATGGGAAAATAGAGTGCCCTGTGCCTGTCCCAACACCAAGAGCTAGTCTCTCATTGGTTCCCCATCTTCCCATTCATCCTCAGGACAAATTGCAACCTGTACGGAACAGGAGGTTAAAGGTGCTGATGCTCCAAGTATGGAGATTGCTAGTAAAGTGTCTGCAATGGTGAACCCGAGCACAAGGAGATGAGAAATGAGGTGCGTTTTAGAAACCTTTCCCCATCACACGGTGTACCATATTCTGGGTTTCTATGCATGTTTTCGATGTAGGAAGATGCCCTTGAACCTGGAGATTTGGGACCCATGGGATGGGTACCACGCAGTATTACTTTAAAGGGTCTGCGTTTACTCACCCAACCTCACCAAACCTCTCAGCCCCAAGAGTGTCCACCCTTATGTCTCATCCAGCTGTGGGTCTAGATATGGTCAATCCAGGTTCCATCACAGCCCCTGAACGAATTGTGTAAGAATTTCTCTCTCTTTCACTGTCTTTGTTTCATGGGGTTTTAAAAGTAATTTATTTTTAGAATGGGGTTTAGCTGCTTTTCACTGCTGTGTTTATGCCGCTTTACACCCACTTCACACACTAACAGAGAGATTTCAATACATAGGTTTTAAGATTATTACTAGTCAGATATATCCTTGTGTGGTGAATAGGGGGTGTTGAGTCCAGTTCTCTGAGCAAGGAGTAGGTCTTGTCTATTACATATTGGGTTTATGGAACGGTATCTCAGCTCATTTGAAACCCTTGTTTTATGTATCACCCCACCTCACCTTTCCTGTTAAGCAGCCATAGTGTGTTTTCTGCATGTGTGACTCTGTTCTGTTTTGTAATTCAGTTCAAGTGTAACGGTTTTTACTTTCCCTGTATAAGTGATATCTTATGAGAAGTGTCCTTTTCTGTGTGACTTATTTCCCTTAGAATCGTCGTACCTAAATCCACTCATCATGCTGCTACTTGCCTTAGGACATTGATTTCATGGCTGAGTGATATTCCATTGTACATAAGGACCACCACTTATTTATCCATTTTTATCTTTCCTGGGATATTTAAGGTGGAATGAAGTGGAGGTCCTTGGCAACAGAGAAGCCCTAAACTTTGGTGTTCCTGTGTCTTGCTGATTTTTAACTTTCCCAATTTATACCCCCATGCATGGAAGTGCCCTATGCTCTCTAAGCTGTGTTTTTTAGATGTTTCAGGACTCACTGTACCCTTCTCCAGAGTGGCTGTTGGCAATTTACATCCCGCCCATCAGCGTAGCAAGGCTCCCATTTCTCCATGGCCTGTCCTGCATTTCTGGTTTTGACACTTTTTTCAGCATGGCCCATTTGACCGATGGGAAGCGAGACTTCTTTGTAGCGCTGATTTGCCTTTCCAGGTTGCTTGGTTGGCCAAAAAGGGCGTATGCGTTTTTTCCTGAATATATTGCCCTTTTTGGCCAAGGGCATCATTATCAATGTTTTGCCGCTTTTCATGTGCTTTAAAGGCGATTCGAATCTACCTCCTGAAATCTGTTTCCTGCAATTCTGCCTTGATTTCAAATCCTCTTTTTTGCCTTCCCTCAATATATTTGTGGACGAGAGTTATCATTTATAACTCTGCAGGTTTGTGAATTGCAGTGCCCTGAAGCTCCATTTTACCACTCGCTTTTTGGGAGCTGGCCGTAAAAGCGCAGGATGGCTTCAGGCCCTGTTCTGGTTCCGGGGGGCAGGCTGAGCCTGTGGTTAATTCTTCTTCCTGATGGGTAAATAGAGTGCCCTGTGCCTGTCCCAACACCAAGAGCTAGTCTCTCATTGGTTCCCCATCTTCCCATTCATCCTCAGGACAAATTGCAACCTGTACGGAACAGGAGGTTAAAGGTGCTGATGCTCCAAGTAGGGAGATTGCTAGTAAAGTGGCTGCAATGGCGAACCCGAGCACAAGGAGATGAGAAATGAGGTGCGTTTTAGAAACCTTTCCCCATCACACGGTGTACCATATTCTGGGTTTCTATGCATGTTTTCGATGTAGGAAGATGCCCTTAAACCTGGAGATTTGGGACCCATGGGATGGGTACCACGCAGTATTACTTTAAAGGGTCTGCGTTTACTCACCCAACCTCACCAAACCTCTCAGCCCCAAGAGTGTCCACCCTTATGTCTCATCCAGCTGTGGGTCTAGATATGGTCAATCCAGGTTCCATCACAGCCCCTGAACGAATTGTGTAAGAATTTCTCTCTCTTTCACTGTCTTTGTTTCATGGGGATTTAAAAGTAATTTATTTTTAGAATGGGGTTTAGCTGCTTTTCACTGCTGTGTTTATGCCGCTTTACACCCACTTCACACACTAACAGAGAGATTTCAATACATAGGTTTTAAGATTATTACTAGTCAGATATATCCTTGTGTGGTGAATAGGGGGTGTTGAGTCCAGTTCTCTGAGCAAGGAGTAGGTCTTGTCTATTACATATTGGGTTTATGGAACGGTATCTCAGCTCATTTGTAACCCTTGTTTTATGTATCACCCCACCTCACCTTTCCTGTTAAGCAGCCATAGTGTGTTTTCTGCATGTGTGACTCTGTTCTGTTTTGTAATTCAGTTCAAGTGTAACGGTGTTTACTTTCCCTGTATAAGTGATATCTTATGAGAAGTGTCCTTTTCTGTGTGACTTATTTCACTTAGAATCGTCTCGTACCTAAATCCACTCATCATGCTGCTACTAGCCTTAGGACATTGATTTCATGGCTGAGTGATATTCCATTGTACATAAGGACCACCACTTATTTATACATTTTTATCTTTCCTGGGATATTTAAGGTGGAATGAAGTGGAGGTCCTTGGCAACAGAGCAGCCCTAAACTTTGGTGTTCCTGTGTCTTGCTGATTTTTAACTTTCCCAATTTATACCCCCATGCATGGAAGTGCCCTATGCTCTCTAAGCTGTGTTTTTTAGATGTTTCAGGACACACTGTACCCTTCTCCAGAGTGGCTGTTGGCAATTTACATCCCGCCCATCAGCGTAGCAAGGCTGCCATTTCTCCATGGCCTGTCCTGCATTTCTGGTTTTGACACTTATTTCAGCATGGCCCATTTGACCGATGGGAAGCGAGACTTCTTTGTAGCGCTGATTTGCCTTTCCAGGTTGCTTGGTTGGCCAAAAAGGGCGTATGCGTTTTTTCCTGAATATATTCAGGAAAAAACGCATACGCCCTTTTTGGCCAAGGGCATCATTATCAATGTTTTGCCGCTTTTCATGTGCTTTAAAGGCGATTCGAATCTACCTCCTGAAATCTGTTTCCTGCAATTCTGCCTTGATTTCAAATCCTCTTTTTTGCCTTCCCTCAATATATTTGTGGACGAGAGTTATCATTTATAACTCTACAGGTTTGTGAATTGCAGTGCCCTGAAGCTCCATTTTACAACTCGCTTTTTGGGAGCTGGCCGTAAAAGCGCAGGATGGCTTCAGGCCCTGTTCTGGTTCTGGGGGGCAGGCTGAGCCTGTGGTTAATTCTTCTTCCTGATGGGAAAATAGAGTGCCCTGTGCCTGTCCCAACACCAAGAGCTAGTCTCTCATTGGTTCCCCATCTTCCCGTTCATCCTCAGGACAAATTGCAACCTGTACGGAACAGGAGGTTAAAGGTGCTGATGCTCCAAGTAGGGAGATTGCTAGTAAAGTGGCTGCAATGGCGAACCCGAGCACAAGGAGATGAGAAATGAGGTGCGTTTTAGAAACCTTTCCCCATCACACGGTGTACCATATTCTGGGTTTCTATGCATGTTTTCGATGTAGGAAGATGCCCTTGAACCTGGAGATTTGGGACCCATGGGATGGGTACCACGCAGTATTACTTTAAAGGGTCTGCGTTTACTCACCCAACCTCACCAAACCTCTCAGCCCCAAGAGTGTCCACCCTTATGTCTCATCCAGCTGTGGGTCTAGATATGGTCAATCCAGGTTCCATCACAGCCCCTGAACGAATTGTGTAAGAATTTCTCTCTCTTTCACTGTCTTTGTTTCATGGGGATTTAAAAGTAATTTATTTTTAGAATGGGGTTTAGCTGCTTTTCACTGCTGTGTTTATGCCGCTTTACACCCACTTCACACACTAACAGAGAGATTTCAATACATAGGTTTTAAGATTATTACTAGTCAGATATATCCTTGTGTGGTGAATAGGGGGTGTTGAGTCCAGTTCTCTGAGCAAGGAGTAGGTCTTGTCTATTACATATTGGGTTTATGGAACGGTATCTCAGCTCATTTGTAACCCTTGTTTTATGTATCACCCCACCTCACCTTTCCTGTTAAGCAGCCATAGTGTGTTTTCTGCATGTGTGACTCTGTTCTGTTTTGTAATTCAGTTCAAGTGTAACGGTGTTTACTTTCCCTGTATAAGTGATATCTTATGAGAAGTGTCCTTTTCTGTGTGACTTATTTCACTTAGAATCGTCTCGTACCTAAATCCACTCATCATGCTGCTACTAGCCTTAGGACATTGATTTCATGGCTGAGTGATATTCCATTGTACATAAGGACCACCACTTATTTATACATTTTTATCTTTCCTGGGATATTTAAGGTGGAATGAAGTGGAGGTCCTTGGCAACAGAGCAGCCCTAAACTTTGGTGTTCCTGTGTCTTGCTGATTTTTAACTTTCCCAATTTATACCCCCATGCATGGAAGTGCCCTATGCTCTCTAAGCTGTGTTTTTTAGATGTTTCAGGACACACTGTACCCTTCTCCAGAGTGGCTGTTGGCAATTTACATCCCGCCCATCAGCGTAGCAAGGCTGCCATTTCTCCATGGCCTGTCCTGCATTTCTGGTTTTGACACTTATTTCAGCATGGCCCATTTGACCGATGGGAAGCGAGACTTCTTTGTAGCGCTGATTTGCCTTTCCAGGTTGCTTGGTTGGCCAAAAAGGGCGTATGCGTTTTTTCCTGAATATATTCAGGAAAAAACGCATACGCCCTTTTTGGCCAAGGGCATCATTATCAATGTTTTGCCGCTTTTCATGTGCTTTAAAGGCGATTCGAATCTACCTCCTGAAATCTGTTTCCTGCAATTCTGCCTTGATTTCAAATCCTCTTTTTTGCCTTCCCTCAATATATTTGTGGACGAGAGTTATCATTTATAACTCTACAGGTTTGTGAATTGCAGTGCCCTGAAGCTCCATTTTACAACTCGCTTTTTGGGAGCTGGCCGTAAAAGCGCAGGATGGCTTCAGGCCCTGTTCTGGTTCTGGGGGGCAGGCTGAGCCTGTGGTTAATTCTTCTTCCTGATGGGAAAATAGAGTGCCCTGTGCCTGTCCCAACACCAAGAGCTAGTCTCTCATTGGTTCCCCATCTTCCCGTTCATCCTCAGGACAAATTGCAACCTGTACGGAACAGGAGGTTAAAGGTGCTGATGCTCCAAGTAGGGAGATTGCTAGTAAAGTGGCTGCAATGGCGAACCCGAGCACAAGGAGATGAGAAATGAGGTGCGTTTTAGAAACCTTTCCCCATCACACGGTGTACCATATTCTGGGTTTCTATGCATGTTTTCGATGTAGGAAGATGCCCTTGAACCTGGAGATTTGGGACCCATGGGATGGGTACCACGCAGTATTACTTTAAAGGGTCTGCGTTTACTCACCCAACCTCACCAAACCTCTCAGCCCCAAGAGTGTCCACCCTTATGTCTCATCCAGCTGTGGGTCTAGATATGGTCAATCCAGGTTCCATCACAGCCCCTGAACGAATTGTATAAGAATTTCTCTCTCTTTCACTGTCTTTGTTTCATGGGGTTTTAAAAGTAATTTATTTTTAGAATGGGGTTTAGCTGCTTTTCACTGCTGTGTTTATGCCGCTTTACACCCACTTCACACACTAACAGAGAGATTTCAATACATAGGTTTTAAGATTATTACTAGTCAGATATATCCTTGTGTGGTGAATAGGGGGTGTTGAGTCCAGTTCTCTGAGCAAGGAGTAGGTCTTGTCTATTACATATTGGGTTTATGGAACGGTATCTCAGCTCATTTGAAACCCTTGTTTTATGTATCACCCCACCTGACCTTTCCTGTTAAGCAGCCATAGTGTGTTTTCTGCATGTGTGACTCTGTTCTGTTTTGTAATTCAGTTCAAGTGTAACGGTTTTTACTTTCCCTGTATAAGTGATATCTTATGAGAAGTGTCCTTTTCTGTGTGACTTATTTCACTTAGAATCGTCTCGTACCTAAATCCACTCATCATGCTGCTACTAGCCTTAGGACATTGATTTCATGGCTGAGTGATATTCCATTGTACATAAGGACCACCACTTATTTATCCATTTTTATCTTTCCTGGGATATTTAAGGTGGAATGAAGTGGAGGTCCTTGGCAACAGAGAAGCCCTAAACTTTGGTGTTCCTGTGTCTTGCTGATTTTTAACTTTCCCAATTTATACCCCCATGCATGGAAGTGCCCTATGCTCTCTAAGCTGTGTTTTTTAGATGTTTCAGGACTCACTGTACCCTTCTCCAGAGTGGCTGTTGGCAATTTACATCCCGCCCATCAGCGTAGCAAGGCTCCCATTTCTCCATGGCCTGTCCTGCATTTCTGGTTTTGACACTTTTTTCAGCATGGCCCATTTGACCGATGGGAAGCGAGACTTCTTTGTAGCGCTGATTTGCCTTTCCAGGTTGCTTGGTTGGCCAAAAAGGGCGTATGCGTTTTTTCCTGAATATATTCAGGAAAAAACGCATACGCCCTTTTTGGCCAAGGGCATCATTATCAATGTTTTGCCGCTTTTCATGTGCTTTAAAGGCGATTCGAATCTACCTCCTGAAATCTGTTTCCTGCAATTCTGCCTTGATTTCAAATCCTCTTTTTTGCCTTCCCTCAATATATTTGTGGACGAGAGTTATCATTTATAACTCTGCAGGTTTGTGAATTGCAGTGCCCTGAAGCTCCATTTTACAACTCGCTTTTTGGGAGCTGGCCGTAAAAGCGCAGGATGGCTTCAGGCCCTGTTCTGGTTCTGGGGGACAGGCTGAGCCTGTGGTTAATTCTTCTTCCTTATGGGAAAATAGAGTGTCCTGTGCCTGTCCCAACACCAAGAGCTAGTCTCTCATTGGTTCCCCATCTTCCCATTCATCCTCAGGACAAATTGCAACCTGTACGGAACAGGAGGTTAAAGGTGCTGATGCTCCAAGTAGGGAGATTGCTAGTAAAGTGGCTGCAATGGCGAACCCGAGCACAAGGAGATGAGAAATGAGGTGCGTTTTAGAAACCTTTCCCCATCACACGGTGTACCATATTCTGGGTTTCTATGCATGTTTTCGATGTAGGAAGATGCCCTTAAACCTGGAGATTTGGGACCCATGGGATGGGTACCACGCAGTATTACTTTAAAGGGTCTGCGTTTACTCACCCAACCTCACCAAACCTCTCAGCCCCAAGAGTGTCCACCCTTATGTCTCATCCAGCTGTGGGTCTAGATATGGTCAATCCAGGTTCCATCACAGCCCCTGAACGAATTGTGTAAGAATTTCTCTCTCTTTCACTGTCTTTGTTTCATGGGGTTTTAAAAGTAATTTATTTTTAGAATGGGGTTTAGCTGCTTTTCACTGCTGTGTTTATGCCGCTTTACACCCACTTGACACACTAACAGAGAGATTTCAATACATAGGTTTTAAGATTATTACTAGTCAGATATATCCTTGTGTGGTGAATAGGGGGTGTTGAGTCCAGTTCTCTGAGCAAGGAGTAGGTCTTGTCTATTACATATTGGGTTTATGGAACGGTATCTCAGCTCATTTGTAACCCTTGTTTTATGTATCACCCCACCTCACCTTTCCTGTTAAGCAGCCATAGTGTGTTTTCTGCATGTGTGACTCTGTTCTGTTTTGTAATTCAGTTCAAGTGTAACGGTTTTTACTTTCCCTGTATAAGTGATATCTGATGAGAAGTGTCCTTTTCTGTGTGACTTATTTCACTTAGAATCGTCTCGTACCTAAATCCACTCATCATGCTGCTACTAGCCTTAGGACATTGATTTCATGGCTGAGTGATATTCCATTGTACATAAGGACCACCACTTATTTATCCATTTTTATCTTTCCTGGAATATTTAAGGTGGAATGAAGTGGAGGTCCTTGGCAACAGAGAAGCCCTAAACTTTGGTGTTCCTGTGTCTTGCTGATTTTTAACTTTCCCAATTTATACCCCCATGCATGGAAGTGCCCTATGCTCTCTAAGCTGTGTTTTTTAGATGTTTCAGGACTCACTGTACCCTTCTCCAGAGTGGCTGTTGGCAATTTACATCCCGCCCATCAGCGTAGCAAGGCTCCCATTTCTCCATGGCCTGTCCTGCATTTCTGGTTTTGACACTTATTTCAGCATGGCCCATTTGACCGATGGGAAGCGAGACTTCTTTGTAGCGCTGATTTGCCTTTCCAGGTTGCTTGGTTGGCCAAAAAGGGCGTATGCGTTTTTTCCTGAATATATTCAGGAAAAAACGCATACGCCCTTTTTGGCCAAGGGCATCATTATCAATGTTTTGCCGCTTTTCATGTGCTTTAAAGGCGATTCGAATCTACCTCCTGAAATCTGATTCCTGCAATTCTGCCTTGATTTCAAATCCTCTTTTTTGCCTTCCCTCAATATATTTGTGGACGAGAGTTATCATTTATAACTCTGCAGGTTTGTGAATTGCAGTGCCCTGAAGCTCCATTTTACAACTCGCTTTTTGGGAGCTGGCCGTAAAAGCGCAGGATGGCTTCAGGCCCTGTTCTGGTTCTGGGGGACAGGCTGAGCCTGTGGTTAATTCTTCTTCCTGATGGGAAAATAGAGTGCCCTGTGCCTGTCCCAACACCAAGAGCTAGTCTCTCATTGGTTCCCCATCTTCCCGTTCATCCTCAGGACAAATTGCAACCTGTACGGAACAGGAGGTTAAAGGTGCTGATGCTCCAAGTAGGGAGATTGCTAGTAAAGTGTCTGCAATGGTGAACCCGAGCACAAGGAGATGAGAAATGAGGTGCGTTTTAGAAACCTTTCCCCATCACACGGTGTACCATATTCTGGGTTTCTATGCATGTTTTCGATGTAGGAAGATGCCCTTGAACCTGGAGATTTGGGACCCATGGGATGGGTACCACGCAGTATTACTTTAAAGGGTCTGCGTTTACTCACCCAACCTCACCAAACCTCTCAGCCCCAAGAGTGTCCACCCTTATGTCTCATCCAGCTGTGGGTCTAGATATGGTCAATCCAGGTTCCATCACAGCCCCTGAACGAATTGTGTAAGAATTTCTCTCTCTTTCACTGTCTTTGTTTCATGGGGTTTTAAAAGTAATTTATTTTTAGAATGGGGTTTAGCTGCTTTTCACTGCTGTGTTTATGCCGCTTTACACCCACTTCACACACTAACAGAGAGATTTCAATACATAGGTTTTAAGATTATTACTAGTCAGATATATCCTTGTGTGGTGAATAGGGGGTGTTGAGTCCAGTTCTCTGAGCAAGGAGTAGGTCTTGTCTATTACATATTGGGTTTATGGAACGGTATCTCAGCTCATTTGAAACCCTTGTTTTATGTATCACCCCACGTCACCTTTCCTGTTAAGCAGCCATAGTGTGTTTTCTGCATGTGTGACTCTGTTCTGTTTTGTAATTCAGTTCAAGTGTAACGGTTTTTACTTTCCCTGTATAAGTGATATCTGATGAGAAGTGTCCTTTTCTGTGTGACTTATTTCACTTAGAATCGTCTCGTACCTAAATCCACTCATCATGCTGCTACTAGCCTTAGGACATTGATTTCATGGCTGAGTGATATTCCATTGTACATAAGGACCACCACTTATTTATCCATTTTTATCTTTCCTGGAATATTTAAGGTGGAATGAAGTGGAGGTCCTTGGCAACAGAGAAGCCCTAAACTTTGGTGTTCCTGTGTCTTGCTGATTTTTAACTTTCCCAATTTATACCCCCATGCATGGAAGTGCCCTATGCTCTCTAAGCTGTGTTTTTTAGATGTTTCAGGACTCACTGTACCCTTCTCCAGAGTGGCTGTTGGCAATTTACATCCCGCCCATCAGCGTAGCAAGGCTCCCATTTCTCCATGGCCTGTCCTGCATTTCTGGTTTTGACACTTATTTCAGCATGGCCCATTTGACCGATGGGAAGCGAGACTTCTTTGTAGGGCTGATTTGCCTTTCCAGGTTGCTTGGTTGGCCAAAAAGGGCGTATGTGTTTTTTCCTGAATATATTCAGGAAAAAACGCATACGCCCTTTTTGGCCAAGGGCATCATTATCAATGTTTTGCCGCTTTTCATGTGCTTTAAAGGCGATTCGAATCTACCTCCTGAAATCTGTTTCCTGCAATTCTGCCTTGATTTCAAATCCTCTTTTTTGCCTTCCCTCAATATATTTGTGGACGAGAGTTATCATTTATAACTCTGCAGGTTTGTGAATTGCAGTGCCCTGAAGCTCCATTTTACAACTCGCTTTTTGGGAGCTGGCCGTAAAAGCGCAGGATGGCTTCAGGCCCTGTTCTGGTTCTGGGGGACAGGCTGAGCCTGTGGTTAATTCTTCTTCCTGATGGGAAAATAGAGTGCCCTGTGCCTGTCCCAACACCAAGAGCTAGTCTCTCATTGGTTCCCCATCTTCCCATTCATCCTCAGGACAAATTGCAACCTGTACGGAACAGGAGGTTAAAGGTGCTGATGCTCCAAGTAGGGAGATTGCTAGTAAAGTGGCTGCAATGGCGAACCCGAGCACAAGGAGATGAGAAATGAGGTGCGTTTTAGAAACCTTTCCCCATCACACGGTGTACCATATTCTGGGTTTCTATGCATGTTTTCGATGTAGGAAGATGCCCTTGAACCTGGAGATTTGGGACCCATGGGATGGGTACCACGCAGTATTACTTTAAAGGGTCTGCGTTTACTCACCCAACCTCACCAAACCTCTCAGCCCCAAGAGTGTCCACCCTTATGTCTCATCCAGCTGTGGGTCTAGATATGGTCAATCCAGGTTCCATCACAGCCCCTGAACGAATTGTGTAAGAATTTCTCTCTCTTTCACTGTCTTTGTTTCATGGGGTTTTAAAAGTAATTTATTTTTAGAATGGGGTTTAGCTGCTTTTCACTGCTGTGTTTATGCCGCTTTACACCCACTTCACACACTAACAGAGAGATTTCAATACATAGGTTTTAAGATTATTACTAGTCAGATATATCCTTGTGTGGTGAATAGGGGGTGTTGAGTCCAGTTCCCTGAGCAAGGAGTAGGTCTTGTCTATTACATATTGGGTTTATGGAACGGTATCTCAGCTCATTTGAAACCCTTGTTTTATGTATCACCCCACCTCACCTTTCCTGTTAAGCAGCCATAGTGTGTTTTCTGCATGTGTGACTCTGTTCTGTTTTGTAATTCAGTTCAAGTGTAACGGTTTTTACTTTCCCTGTATAAGTGATATCTTATGAGAAGTGTCCTTTTCTGTGTGACTTATTTCCCTTAGAATCGTCGTACCTAAATCCACTCATCATGCTGCTACTTGCCTTAGGACATTGATTTCATGGCTGAGTGATATTCCATTGTACATAAGGACCACCACTTATTTATCCATTTTTATCTTTCCTGGGATATTTAAGGTGGAATGAAGTGGAGGTACTTGGCAACAGAGAAGCCCTAAACTTTGGTGTTCCTGTGTCTTGCTGATTTTTAACTTTCCCAATTTATACCCCCATGCATGGAAGTGCCCTATGCTCTCTAAGCTGTGTTTTTTAGATGTTTCAGGACTCACTGTACCCTTCTCCAGAGTGGCTGTTGGCAATTTACATCCCGCCCATCAGCGTAGCAAGGCTCCCATTTCTCCATGGCCTGTCCTGCATTTCTGGTTTTGACCCTTTTTTCAGCATGGCCCATTTGACCGATGGGAAGCGAGACTTCTTTGTAGCGCTGATTTGCCTTTCCAGGTTGCTTGGTTGGCCAAAAAGGGCGTATGCGTTTTTTCCTGAATATATTCAGGAAAAAACGCATACGCCCTTTTTGGCCAAGGGCATCATTATCAATGTTTTGCCGCTTTTCATGTGCTTTAAAGGCAATTCGTATCTACCTCCTGAAATCTGTTTCCTGCAATTCTGCCTTGATTTCAAATCCTCTTTTTTGCCTTCCCTCAATATATTTGTGGACGAGAGTTATCATTTATAACTCTGCAGGTTTGTGAATTGCAGTGCCCTGAAGCTCCATTTTACCACTCGCTTTTTGGGAGCTGGCCGTAAAAGCGCAGGATGGCTTCAGGCCCTGTTCTCGTTCCAGGGGGCAGGCTGAGCCTGTGGTTAATTCTTCTTCCTGATGGGAAAATAGAGTGCCCTGTGCCTGTCCCAACACCAAGAGCTAGTCTCTCATTGGTTCCCCATCTTCCCATTCATCCTCAGGACAAATTGCAACCTGTACGGAACAGGAGGTTAAAGGTGCTGATGCTCCAAGTAGGGAGATTGCTAGTAAAGTGGCTGCAATGGCGAACCCGAGCACAAGGAGATGAGAAATGAGGTGCGTTTTAGAAACCTTTCCCCATCACACGGTGTACCATATTCTGGGTTTCTATGCATGTTTTCGATGTAGGAAGATGCCCTTAAACCTGGAGGTTTGGGACCCATGGGATGGGTACCACGCAGTATTACTTTAAAGGGTCTGCGTTTACTCACCCAACCTCACCAAACCTCTCAGCCCCAAGAGTGTCCACCCTTATGTCTCATCCAGCTGTGGGTCTAGATATGGTCAATCCAGGTTCCATCACAGCCCCTGAACGAATTGTGTAAGAATTTCTCTCTCTTTCACTGTCTTTGTTTCATGGGGTTTTAAAAGTAATTTATTTTTAGAATGGGGTTTAGCTGCTTTTCACTGCTGTGTTTATGCCGCTTTACACCCACTTCACACACTAACAGAGAGATTTCAATACATAGGTTTTAAGATTATTACTAGTCAGATATATCCTTGTGTGGTGAATAGGGGGTGTTGAGTCCAGTTCCCTGAGCAAGGAGTAGGTCTTGTCTATTACATATTGGGTTTATGGAACGGTATCTCAGCTCATTTGAAACCCTTGTTTTATGTATCACCCCACCTCACCTTTCCTGTTAAGCAGCCATAGTGTGTTTCTGCATGTGTGACTCTGTTCTGTTTTGTAATTCAGTTCAAGTGTAACGGTGTTTACTTTCCCTGTATAAGTGATATCTTATGAGAAGTGTCCTTTTCTGTGTGACTTATTTCACTTAGAATCGTCTCGTACCTAAATCCACTCATCATGCTGCTACTAGCCTTAGACATTGATTTCGTGGCTGAGTGATATTCCATTGTACATAAGGACCACCACTTATTTATCCATTTTTATCTTTCCTGGGATATTTAAGGTGGAATGAAGTGGAGGTCCTTGGCAACAGAGAAGCCCTAAACTTTGGTGTTCCTGTGTCTTGCTGATTTTTAACTTTCCCAATTTATACCCCCATGCATGGAAGTGCCCTATGCTCTCTAAGCTGTGTTTTTTAGATGTTTCAGGACTCACTGTATCCTTCTCCAGAGTGGCTGTTGGCAATTTACATCCCGCCCATCAGCGTAGCAAGGCTCCCATTTCTCCATGGCCTGTCCTGCATTTCTGGTTTTGACCCTTTTTTCAGCATGGCCCATTTGACCGATGGGAAGCGAGACTTCTTTGTAGCGCTGATTTGCCTTTCCAGGTTGCTTGGTTGGCCAAAAAGGGCGTATGCGTTTTTTCCTGAATATATTCAGGAAAAAACGCATACGCCCTTTTTGGCCAAGGGCATCATTATCAATGTTTTGCCGCTTTTCATGTGCTTTAAAGGCAATTCGTATCTACCTCCTGAAATCTGTTTCCTGCAATTCTGCCTTGATTTCAAATCCTCTTTTTTGCCTTCCCTCAATATATTTGTGGACGAGAGTTATCATTTATAACTCTGCAGGTTTGTGAATTGCAGTGCCCTGAAGCTCCATTTTACCACTCGCTTTTTGGGAGCTGGCCGTAAAAGCGCAGGATGGCTTCAGGCCCTGTTCTCGTTCCAGGGGGCAGGCTGAGCCTGTGGTTAATTCTTCTTCCTGATGGGAAAATAGAGTGCCCTGTGCCTGTCCCAACACCAAGAGCTAGTCTCTCATTGGTTCCCCATCTTCCCATTCATCCTCAGGACAAATTGCAACCTGTACGGAACAGGAGGTTAAAGGTGCTGATGCTCCAAGTAGGGAGATTGCTAGTAAAGTGGCTGCAATGGCGAACCCGAGCACAAGGAGATGAGAAATGAGGTGCGTTTTAGAAACCTTTCCCCATCACACGGTGTACCATATTCTGGGTTTCTATGCATGTTTTCGATGTAGGAAGATGCCCTTGAACCTGGAGGTTTGGGACCCATGGGATGGGTACCACGCAGTATTACTTTAAAGGGTCTGCGTTTACTCACCCAACCTCACCAAACCTCTCAGCCCCAAGAGTGTCCACCCTTATGTCTCATCCAGCTGTGGGTCTAGATATGGTCAATCCAGGTTCCATCACAGCCCCTGAACGAATTGTGTAAGAATTTCTCTCTCTTTCACTGTCTTTGTTTCATGGGGTTTTAAAAGTAATTTATTTTTAGAATGGGGTTTAGCTGCTTTTCACTGCTGTGTTTATGCCGCTTTACACCCACTTCACACACTAACAGAGAGATTTCAATACATAGGTTTTAAGATTATTACTAGTCAGATATATCCTTGTGTGGTGAATAGGGGGTGTTGAGTCCAGTTCCCTGAGCAAGGAGTAGGTCTTGTCTATTACATATTGGGTTTATGGAACGGTATCTCAGCTCATTTGAAACCCTTGTTTTATGTATCACCCCACCTCACCTTTCCTGTTAAGCAGCCATAGTGTGTTTCTGCATGTGTGACTCTGTTCTGTTTTGTAATTCAGTTCAAGTGTAACGGTGTTTACTTTCCCTGTATAAGTGATATCTTATGAGAAGTGTCCTTTTCTGTGTGACTTATTTCACTTAGAATCGTCTCGTACCTAAATCCACTCATCATGCTGCTACTAGCCTTAGACATTGATTTCATGGCTGAGTGATATTCCATTGTACATAAGGACCACCACTTATTTATCCATTTTTATCTTTCCTGGGATATTTAAGGTGGAATGAAGTGGAGGTCCTTGGCAACAGAGCAGCCCTAAACTTTGGTGTGCTTGTGTCTTGCTGATTTTTAACTTTCCCAATTTATACCCCCATGCATGGAAGTGCCCTATGCTCTCTAAGCTGTGTTTTTTAGATGTTTCAGGACACACTGTACCCTTCTCCAGAGTGGCTGTTGGCAATTTACATCCCGCCCATCAGCGTAGCAAGGCTGCCATTTCTCCATGGCCTGTCCTGCATTTCTGGTTTTGACACTTATTTCAGCATGGCCCATTTGACCGATGGGAAGCGAGACTTCTTTGTAGCGCTGATTTGCCTTTCCAGGTTGCTTGGTTGGCCAAAAAGGGCGTATGCGTTTTTTCCTGAATATATTCAGGAAAAAACGCATAGGCCCTTTTTGGCCAAGGGCATCATTATCAATGTTTTGCCGCTTTTCATGTGCTTTAAAGGCGATTCGAATCTACCTCCTGAAATCTGTTTCCTGCAATTCTGCCTTGATTTCAAATCCTCTTTTTTGCCTTCCCTCAATATATTTGTGGACGAGAGTTATCATTTATAACTCTACAGGTTTGTGAATTGCAGTGCCCTGAAGCTCCATTTTACAACTCGCTATTTGGGAGCTGGCCGTAAAAGCGCAGGATGGCTTCAGGCCCTGTTCTGGTTCTGGGGGGCAGGCTGAGCCTGTGGTTAATTCTTCTTCGTGATGGGAAAATAGAGTGCCCTGTGCCTGTCCCAACACCAACAGCTAGTCTCTCATTGGTTCCACATCTTCCCGTTCATCCTCAGGACAAATTGCAACCTGTACGGAACAGGAGGTTAAAGGTGCTGATGCTCCAAGTAGGGAGATTGCTAGTAAAGTGGCTGCAATGGCGAACCCGAGCACAAGGAGATGAGAAATGAGGTGCGTTTTAGAAACCTTTCCCCATCACACGGTGTACCATATTCTGGGTTTCTATGCATGTTTTCGATGTAGGAAGATGCCCTTGAACCTGGAGGTTTGGGACCCATGGGATGGGTACCACGCAGTATTACTTTAAAGGGTCTGCGTTTACTCACCCAACCTCACCAAACCTCTCAGCCCCAAGAGTGTCCACCCTTATGTCTCATCCAGCTGTGGGTCTAGATATGGTCAATCCAGGTTCCATCACAGCCCCTGAACGAATTGTGTAAGAATTTCTCTCTCTTTCACTGTCTTTGTTTCATGGGGTTTTAAAAGTAATTTATTTTTAGAATGGGGTTTAGCTGCTTTTCACTGCTGTGTTTATGCCGCTTTACACCCACTTCACACACTAACAGAGAGATTTCAATACATAGGTTTTAAGATTATTACTAGTCAGATATATCCTTGTGTGGTGAATAGGGGGTGTTGAGTCCAGTTCCCTGAGCAAGGAGTAGGTCTTGTCTATTACATATTGGGTTTATGGAACGGTATCTCAGCTCATTTGAAACCCTTGTTTTATGTATCACCCCACCTCACCTTTCCTGTTAAGCAGCCATAGTGTGTTTCTGCATGTGTGACTCTGTTCTGTTTTGTAATTCAGTTCAAGTGTAACGGTGTTTACTTTCCCTGTATAAGTGATATCTTATGAGAAGTGTCCTTTTCTGTGTGACTTATTTCACTTAGAATCGTCTCGTACCTAAATCCACTCATCATGCTGCTACTAGCCTTAGACATTGATTTCATGGCTGAGTGATATTCCATTGTACATAAGGACCACCACTTATTTATCCATTTTTATCTTTCCTGGGATATTTAAGGTGGAATGAAGTGGAGGTCCTTGGCAACAGAGCAGCCCTAAACTTTGGTGTGCTTGTGTCTTGCTGATTTTTAACTTTCCCAATTTATACCCCCATGCATGGAAGTGCCCTATGCTCTCTAAGCTGTGTTTTTTAGATGTTTCAGGACACACTGTACCCTTCTCCAGAGTGGCTGTTGGCAATTTACATCCCGCCCATCAGCGTAGCAAGGCTGCCATTTCTCCATGGCCTGTCCTGCATTTCTGGTTTTGACACTTATTTCAGCATGGCCCATTTGACCGATGGGAAGCGAGACTTCTTTGTAGCGCTGATTTGCCTTTCCAGGTTGCTTGGTTGGCCAAAAAGGGCGTATGCGTTTTTTCCTGAATATATTCAGGAAAAAACGCATAGGCCCTTTTTGGCCAAGGGCATCATTATCAATGTTTTGCCGCTTTTCATGTGCTTTAAAGGCGATTCGAATCTACCTCCTGAAATCTGTTTCCTGCAATTCTGCCTTGATTTCAAATCCTCTTTTTTGCCTTCCCTCAATATATTTGTGGACGAGAGTTATCATTTATAACTCTACAGGTTTGTGAATTGCAGTGCCCTGAAGCTCCATTTTACAACTCGCTATTTGGGAGCTGGCCGTAAAAGCGCAGGATGGCTTCAGGCCCTGTTCTGGTTCTGGGGGGCAGGCTGAGCCTGTGGTTAATTCTTCTTCGTGATGGGAAAATAGAGTGCCCTGTGCCTGTCCCAACACCAACAGCTAGTCTCTCATTGGTTCCACATCTTCCCGTTCATCCTCAGGACAAATTGCAACCTGTACGGAACAGGAGGTTAAAGGTGCTGATGCTCCAAGTAGGGAGATTGCTAGTAAAGTGGCTGCAATGGCGAACCCGAGCACAAGGAGATGAGAAATGAGGTGCGTTTTAGAAACCTTTCCCCATCACACGGTGTACCATATTCTGGGTTTCTATGCATGTTTTCGATGTAGGAAGATGCCCTTGAACCTGGAGATTTGGGACCCATGGGATGGGTACCACGCAGTATTACTTTAAAGGGTCTGCGTTTACTCACCCAACCTCACCAAACCTCTCAGCCCCAAGAGTGTCCACCCTTATGTCTCATCCAGCTGTGGGTCTAGATATGGTCAATCCAGGTTCCATCACAGCCCCTGAACGAATTGTGTAAGAATTTCTCTCTCTTTCACTGTCTTTGTTTCATGGGGTTTTAAAAGTAATTTATTTTTAGAATGGGGTTTAGCTGCTTTTCACTGCTGTGTTTATGCCGCTTTACACCCACTTCACACACTAACAGAGAGATTTCAATACATAGGTTTTAAGATTATTACTAGTCAGATATATCCTTGTGTGGTGAATAGGGGGTGTTGAGTCCAGTTCTCTGAGCAAGGAGTAGGTCTTGTCTATTACATATTGGGTTTATGGAACGGTATCTCAGCTCATTTGAAACCCTTGTTTTATGTATCACCCCACCTGACCTTTCCTGTTAAGCAGCCATAGTGTGTTTTCTGCATGTGTGACTCTGTTCTGTTTTGTAATTCAGTTCAAGTGTAACGGTTTTTACTTTCCCTGTATAAGTGATATCTTATGAGAAGTGTCCTTTTCTGTGTGACTTATTTCACTTAGAATCGTCTCGTACCTAAATCCACTCATCATGCTGCTACTAGCCTTAGGACATTGATTTCATGGCTGAGTGATATTCCATTGTACATAAGGACCACCACTTATTTATCCATTTTTATCTTTCCTGGGATATTTAAGGTGGAATGAAGTGGAGGTCCTTGGCAACAGAGCAGCCCTAAACTTTGGTGTGCTTTTGTCTTGCTGATTTTTAACTTTCCCAATTTATACCCCCATGCATGGAAGTGCCCTATGCTCTCTAAGCTGTGTTTTTTAGATGTTTCAGGACTCACTGTACCCTTCTCCAGGGTGGTTGTTGGCAATTTACATCCCGCCCATCAGCGTAGCAAGGCTCCCATTTCTCCATGGCCTGTCCTGCATTTCTGGTTTTGACCCTTTTTTCAGCATGGCCCATTTGACCGATGGGAAGCGAGACTTCTTTGTAGCGCTGATTTGCCTTTCCAGGTTGCTTGGTTGGCCAAAAAGGGCGTATGCGTTTTTTCCTGAATATATTCAGGAAAAAACGCATACGTCCTTTTTGGCCAAGGGCATCATTATCAATGTTTTGCCGCTTTTCATGTGCTTTAAAGGCGATTCGTATCTACCTCCTGAAATCTGTTTCCTGCAATTCTGCCTTGATTTCAAATCCTCTTTTTTGCCTTCCCTCAATATATTTGTGGACGAGAGTTATCATTTATAACTCTGCAGGTTTGTGAATTGCAGTGCCCTGAAGCTCCATTTTACAACTCGCTTTTTGGGAGCTGGCCGTAAAAGCGCAGGATGGCTTCAGGCTCTGTTTTCGTTCCAGGGGGCAGGCTGAGCCTGTGGTTAATTCTTCTTCCTGATGGGAAAATAGAGTGCCCTGTGCCTGTCCCAACACCAACAGCTAGTCTCTCATTGGTTCCCCATCTTCCCATTCATCCTCAGGACAAATTGCAACCTGTACGGAACAGGAGGTTAAAGGTGCTGATGCTCCAAGTAGGGAGATTGCTAGTAAAGTGGCTGCAATGGCGAACCCGAGCACAAGGAGATGAGAAATGAGGTGCGTTTTAGAAACCTTTCCCCATCACACGGTGTACCATATTCTGGGTTTCTATGCATGTTTTCGATGTAGGAAGATGCCCTTGAACCTGGAGATTTGGGACCCATGGGATGGGTACCACGCAGTATTACTTTAAAGGGTCTGCGTTTACTCACCCAACCTCACCAAACCTCTCAGCCCCAAGAGTGTCCACCCTTATGTCTCATCCAGCTGTGGGTCTAGATATGGTCAATCCAGGTTCCATCACAGCCCCTGAACGAATTGTGTAAGAATTTCTCTCTCTTTCACTGTCTTTGTTTCATGGGGTTTTAAAAGTAATTTATTTTTAGAATGGGATTTAGCTGCTTTTCACTGCTGTGTTTATGCCGCTTTACACCCACTTCACACACTAACAGAGAGATTTCAATACATAGGTTTTAAGATTATTACTAGTCAGATATATCCTTGTGTGGTGAATAGGGGGTGTTGAGTCCAGTTCCCTGAGCAAGGAGTAGGTCTTGTCTATTACATATTGGGTTTATGGAACGGTATCTCAGCTCATTTGAAACCCTTGTTTTATGTATCACCCCACCTCACCTTTCCTGTTAAGCAGCCATAGTGTGTTTTCTGCATGTGTGACTCTGTTCTGTTTTGTAATTCAGTTCAAGTGTAACGGTTTTTACTTTCCCTGTATAAGTGATATCTTATGAGAAGTGTCCTTTTCTGTGTGACTTATTTCCCTTAGAATCGTCGTACCTAAATCCACTCATCATGCTGCTACTTGCCTTAGGACATTGATTTCATGGCTGAGTGATATTTCATTGTACATAAGGACCACCACTTATTTATCCATTTTTATCTTTCCTGGGATATTTAAGGTGGAATGAAGTGGAGGTCCTTGGCAACAGAGAAGCCCTAAACTTTGGTGTTCCTGTGTCTTGCTGATTTTTAACTTTCCCAATTTATACCCCCATGCATGGAAGTGCCCTATGCTCTCTAAGCTGTGTTTTTTAGATGTTTCAGGACTCACTGTACCCTTCTCCAGAGTGGCTGTTGGCAATTTACATCCCGCCCATCAGCGTAGCAAGGCTCCCATTTCTCCATGGCCTGTCCTGCATTTCTGGTTTTGACCCTTTTTTCAGCATGGCCCATTTGACCGATGGGAAGCGAGACTTCTTTGTAGCGCTGATTTGCCTTTCCAGGTTGCTTGGTTGGCCAAAAAGGGCGTATGCGTTTTTTCCTGAATATATTCAGGAAAAAACGCATACGCCCTTTTTGGCCAAGGGCATCATTATCAATGTTTTGCCGCTTTTCATGTGCTTTAAAGGCGATTCGTATCTACCTCCTGAAATCTGTTTCCTGCAATTCTGCCTTGATTTCAAATCCTCTTTTTTGCCTTCCCTCAATATATTTGTGGACGAGAGTTATCATTTATAACTCTGCAGGTTTGTGAATTGCAGTGCCCTGAAGCTCCATTTTACAACTCGCTTTTTGGGAGCTGGCCGTAAAAGCGCAGGATGGCTTCAGGCCCTGTTCTGGTTCTGGGGGGCAGGCTGAGCCTGTGGTTAATTCTTCTTCGTGATGGGAAAATAGAGTGCCCTGTGCCTGTCCCAACACCAAGAGCTAGTCTCTCATTGGTTCCACATCTTCCCGTTCATCCTCAGGACAAATTGCAACCTGTACGGAACAGGAGGTTAAAGGTGCTGATGCTCCAAGTAGGGAGATTGCTAGTAAAGTGGCTGCAATGGCGAACCCGAGCACAAGGAGATGAGAAATGAGGTGCGTTTTAGAAACCTTTCCCCATCACACGGTGTACCATATTCTGGGTTTCTATGCATGTTTTCGATGTAGGAAGATGCCCTTGAACCTGGAGATTTGGGACCCATGGGATGGGTACCACGCAGTATTACTTTAAAGGGTCTGCGTTTACTCACCCAACCTCACCAAACCTCTCAGCCCCAAGAGTGTCCACCCTTATGTCTCATCCAGCTGTGGGTCTAGATATGGTCAATCCAGGTTCCATCACAGCCCCTGAACGAATTGTGTAAGAATTTCTCTCTCTTTCACTGTCTTTGTTTCATGGGGTTTTAAAAGTAATTTATTTTTAGAATGGGGTTTAGCTGCTTTTCACTGCTGTGTTTATGCCGCTTTACACCCACTTCACACACTAACAGAGAGATTTCAATACATAGGTTTTAAGATTATTACTAGTCAGATATATCCTTGTGTGGTGAATAGGGGGTGTTGAGTCCAGTTCTCTGAGCAAGGAGTAGGTCTTGTCTATTACATATTGGGTTTATGGAACGGTATCTCAGCTCATTTGAAACCCTTGTTTTATGTATCACCCCACCTGACCTTTCCTGTTAAGCAGCCATAGTGTGTTTTCTGCATGTGTGACTCTGTTCTGTTTTGTAATTCAGTTCAAGTGTAACGGTTTTTACTTTCCCTGTATAAGTGATATCTTATGAGAAGTGTCCTTTTCTGTGTGACTTATTTCACTTAGAATCGTCTCGTACCTAAATCCACTCATCATGCTGCTACTAGCCTTAGGACATTGATTTCATGGCTGAGTGATATTCCATTGTACATAAGGACCACCACTTATTTATCCATTTTTATCTTTCCTGGGATATTTAAGGTGGAATGAAGTGGAGGTCCTTGGCAACAGAGCAGCCCTAAACTTTGGTGTGCTTTTGTCTTGCTGATTTTTAACTTTCCCAATTTATACCCCCATGCATGGAAGTGCCCTATGCTCTCTAAGCTGTGTTTTTTAGATGTTTCAGGACTCACTGTACCCTTCTCCAGGGTGGTTGTTGGCAATTTACATCCCGCCCATCAGCGTAGCAAGGCTCCCATTTCTCCATGGCCTGTCCTGCATTTCTGGTTTTGACCCTTTTTTCAGCATGGCCCATTTGACCGATGGGAAGCGAGACTTCTTTGTAGCGCTGATTTGCCTTTCCAGGTTGCTTGGTTGGCCAAAAAGGGCGTATGCGTTTTTTCCTGAATATATTCAGGAAAAAACGCATACGCCCTTTTTGGCCAAGGGCATCATTATCAATGTTTTGCCGCTTTTCATGTGCTTTAAAGGCGATTCGTATCTACCTCCTGAAATCTGTTTCCTGCAATTCTGCCTTGATTTCAAATCCTCTTTTTTGCCTTCCCTCAATATATTTGTGGACGAGAGTTATCATTTATAACTCTGCAGGTTTGTGAATTGCAGTGCCCTGAAGCTCCATTTTACAACTCGCTTTTTGGGAGCTGGCCGTAAAAGCGCAGGATGGCTTCAGGCTCTGTTTTCGTTCCAGGGGGCAGGCTGAGCCTGTGGTTAATTCTTCTTCCTGATGGGAAAATAGAGTGCCCTGTGCCTGTCCCAACACCAACAGCTAGTCTCTCATTGGTTCCCCATCTTCCCATTCATCCTCAGGACAAATTGCAACCTGTACGGAACAGGAGGTTAAAGGTGCTGATGCTCCAAGTAGGGAGATTGCTAGTAAAGTGGCTGCAATGGCGAACCCGAGCACAAGGAGATGAGAAATGAGGTGCGTTTTAGAAACCTTTCCCCATCACACGGTGTACCATATTCTGGGTTTCTATGCATGTTTTCGATGTAGGAAGATGCCCTTGAACCTGGAGATTTGGGACCCATGGGATGGGTACCACGCAGTATTACTTTAAAGGGTCTGCGTTTACTCACCCAACCTCACCAAACCTCTCAGCCCCAAGAGTGTCCACCCTTATGTCTCATCCAGCTGTGGGTCTAGATATGGTCAATCCAGGTTCCATCACAGCCCCTGAACGAATTGTGTAAGAATTTCTCTCTCTTTCACTGTCTTTGTTTCATGGGGTTTTAAAAGTAATTTATTTTTAGAATGGGATTTAGCTGCTTTTCACTGCTGTGTTTATGCCGCTTTACACCCACTTCACACACTAACAGAGAGATTTCAATACATAGGTTTTAAGATTATTACTAGTCAGATATATCCTTGTGTGGTGAATAGGGGGTGTTGAGTCCAGTTCCCTGAGCAAGGAGTAGGTCTTGTCTATTACATATTGGGTTTATGGAACGGTATCTCAGCTCATTTGAAACTCTTGTTTTATGTATCACCCCACCTCACCTTTCCTGTTAAGCAGCCATAGTGTGTTTTCTGCATGTGTGACTCTGTTCTGTTTTGTAATTCAGTTCAAGTGTAACGGTTTTTACTTTCCCTGTATAAGTGATATCTTATGAGAAGTGTCCTTTTCTGTGTGACTTATTTCCCTTAGAATCGTCGTACCTAAATCCACTCATCATGCTGCTACTTGCCTTAGGACATTGATTTCATGGCTGAGTGATATTTCATTGTACATAAGGACCACCACTTATTTATCCATTTTTATCTTTCCTGGGATATTTAAGGTGGAATGAAGTGGAGGTCCTTGGCAACAGAGAAGCCCTAAACTTTGGTGTTCCTGTGTCTTGCTGATTTTTAACTTTCCCAATTTATACCCCCATGCATGGAAGTGCCCTATGCTCTCTAAGCTGTGTTTTTTAGATGTTTCAGGACTCACTGTACCCTTCTCCAGAGTGGCTGTTGGCAATTTACATCCCGCCCATCAGCGTAGCAAGGCTCCCATTTCTCCATGGCCTGTCCTGCATTTCTGGTTTTGACCCTTTTTTCAGCATGGCCCATTTGACCGATGGGAAGCGAGACTTCTTTGTAGCGCTGATTTGCCTTTCCAGGTTGCTTGGTTGGCCAAAAAGGGCGTATGCGTTTTTTCCTGAATATATTCAGGAAAAAACGCATAGGCCCTTTTTGGCCAAGGGCATCATTATCAATGTTTTGCCGCTTTTCATGTGCTTTAAAGGCGATTCGTATCTACCTCCTGAAATCTGTTTCCTGCAATTCTGCCTTGATTTCAAATCCTCTTTTTTGCCTTCCCTCAATATATTTGTGGACGAGAGTTATCATTTATAACTCTGCAGGTTTGTGAATTGCAGTGCCCTGAAGCTCCATTTTACAACTCGCTTTTTGGGAGCTGGCCGTAAAAGCGCAGGATGGCTTCAGGCCCTGTTCTCGTTCCAGGGGGCAGGCTGAGCCTGTGGTTAATTCTTCTTCCTGATGGGAAAATAGAGTGCCCTGTGCCTGTCCCAACACCAACAGCTAGTCTCTCATTGGTTCCCCATCTTCCCATTCATCCTCAGGACAAATTGCAACCTGTACGGAACAGGAGGTTAAAGGTGCTGATGCTCCAAGTAGGGAGATTGCTAGTAAAGTGGCTGCAATGGCGAACCCGAGCACAAGGAGATGAGAAATGAGGTGCGTTTTAGAAACCTTTCCCCATCACACGGTGTACCATATTCTGGGTTTCTATGCATGTTTTCGATGTAGGAAGATGCCCTTGAACCTGGAGATTTGGGACCCATGGGATGGGTACCACGCAGTATTACTTTAAAGGGTCTGCGTTTACTCACCCAACCTCACCAAACCTCTCAGCCCCAAGAGTGTCCACCCTTATGTCTCATCCAGCTGTGGGTCTAGATATGGTCAATCCAGGTTCCATCACAGCCCCTGAACGAATTGTGTAAGAATTTCTCTCTCTTTCACTGTCTTTGTTTCATGGGGTTTTAAAAGTAATTTATTTTTAGAATGGGGTTTAGCTGCTTTTCACTGCTGTGTTTATGCCGCTTTACACCCACTTCACACACTAACAGAGAGATTTCAATACATAGGTTTTAAGATTATTACTAGTCAGATATATCCTTGTGTGGTGAATAGGGGGTGTTGAGTCCAGTTCCCTGAGCAAGGAGTAGGTCTTGTCTATTACATATTGGGTTTATGGAACGGTATCTCAGCTCATTTGAAACCCTTGTTTTATGTATCACCCCACCTCACCTTTCCTGTTAAGCAGCCATAGTGTGTTTTCTGCATGTGTGACTCTGTTCTGTTTTGTAATTCAGTTCAAGTGTAACGGTTTTTACTTTCCCTGTATAAGTGATATCTTATGAGAAGTGTCCTTTTCTGTGTGACTTATTTCCCTTAGAATCGTCGTACCTAAATCCACTCATCATGCTGCTACTTGCCTTAGGACATTGATTTCATGGCTGAGTGATATTCCATTGTACATAAGGACCACCACTTATTTATCCATTTTTATCTTTCCTGGGATATTTAAGGTGGAATGAAGTGGAGGTCCTTGGCAACAGAGAAGCCCTAAACTTTGGTGTTCCTGTGTCTTGCTGATTTTTAACTTTCCCAATTTATACCCCCATGCATGGAAGTGCCCTATGCTCTCTAAGCTGTGTTTTTTAGATGTTTCAGGACTCACTGTACCCTTCTCCAGAGTGGCTGTTGGCAATTTACATCCCGCCCATCAGCGTAGCAAGGCTCCCATTTCTCCATGGCCTGTCCTGCATTTCTGGTTTTGACCCTTTTTTCAGCATGGCCCATTTGACCGATGGGAAGCGAGACTTCTTTGTAGCGCTGATTTGCCTTTCCAGGTTGCTTGGTTGGCCAAAAAGGGCGTATGCGTTTTTTCCTGAATATATTCAGGAAAAAACGCATACGCCCTTTTTGGCCAAGGGCATCATTATCAATGTTTTGCCGCTTTTCATGTGCTTTAAAGGCGATTCGTATCTACCTCCTGAAATCTGTTTCCTGCAATTCTGCCTTGATTTCAAATCCTCTTTTTTGCCTTCCCTCAATATATTTGTGGACGAGAGTTATCATTTATAACTCTGCAGGTTTGTGAATTGCAGTGCCCTGAAGCTCCATTTTACAACTCGCTTTTTGGGAGCTGGCCGTAAAAGCGCAGGATGGCTTCAGGCCCTGTTCTCGTTCCAGGGGGCAGGCTGAGCCTGTGGTTAATTCTTCTTCCTGATGGGAAAATAGAGTGCCCTGTGCCTGTCCCAACACCAACAGCTAGTCTCTCATTGGTTCCCCATCTTCCCATTCATCCTCAGGACAAATTGCAACCTGTACGGAACAGGAGGTTAAAGGTGCTGATGCTCCAAGTAGGGAGATTGCTAGTAAAGTGGCTGCAATGGCGAACCCGAGCACAAGGAGATGAGAAATGAGGTGCGTTTTAGAAACCTTTCCCCATCACACGGTGTACCATATTCTGGGTTTCTATGCATGTTTTCGATGTAGGAAGATGCCCTTGAACCTGGAGATTTGGGACCCATGGGATGGGTACCACGCAGTATTACTTTAAAGGGTCTGCGTTTACTCACCCAACCTCACCAAACCTCTCAGCCCCAAGAGTGTCCACCCTTATGTCTCATCCAGCTGTGGGTCTAGATATGGTCAATCCAGGTTCCATCACAGCCCCTGAACGAATTGTGTAAGAATTTCTCTCTCTTTCACTGTCTTTGTTTCATGGGGTTTTAAAAGTAATTTATTTTTAGAATGGGGTTTAGCTGCTTTTCACTGCTGTGTTTATGCCGCTTTACACCCACTTCACACACTAACAGAGAGATTTCAATACATAGGTTTTAAGATTATTACTAGTCAGATATATCCTTGTGTGGTGAATAGGGGGTGTTGAGTCCAGTTCCCTGAGCAAGGAGTAGGTCTTGTCTATTACATATTGGGTTTATGGAACGGTATCTCAGCTCATTTGAAACCCTTGTTTTATGTATCACCCCACCTCACCTTTCCTGTTAAGCAGCCATAGTGTGTTTTCTGCATGTGTGACTCTGTTCTGTTTTGTAATTCAGTTCAAGTGTAACGGTTTTTACTTTCCCTGTATAAGTGATATCTTATGAGAAGTGTCCTTTTCTGTGTGACTTATTTCCCTTAGAATCGTCGTACCTAAATCCACTCATCATGCTGCTACTTGCCTTAGGACATTGATTTCATGGCTGAGTGATATTCCATTGTACATAAGGACCAACACTTATTTATCCATTTTTATCTTTCCTGGGATATTTAAGGTGGAATGAAGTGGAGGTCCTTGGCAACAGAGAAGCCCTAAACTTTGGTGTTCCTGTGTCTTGCTGATTTTTAACTTTCCCAATTTATACCCCCATGCATGGAAGTGCCCTATGCTCTCTAAGCTGTGTTTTTTAGATGTTTCAGGACTCACTGTACCCTTCTCCAGAGTGGCTGTTGGCAATTTACATCCCGCCCATCAGCGTAGCAAGGCTCCCATTTCTCCATGGCCTGTCCTGCATTTCTGGTTTTGACCCTTTTTTCAGCATGGCCCATTTGACCGATGGGAAGCGAGACTTCTTTGTAGCGCTGATTTGCCTTTCCAGGTTGCTTGGTTGGCCAAAAAGGGCGTATGCGTTTTTTCCTGAATATATTCAGGAAAAAACGCATACGCCCTTTTTGGCCAAGGGCATCATTATCAATGTTTTGCCGCTTTTCATGTGCTTTAAAGGCGATTCGTATCTACCTCCTGAAATCTGTTTCCTGCAATTCTGCCTTGATTTCAAATCCTCTTTTTTGCCTTCCCTCAATATATTTGTGGACGAGAGTTATCATTTATAACTCTGCAGGTTTGTGAATTGCAGTGCCCTGAAGCTCCATTTTACCACTCGCTTTTTGGGAGCTGGCCGTAAAAGCGCAGGATGGCTTCAGGCCCTGTTCTCGTTCCAGGGGGCAGGCTGAGCCTGTGGTTAATTCTTCTTCCTGATGGGAAAATAGAGTGCCCTGTGCCTGTCCCAACACCAAGAGCTAGTCTCTCATTGGTTCCCCATCTTCCCATTCATCCTCAGGACAAATTGCAACCTGTACGGAACAGGAGGTTAAAGGTGCTGATGCTCCAAGTAGGGAGATTGCTAGTAAAGTGGCTGCAATGGCGAACCCGAGCACAAGGAGATGAGAAATGAGGTGCGTTTTAGAAACCTTTCCCCATCACACGGTGTACCATATTCTGGGTTTCTATGCATGTTTTCGATGTAGGAAGATGCCCTTGAACCTGGAGATTTGGGACCCATGGGATGGGTACCACGCAGTATTACTTTAAAGGGTCTGCGTTTACTCACCCAACCTCACCAAACCTCTCAGCCCCAAGAGTGTCCACCCTTATGTCTCATCCAGCTGTGGGTCTAGATATGGTCAATCCAGGTTCCATCACAGCCCCTGAACGAATTGTGTAAGAATTTCTCTCTCTTTCACTGTCTTTGTTTCATGGGGTTTTAAAAGTAATTTATTTTTAGAATGGGGTTTAGCTGCTTTTCACTGCTGTGTTTATGCCGCTTTACACCCACTTCACACACTAACAGAGAGATTTCAATACATAGGTTTTAAGATTATTACTAGTCAGATATATCCTTGTGTGGTGAATAGGGGGTGTTGAGTCCAGTTCCCTGAGCAAGGAGTAGGTCTTGTCTATTACATATTGGGTTTATGGAACGGTATCTCAGCTCATTTGAAACCCTTGTTTTATGTATCACCCCACCTCACCTTTCCTGTTAAGCAGCCATAGTGTGTTTTCTGCATGTGTGACTCTGTTCTGTTTTGTAATTCAGTTCAAGTGTAACGGTTTTTACTTTCCCTGTATAAGTGATATCTTATGAGAAGTGTCCTTTTCTGTGTGACTTATTTCCCTTAGAATCGTCGTACCTAAATCCACTCATCATGCTGCTACTTGCCTTAGGACATTGATTTCATGGCTGAGTGATATTCCATTGTACATAAGGACCAACACTTATTTATCCATTTTTATCTTTCCTGGGATATTTAAGGTGGAATGAAGTGGAGGTCCTTGGCAACAGAGAAGCCCTAAACTTTGGTGTTCCTGTGTCTTGCTGATTTTTAACTTTCCCAATTTATACCCCCATGCATGGAAGTGCCCTATGCTCTCTAAGCTGTGTTTTTTAGATGTTTCAGGACTCACTGTACCCTTCTCCAGAGTGGCTGTTGGCAATTTACATCCCGCCCATCAGCGTAGCAAGGCTCCCATTTCTCCATGGCCTGTCCTGCATTTCTGGTTTTGACCCTTTTTTCAGCATGGCCCATTTGACCGATGGGAAGCGAGACTTCTTTGTAGCGCTGATTTGCCTTTCCAGGTTGCTTGGTTGGCCAAAAAGGGCGTATGCGTTTTTTCCTGAATATATTCAGGAAAAAACGCATACGCCCTTTTTGGCCAAGGGCATCATTATCAATGTTTTGCCGCTTTTCATGTGCTTTAAAGGCGATTCGTATCTACCTCCTGAAATCTGTTTCCTGCAATTCTGCCTTGATTTCAAATCCTCTTTTTTGCCTTCCCTCAATATATTTGTGGACGAGAGTTATCATTTATAACTCTGCAGGTTTGTGAATTGCAGTGCCCTGAAGCTCCATTTTACCACTCGCTTTTTGGGAGCTGGCCGTAAAAGCGCAGGATGGCTTCAGGCCCTGTTCTCGTTCCAGGGGGCAGGCTGAGCCTGTGGTTAATTCTTCTTCCTGATGGGAAAATAGAGTGCCCTGTGCCTGTCCCAACACCAAGAGCTAGTCTCTCATTGGTTCCCCATCTTCCCATTCATCCTCAGGACAAATTGCAACCTGTACGGAACAGGAGGTTAAAGGTGCTGATGCTCCAAGTAGGGAGATTGCTAGTAAAGTGGCTGCAATGGCGAACCCGAGCACAAGGAGATGAGAAATGAGGTGCGTTTTAGAAACCTTTCCCCATCACACGGTGTACCATATTCTGGGTTTCTATGCATGTTTTCGATGTAGGAAGATGCCCTTGAACCTGGAGATTTGGGACCCATGGGATGGGTACCACGCAGTATTACTTTAAAGGGTCTGCGTTTACTCACCCAACCTCACCAAACCTCTCAGCCCCAAGAGTGTCCACCCTTATGTCTCATCCAGCTGTGGGTCTAGATATGGTCAATCCAGGTTCCATCACAGCCCCTGAACGAATTGTGTAAGAATTTCTCTCTCTTTCACTGTCTTTGTTTCATGGGGTTTTAAAAGTAATTTATTTTTAGAATGGGGTTTAGCTGCTTTTCACTGCTGTGTTTATGCCGCTTTACACCCACTTCACACACTAACAGAGAGATTTCAATACATAGGTTTTAAGATTATTACTAGTCAGATATATCCTTGTGTGGTGAATAGGGGGTGTTGAGTCCAGTTCCCTGAGCAAGGAGTAGGTCTTGTCTATTACATATTGGGTTTATGGAACGGTATCTCAGCTCATTTGAAACCCTTGTTTTATGTATCACCCCACCTGACCTTTCCTGTTAAGCAGCCATAGTGTGTTTTCTGCATGTGTGACTCTGTTCTGTTTTGTAATTCAGTTCAAGTGTAACGGTGTTTACTTTCCCTGTATAAGTGATATCTTATGAGAAGTGTCCTTTTCTGTGTGACTTATTTCACTTAGAATCGTCTCGTACCTAAATCCACTCATCATGCTGCTACTAGCCTTAGGACATTGATTTCATGGCTGAGTGATATTCCATTGTACATAAGGACCACCACTTATTTATCCATTTTTATCTTTCCTGGGATATTTAAGGTGGAATGAAGTGGAGGTCCTTGGCAACAGAGCAGCCCTAAACTTTGGTGTGCTTTTGTCTTGCTGATTTTTAACTTTCCCAATTTATACCCCCATGCATGGAAGTGCCCTATGCTCTCTAAGCTGTGTTTTTTAGATGTTTCAGGACAAACTGTACCCTTCTCCAGAGTGGCTGTTGGCAATTTACATCCCGCCCATCAGCGTAGCAAGGCTCCCATTTCTCCATGGCCTGTCCTGCATTTCTGGTTTTGACCCTTTTTTCAGCATGGCCCATTTGACCGATGGGAAGCGAGACTTCTTTGTAGCGCTGATTTGCCTTTCCAGGTTGCTTGGTTGGCCAAAAAGGGCGTATGCGTTTTTTCCTGAATATATTGCCCTTTTTGGCCAAGGGCATCATTATCAATGTTTTGCCGCTTTTCATGTGCTTTAAAGGCGATTCGAATCTACCTCCTGAAATCTGTTTCCTGCAATTCTGCCTTGATTTCAAATCCTCTTTTTTGCCTTCCCTCAATATATTTGTGGACGAGAGTTATCATTTATAACTCTGCAGGTTTGTGAATTGCAGTGCCCTGAAGCTCCATTTTACCACTCGCTTTTTGGGAGCTGGCCGTAAAAGCGCAGGATGGCTTCAGGCCCTGTTCTGGTTCCGGGGGGCAGGCTGAGCCTGTGGTTAATTCTTCTTCCTGATGGGTAAATAGAGTGCCCTGTGCCTGTCCCAACACCAAGAGCTAGTCTCTCATTGGTTCCCCATCTTCCCATTCATCCTCAGGACAAATTGCAACCTGTACGGAACAGGAGGTTAAAGGTGCTGATGCTCCAAGTAGGGAGATTGCTAGTAAAGTGGCTGCAATGGCGAACCCGAGCACAAGGAGATGAGAAATGAGGTGCGTTTTAGAAACCTTTCCCCATCACACGGTGTACCATATTCTGGGTTTCTATGCATGTTTTCGATGTAGGAAGATGCCCTTGAACCTGGAGATTTGGGACCCATGGGATGGGTACCACGCAGTATTACTTTAAAGGGTCTGCGTTTACTCACCCAACCTCACCAAACCTCTCAGCCCCAAGAGTGTCCACCCTTATGTCTCATCCAGCTGTGGGTCTAGATATGGTCAATCCAGGTTCCATCACAGCCCCTGAACGAATTGTGTAAGAATTTCTCTCTCTTTCACTGTCTTTGTTTCATGGGGTTTTAAAAGTAATTTATTTTTAGAATGGGGTTTAGCTGCTTTTCACTGCTGTGTTTATGCCGCTTTACACCCACTTCACACACTAACAGAGAGATTTCAATACATAGGTTTTAAGATTATTACTAGTCAGATATATCCTTGTGTGGTGAATAGGGGGTGTTGAGTCCAGTTCCCTGAGCAAGGAGTAGGTCTTGTCTATTACATATTGGGTTTATGGAACGGTATCTCAGCTCATTTGAAACCCTTGTTTTATGTATCACCCCACCTCACCTTTCCTGTTAAGCAGCCATAGTGTGTTTTCTGCATGTGTGACTCTGTTCTGTTTTGTAATTCAGTTCAAGTGTAACGGTTTTTACTTTCCCTGTATAAGTGATATCTTATGAGAAGTGTCCTTTTCTGTGTGACTTATTTCCCTTAGAATCGTCGTACCTAAATCCACTCATCATGCTGCTACTTGCCTTAGGACATTGATTTCATGGCTGAGTGATATTCCATTGTACATAAGGACCACCACTTATTTATCCATTTTTATCTTTCCTGGGATATTTAAGGTGGAATGAAGTGGAGGTCCTTGGCAACAGAGAAGCCCTAAACTTTGGTGTTCCTGTGTCTTGCTGATTTTTAACTTTCCCAATTTATACCCCCATGCATGGAAGTGCCCTATGCTCTCTAAGCTGTGTTTTTTAGATGTTTCAGGACTCACTGTACCCTTCTCCAGAGTGGCTGTTGGCAATTTACATCCCGCCCATCAGCGTAGCAAGGCTCCCATTTCTCCATGGCCTGTCCTGCATTTCTGGTTTTGACCCTTTTTTCAGCATGGCCCATTTGACCGATGGGAAGCGAGACTTCTTTGTAGCGCTGATTTGCCTTTCCAGGTTGCTTGGTTGGCCAAAAAGGGCGTATGCGTTTTTTCCTGAATATATTCAGGAAAAAACGCATACGCCCTTTTTGGCCAAGGGCATCATTATCAATGTTTTGCCGCTTTTCATGTGCTTTAAAGGCGATTCGTATCTACCTCCTGAAATCTGTTTCCTGCAATTCTGCCTTGATTTCAAATCCTCTTTTTTGCCTTCCCTCAATATATTTGTGGACGAGAGTTATCATTTATAACTCTGCAGGTTTGTGAATTGCAGTGCCCTGAAGCTCCATTTTACAACTCGCTTTTTGGGAGCTGGCCGTAAAAGCGCAGGATGGCTTCAGGCCCTGTTCTCGTTCCAGGGGGCAGGCTGAGCCTGTGGTTAATTCTTCTTCCTGATGGGAAAATAGAGTGCCCTGTGCCTGTCCCAACACCAACAGCTAGTCTCTCATTGGTTCCCCATCTTCCCATTCATCCTCAGGACAAATTGCAACCTGTACGGAACAGGAGGTTAAAGGTGCTGATGCTCCAAGTAGGGAGATTGCTAGTAAAGTGGCTGCAATGGCGAACCCGAGCACAAGGAGATGAGAAATGAGGTGCGTTTTAGAAACCTTTCCCCATCACACGGTGTACCATATTCTGGGTTTCTATGCATGTTTTCGATGTAGGAAGATGCCCTTGAACCTGGAGATTTGGGACCCATGGGATGGGTACCACGCAGTATTACTTTAAAGGGTCTGCGTTTACTCACCCAACCTCACCAAACCTCTCAGCCCCAAGAGTGTCCACCCTTATGTCTCATCCAGCTGTGGGTCTAGATATGGTCAATCCAGGTTCCATCACAGCCCCTGAACGAATTGTGTAAGAATTTCTCTCTCTTTCACTGTCTTTGTTTCATGGGGTTTTAAAAGTAATTTATTTTTAGAATGGGGTTTAGCTGCTTTTCACTGCTGTATTTATGCCGCTTTACACCCACTTCACACACTAACAGAGAGATTTCAATACATAGGTTTTAAGATTATTACTAGTCAGATATATCCTTGTGTGGTGAATAGGGGGTGTTGAGTGCAGTTCCCTGAGCAAGGAGTAGGTCTTGTCTATTACATATTGGGTTTATGGAACGGTATCTCAGCTCATTTGAAACCCTTGTTTTATGTATCACCCCACCTCACCTTTCCTGTTAAGCAGCCATAGTGTGTTTTCTGCATGTGTGACTCTGTTCTGTTTTGTAATTCAGTTCAAGTGTAACGGTTTTTACTTTCCCTGTATAAGTGATATCTTATGAGAAGTGTCCTTTTCTGTGTGACTTATTTCCCTTAGAATCGTCGTACCTAAATCCACTCATCATGCTGCTACTTGCCTTAGGACATTGATTTCATGGCTGAGTGATATTCCATTGTACATAAGGACCACCACTTATTTATCCATTTTTATCTTTCCTGGGATATTTAAGGTGGAATGAAGTGGAGGTCCTTGGCAACAGAGAAGCCCTAAACTTTGGTGTTCCTGTGTCTTGCTGATTTTTAACTTTCCCAATTTATACCCCCATGCATGGAAGTGCCCTATGCTCTCTAAGCTGTGTTTTTTAGATGTTTCAGGACTCACTGTACCCTTCTCCAGAGTGGCTGTTGGCAATTTACATCCCGCCCATCAGCGTAGCAAGGCTCCCATTTCTCCATGGCCTGTCCTGCATTTCTGGTTTTGACCCTTTTTTCAGCATGGCCCATTTGACCGATGGGAAGCGAGACTTCTTTGTAGCGCTGATTTGCCTTTCCAGGTTGCTTGGTTGGCCAAAAAGGGCGTATGCGTTTTTTCCTGAATATATTCAGGAAAAAACGCATACGCCCTTTTTGGCCAAGGGCATCATTATCAATGTTTTGCCGCTTTTCATGTGCTTTAAAGGCGATTCGAATCTACCTCCTGAAATCTGTTTCCTGCAATTCTGCCTTGATTTCAAATCCTCTTTTTTGCCTTCCCTCAATATATTTGTGGACGAGAGTTATCATTTATAACTCTGCAGGTTTGTGAATTGCAGTGCCCTGAAGCTCCATTTTACAACTCGCTTTTTGGGAGCTGGCCGTAAAAGCGCAGGATGGCTTCAGGCTCTGTTCTCGTTCCAGGGGGCAGGCTGAGCCTGTGGTTAATTCTTCTTCCTGATGGGAAAATAGAGTGCCCTGTGCCTGTCCCAACACCAACAGCTAGTCTCTCATTGGTTCCCCATCTTCCCATTCATCCTCAGGACAAATTGCAACCTGTACGGAACAGGAGGTTAAAGGTGCTGATGCTCCAAGTAGGGAGATTGCTAGTAAAGTGGCTGCAATGGCGAACCCGAGCACAAGGAGATGAGAAATGAGGTGCGTTTTAGAAACCTTTCCCCATCACACGGTGTACCATATTCTGGGTTTCTATGCATGTTTTCGATGTAGGAAGATGCCCTTGAACCTGGAGATTTGGGACCCATGGGATGGGTACCACGCAGTATTACTTTAAAGGGTCTGCGTTTACTCACCCAACCTCACCAAACCTCTCAGCCCCAAGAGTGTCCACCCTTATGTCTCATCCAGCTGTGGGTCTAGATATGGTCAATCCAGGTTCCATCACAGCCCCTGAACGAATTGTGTAAGAATTTCTCTCTCTTTCACTGTCTTTGTTTCATGGGGTTTTAAAAGTAATTTATTTTTAGAATGGGGTTTAGCTGCTTTTCACTGCTGTGTTTATGCCGCTTTACACCCACTTCACACACTAACAGAGAGATTTCAATACATAGGTTTTAAGATTATTACTAGTCAGATATATCCTTGTGTGGTGAATAGGGGGTGTTGAGTCCAGTTCCCTGAGCAAGGAGTAGGTCTTGTCTATTACATATTGGGTTTATGGAACGGTATCTCAGCTCATTTGAAACCCTTGTTTTATGTATCACCCCACCTGACCTTTCCTGTTAAGCAGCCATAGTGTGTTTTCTGCATGTGTGACTCTGTTCTGTTTTGTAATTCAGTTCAAGTGTAACGGTGTTTACTTTCCCTGTATAAGTGATATCTTATGAGAAGTGTCCTTTTCTGTGTGACTTATTTCACTTAGAATCGTCTCGTACCTAAATCCACTCATCATGCTGCTACTAGCCTTAGGACATTGATTTCATGGCTGAGTGATATTCCATTGTACATAAGGACCACCACTTATTTATCCATTTTTATCTTTCCTGGGATATTTAAGGTGGAATGAAGTGGAGGTCCTTGGCAACAGAGCAGCCCTAAACTTTGGTGTGCTTTTGTCTTGCTGATTTTTAACTTTCCCAATTTATACCCCCATGCATGGAAGTGCCCTATGCTCTCTAAGCTGTGTTTTTTAGATGTTTCAGGACAAACTGTACCCTTCTCCAGAGTGGCTGTTGGCAATTTACATCCCGCCCATCAGCGTAGCAAGGCTCCCATTTCTCCATGGCCTGTCCTGCATTTCTGGTTTTGACACTTATTTCAGCATGGCCCATTTGACCGATGGGAAGCGAGACTTCTTTGTAGCGCTGATTTGCCTTTCCAGGTTGCTTGGTTGGCCAAAAAGGGCGTATGCGTTTTTTCCTGAATATATTCAGGAAAAAACGCATACGCCCTTTTTGGCCAAGGGCATCATTATCAATGTTTTGCCGCTTTTCATGTGCTTTAAAGGCGATTCGAATCTACCTCCTGAAATCTGTTTCCTGCAATTCTGCCTTGATTTCAAATCCTCTTTTTTGCCTTCCCTCAATATATTTGTGGACGAGAGTTATCATTTATAACTCTGCAGGTTTGTGAATTGCAGTGCCCTGAAGCTCCATTTTACAACTCGCTTTTTGGGAGCTGGCCGTAAAAGCGCAGGATGGCTTCAGGCTCTGTTCTCGTTCCAGGGGGCAGGCTGAGCCTGTGGTTAATTCTTCTTCCTGATGGGAAAATAGAGTGCCCTGTGCCTGTCCCAACACCAACAGCTAGTCTCTCATTGGTTCCCCATCTTCCCATTCATCCTCAGGACAAATTGCAACCTGTACGGAACAGGAGGTTAAAGGTGCTGATGCTCCAAGTAGGGAGATTGCTAGTAAAGTGGCTGCAATGGCGAACCCGAGCACAAGGAGATGAGAAATGAGGTGCGTTTTAGAAACCTTTCCCCATCACACGGTGTACCATATTCTGGGTTTCTATGCATGTTTTCGATGTAGGAAGATGCCCTTGAACCTGGAGATTTGGGACCCATGGGATGGGTACCACGCAGTATTACTTTAAAGGGTCTGCGTTTACTCACCCAACCTCACCAAACCTCTCAGCCCCAAGAGTGTCCACCCTTATGTCTCATCCAGCTGTGGGTCTAGATATGGTCAATCCAGGTTCCATCACAGCCCCTGAACGAATTGTGTAAGAATTTCTCTCTCTTTCACTGTCTTTGTTTCATGGGGTTTTAAAAGTAATTTATTTTTAGAATGGGGTTTAGCTGCTTTTCACTGCTGTGTTTATGCCGCTTTACACCCACTTCACACACTAACAGAGAGATTTCAATACATAGGTTTTAAGATTATTACTAGTCAGATATATCCTTGTGTGGTGAATAGGGGGTGTTGAGTCCAGTTCCCTGAGCAAGGAGTAGGTCTTGTCTATTACATATTGGGTTTATGGAACGGTATCTCAGCTCATTTGAAACCCTTGTTTTATGTATCACCCCACCTCACCTTTCCTGTTAAGCAGCCATAGTGTGTTTTCTGCATGTGTGACTCTGTTCTGTTTTGTAATTCAGTTCAAGTGTAACGGTGTTTACTTTCCCTGTATAAGTGATATCTTATGAGAAGTGTCCTTTTCTGTGTGACTTATTTCCCTTAGAATCGTCGTACCTAAATCCACTCATCATGCTGCTACTTGCCTTAGGACATTGATTTCATGGCTGAGTGATATTCCATTGTACATAAGGACCACCACTTATTTATCCATTTTTATCTTTCCTGGGATATTTAAGGTGGAATGAAGTGGAGGTCCTTGGCAACAGAGAAGCCCTAAACTTTGGTGTTCCTGTGTCTTGCTGATTTTTAACTTTCCCAATTTATACCCCCATGCATGGAAGTGCCCTATGCTCTCTAAGCTGTGTTTTTTAGATGTTTCAGGACTCACTGTACCCTTCTCCAGAGTGGCTGTTGGCAATTTACATCCCGCCCATCAGCGTAGCAAGGCTCCCATTTCTCCATGGCCTGTCCTGCATTTCTGGTTTTGACCCTTTTTTCAGCATGGCCCATTTGACCGATGGGAAGCGAGACTTCTTTGTAGCGCTGATTTGCCTTTCCAGGTTGCTTGGTTGGCCAAAAAGGGCGTATGCGTTTTTTCCTGAATATATTCAGGAAAAAACGCATAGGCCCTTTTTGGCCAAGGGCATCATTATCAATGTTTTGCCGCTTTTCATGTGCTTTAAAGGCGATTCGTATCTACCTCCTGAAATCTGTTTCCTGCAATTCTGCCTTGATTTCAAATCCTCTTTTTTGCCTTCCCTCAATATATTTGTGGACGAGAGTTATCATTTATAACTCTGCAGGTTTGTGAATTGCAGTGCCCTGAAGCTCCATTTTACAACTCGCTTTTTGGGAGCTGGCCGTAAAAGCGCAGGATGGCTTCAGGCCCTGTTCTCGTTCCAGGGGGCAGGCTGAGCCTGTGGTTAATTCTTCTTCCTGATGGGAAAATAGAGTGCCCTGTGCCTGTCCCAACACCAACAGCTAGTCTCTCATTGGTTCCCCATCTTCCCATTCATCCTCAGGACAAATTGCAACCTGTACGGAACAGGAGGTTAAAGGTGCTGATGCTCCAAGTAGGGAGATTGCTAGTAAAGTGGCTGCAATGGCGAACCCGAGCACAAGGAGATGAGAAATGAGGTGCGTTTTAGAAACCTTTCCCCATCACACGGTGTACCATATTCTGGGTTTCTATGCATGTTTTCGATGTAGGAAGATGCCCTTGAACCTGGAGATTTGGGACCCATGGGATGGGTACCACGCAGTATTACTTTAAAGGGTCTGCGTTTACTCACCCAACCTCACCAAACCTCTCAGCCCCAAGAGTGTCCACCCTTATGTCTCATCCAGCTGTGGGTCTAGATATGGTCAATCCAGGTTCCATCACAGCCCCTGAACGAATTGTGTAAGAATTTCTCTCTCTTTCACTGTCTTTGTTTCATGGGGTTTTAAAAGTAATTTATTTTTAGAATGGGGTTTAGCTGCTTTTCACTGCTGTGTTTATGCCGCTTTACACCCACTTCACACACTAACAGAGAGATTTCAATACATAGGTTTTAAGATTATTACTAGTCAGATATATCCTTGTGTGGTGAATAGGGGGTGTTGAGTCCAGTTCCCTGAGCAAGGAGTAGGTCTTGTCTATTACATATTGGGTTTATGGAACGGTATCTCAGCTCATTTGAAACCCTTGTTTTATGTATCACCCCACCTCACCTTTCCTGTTAAGCAGCCATAGTGTGTTTTCTGCATGTGTGACTCTGTTCTGTTTTGTAATTCAGTTCAAGTGTAACGGTTTTTACTTTCCCTGTATAAGTGATATCTTATGAGAAGTGTCCTTTTCTGTGTGACTTATTTCCCTTAGAATCGTCGTACCTAAATCCACTCATCATGCTGCTACTTGCCTTAGGACATTGATTTCATGGCTGAGTGATATTCCATTGTACATAAGGACCACCACTTATTTATCCATTTTTATCTTTCCTGGGATATTTAAGGTGGAATGAAGTGGAGGTCCTTGGCAACAGAGAAGCCCTAAACTTTGGTGTTCCTGTGTCTTGCTGATTTTTAACTTTCCCAATTTATACCCCCATGCATGGAAGTGCCCTATGCTCTCTAAGCTGTGTTTTTCAGATGTTTCAGGACTCACTGTACCCTTCTCCAGAGTGGCTGTTGGCAATTTACATCCCGCCCATCAGCGTAGCAAGGCTCCCATTTCTCCATGGCCTGTCCTGCATTTCTGGTTTTGACCCTTTTTTCAGCATGGCCCATTTGACCGATGGGAAGCGAGACTTCTTTGTAGCGCTGATTTGCCTTTCCAGGTTGCTTGGTTGGCCAAAAAGGGCGTATGCGTTTTTTCCTGAATATATTCAGGAAAAAACGCATAGGCCCTTTTTGGCCAAGGGCATCATTATCAATGTTTTGCCGCTTTTCATGTGCTTTAAAGGCGATTCGTATCTACCTCCTGAAATCTGTTTTCTGCAATTCTGCCTTGATTTCAAATCCTCTTTTTTGCCTTCCCTCAATATATTTGTGGACGAGAGTTATCATTTATAACTCTGCAGGTTTGTGAATTGCAGTGCCCTGAAGCTCCATTTTACAACTCGCTTTTTGGGAGCTGGCCGTAAAAGCGCAGGATGGCTTCAGGCCCTGTTCTCGTTCCAGGGGGCAGGCTGAGCCTGTGGTTAATTCTTCTTCGTGATGGGAAAATAGAGTGCCCTGTGCCTGTCCCAACACCAACAGCTAGTCTCTCATTGGTTCCCCATCTTCCCATTCATCCTCAGGACAAATTGCAACCTGTACGGAACAGGAGGTTAAAGGTGCTGATGCTCCAAGTAGGGAGATTGCTAGTAAAGTGGCTGCAATGGCGAACCCGAGCACAAGGAGATGAGAAATGAGGTGCGTTTTAGAAACCTTTCCCCATCACACGGTGTACCATATTCTGGGTTTCTATGCCTGTTTTCGATGTAGGAAGATGCCCTTGAACCTGGAGATTTGGGACCCATGGGATGGGTACCACGCAGTATTACTTTAAAGGGTCTGCGTTTACTCACCCAACCTCACCAAACCTCTCAGCCCCAAGAGTGTCCACCCTTATGTCTCATCCAGCTGTGGGTCTAGATATGGTCAATCCAGGTTCCATCACAGCCCCTGAACGAATTGTGTAAGAATTTCTCTCTCTTTCACTGTCTTTGTTTCATGGGGTTTTAAAAGTAATTTATTTTTAGAATGGGGTTTAGCTGCTTTTCACTGCTGTGTTTATGCCGCTTTACACCCACTTCACACACTAACAGAGAGATTTCAATACATAGGTTTTAAGATTATTACTAGTCAGATATATCCTTGTGTGGTGAATAGGGGGTGTTGAGTCCAGTTCCCTGAGCAAGGAGTAGGTCTTGTCTATTACATATTGGGTTTATGGAACGGTATCTCAGCTCATTTGAAACCCTTGTTTTATGTATCACCCCACCTCACCTTTCCTGTTAAGCAGCCATAGTGTGTTTTCTGCATGTGTGACTCTGTTCTGTTTTGTAATTCAGTTCAAGTGTAACGGTGTTTACTTTCCCTGTATAAGTGATATCTTATGAGAAGTGTCCTTTTCTGTGTGACTTATTTCCCTTAGAATCGTCGTACCTAAATCCACTCATCATGCTGCTACTTGCCTTAGGACATTGATTTCATGGCTGAGTGATATTCCATTGTACATAAGGACCACCACTTATTTATCCATTTTTATCTTTCCTGGGATATTTAAGGTGGAATGAAGTGGAGGTCCTTGGCAACAGAGAAGCCCTAAACTTTGGTGTTCCTGTGTCTTGCTGATTTTTAACTTTCCCAATTTATACCCCCATGCATGGAAGTGCCCTATGCTCTCTAAGCTGTGTTTTTTAGATGTTTCAGGACTCACTGTACCCTTCTCCAGAGTGGCTGTTGGCAATTTACATCCCGCCCATCAGCGTAGCAAGGCTCCCATTTCTCCATGGCCTGTCCTGCATTTCTGGTTTTGACACTTATTTCAGCATGGCCCATTTGACCGATGGGAAGCGAGACTTCTTTGTAGCGCTGATTTGCCTTTCCAGGTTGCTTGGTTGGCCAAAAAGGGCGTATGCGTTTTTTCCTGAATATATTCAGGAAAAAACGCATACGCCCTTTTTGGCCAAGGGCATCATTATCAATGTTTTGCCGCTTTTCATGTGCTTTAAAGGCGATTCGAATCTACCTCCTGAAATCTGATTCCTGCAATTCTGCCTTGATTTCAAATCCTCTTTTTTGCCTTCCCTCAATATATTTGTGGACGAGAGTTATCATTTATAACTCTGCAGGTTTGTGAATTGCAGTGCCCTGAAGCTCCATTTTACAACTCGCTTTTTGGGAGCTGGCCGTAAAAGCGCAGGATGGCTTCAGGCCCTGTTCTGGTTCTGGGGGAAAGGCTGAGCCTGTGGTTAATTCTTCTTCCTGATGGGAAAATAGAGTGCCCTGTGCCTGTCCCAACACCAAGAGCTAGTCTCTCATTGGTTCCCCATCTTCCCGTTCATCCTCAGGACAAATTGCAACCTGTACGGAACAGGAGGTTAAAGGTGCTGATGCTCCAAGTAGGGAGATTGCTAGTAAAGTGTCTGCAATGGTGAACCCGAGCACAAGGAGATGAGAAATGAGGTGCGTTTTAGAAACCTTTCCCCATCACACGGTGTACCATATTCTGGGTTTCTATGCATGTTTTCGATGTAGGAAGATGCCCTTGAACCTGGAGATTTGGGACCCATGGGATGGGTACCACGCAGTATTACTTTAAAGGGTCTGCGTTTACTCACCCAACCTCACCAAACCTCTCAGCCCCAAGAGTGTCCACCCTTATGTCTCATCCAGCTGTGGGTCTAGATATGGTCAATCCAGGTTCCATCACAGCCCCTGAACGAATTGTGTAAGAATTTCTCTCTCTTTCACTGTCTTTGTTTCCTGGGGTTTTAAAAGTAATTTATTTTTAGAATGGGGTTTAGCTGCTTTTCACTGCTGTGTTTATGCCGCTTTACACCCACTTCACACACTAACAGAGAGATTTCAATACATAGGTTTTAAGATTATTACTAGTCAGATATATCCTTGTGTGGTGAATAGGGGGTGTTGAGTCCAGTTTCCTGAGCAAGGAGTAGGTCTTGTCTATTACATATTGGGTTTATGGAACGGTATCTCAGCTCATTTGAAACCCTTGTTTTATGTATCACCCCACCTCACCTTTCCTGTTAAGCAGCCATAGTGTGTTTTCTGCATGTGTGACTCTGTTCTGTTTTGTAATTCAGTTCAAGTGTAACGGTGTTTACTTTCCCTGTATAAGTGATATCTTATGAGAAGTGTCCTTTTCTGTGTGACTTATTTCACTTAGAATCCTCTCGTACCTAAATCCACTCATCATGCTGCTACTAGCCTTAGGACATTGATTTCATGGCTGAGTGATATTCCATTGTACATAAGGACCACCACTTATTTATCCATTTTTATCTTTCCTGGGATATTTAAGGTGGAATGAAGTGGAGGTCCTTGGCAACAGAGAAGCCCTAAACTTTGGTGTTCCTGTGTCTTGCTGATATTTAACTTTCCCAATTTATACCCCCATGCATGGAAGTGCCCTATGCTCTCTAAGCTGTGTTTTTTAGATGTTTCAGGACTCACTGTACCCTTCTCCAGAGTGGCTGTTGGCAATTTACATCCCGCCCATCAGCGTAGCAAGGCTCCCATTTCTCCATGGCCTGTCCTGCATTTCTGGTTTTGACACTTTTTTCAGCATGGCCCATTTGACCGATGGGAAGCGAGACTTCTTTGTAGCGCTGATTTGCCTTTCCAGGTTGCTTGGTTGGCCAAAAAGGGCGTATGCGTTTTTTCCTGAATATATTCAGGAAAAAACGCATACGCCCTTTTTGGCCAAGGGCATCATTATCAATGTTTTGCCGCTTTTCATGTGCTTTAAAGGCGATTCGAATCTACCTCCTGAAATCTGTTTCCTGCAATTCTGCCTTGATTTCAAATCCTCTTTTTTGCCTTCCCTCAATATATTTGTGGACGAGAGTTATCATTTATAACTCTGCAGGTTTGTGAATTGCAGTGCCCTGAAGCTCCATTTTACCACTCGCTTTTTGGGAGCTGGCCGTAAAAGCGCAGGATGGCTTCAGGCCCTGTTCTGGTTCCGGGGGGAAGGCTGAGCCTGTGGTTAATTCTTCTTCCTGATGGGAAAATAGAGTGCCCTGTGCCTGTCCCAACACCAAGAGCTAGTCTCTCATTGGTTCCCCATCTTCCCGTTCATCCTCAGGACAAATTGCAACCTGTACGGAACAGGAGGTTAAAGGTGCTGATGCTCCAAGTAGGGAGATTGCTAGTAAAGTGTCTGCAATGGTAAACCCGAGCACAAGGAGATGAGAAATGAGGTGCGTTTTAGAAACCTTTCCCCATCACACGGTGTACCATATTCTGGGTTTCTATGCATGTTTTCGATGTAGGAAGATGCCCTTGAACCTGGAGATTTGGGACCCATGGGATGGGTACCACGCAGTATTACTTTAAAGGGTCTGCGTTTACTCACCCAACCTCACCAAACCTCTCAGCCCCAAGAGTGTCCACCCTTATGTCTCATCCAGCTGTGGGTCTAGATATGGTCAATCCAGGTTCCATCACAGCCCCTGAACGAATTGTGTAAGAATTTCTCTCTCTTTCACTGTCTTTGTTTCATGGGGTTTTAAAAGTAATTTATTTTTAGAATGGGGTTTAGCTGCTTTTCACTGCTGTGTTTATGCCGCTTTACACCCACTTCACACACTAACAGAGAGATTTCAATACATAGGTTTTAAGATTATTACTAGTCAGATATATCCTTGTGTGGTGAATAGGGGGTGTTGAGTCCAGTTCTCTGAGCAAGGAGTAGGTCTTGTCTATTACATATTGGGTTTATGGAACGGTATCTCAGCTCATTTGAAACCCTTGTTTTATGTATCACCCCACCTCACCTTTCCTGTTAAGCAGCCATAGTGTGTTTTCTGCATGTGTGACTCTGTTCTGTTTTGTAATTCAGTTCAAGTGTAACGGTTTTTACTTTCCCTGTATAAGTGATATCTTATGAGAAGTGTCCTTTTCTGTGTGACTTATTTCACTTAGAATCGTCTCATACCTAAATCCACTCATCATGCTGCTACTAGCCTTAGGACATTGATTTCATGGCTGAGTGATATTCCATTGTACATAAGGACCACCACTTATTTATCCATTTTTATCTTTCCTGGAATATTTAAGGTGGAATGAAGTGGAGGTCCTTGGCAACAGAGCAGCCCTAAACTTTGGTGTGCTTTTGTCTTGCTGATTTTTAACTTTCCCAATTTATACCCCCATGCATGGAAGTGCCCTATGCTCTCTAAGCTGTGTTTTTTAGATGTTTCAGGACTCACTGTACCCTTCTCCAGAGTGGCTGTTGGCAATTTACATCCCGGCCATCAGCGTAGCAAGGCTGCCATTTCTCCATGGCCTGTCCTGCATTTCTGGTTTTGACACTTATTTCAGCATGGCCCATTTGACCGATGGGAAGCGAGACTTCTTTGTAGCGCTGATTTGCCTTTCCAGGTTGCTTGGTTGGCCAAAAAGGGCGTATGCGTTTTTTCCTGAATATATTCAGGAAAAAACGCATACGCCCTTTTTGGCCAAGGGCATCATTATCAATGTTTTGCCGCTTTTCATGTGCTTTAAAGGCGATTCGAATCTACCTCCTGAAATCTGTTTCCTGCAATTCTGCCTTGATTTCAAATCCTCTTTTTTGCCTTCCCTCAATATATTTGTGGACGAGAGTTATCATTTATAACTCTGCAGGTTTGTGAATTGCAGTGCCCTGAAGCTCCATTTTACAACTCGCTTTTTGGGAGCTGGCCGTAAAAGCGCAGGATGGCTTCAGGCCCTGTTCTGGTTCTGGGGGGCAGGCTGAGCCTGTGGTTAATTCTTCTTCGTGATGGGAAAATAGAGTGCCCTGTGCCTGTCCCAACACCAAGAGCTAGTCTCTCATTGGTTCCCCATCTTCCCGTTCATCCTCAGGACAAATTGCAACCTGTACGGAACAGGAGGTTAAAGGTGCTGATGCTCCAAGTAGGGAGATTGCTAGTAAAGTGGCTGCAATGGCGAACCCGAGCACAAGGAGATGAGAAATGAGGTGCGTTTTAGAAACCTTTCCCCATCACACGGTGTACCATATTCTGGGTTTCTATGCATGTTTTCGATGTAGGAAGATGCCCTTGAACCTGGAGATTTGGGACCCATGGGATGGGTACCACGCAGTATTACTTTAAAGGGTCTGCGTTTACTCACCCAACCTCACCAAACCTCTCAGCCCCAAGAGTGTCCACCCTTATGTCTCATCCAGCTGTGGGTCTAGATATGGTCAATCCAGGTTCCATCACAGCCCCTGAACGAATTGTGTAAGAATTTCTCTCTCTTTCACTGTCTTTGTTTCATGGGGTTTTAAAAGTAATTTATTTTTAGAATGGGGTTTAGCTGCTTTTCACTGCTGTGTTTATCCCGCTTTACACCCACTTCACACACTAACAGAGAGATTTCAATACATAGGTTTTAAGATTATTACTAGTCAGATATATCCTTGTGTGATGAATAGGGGGTGTTGAGTCCAGTTCTCTGAGCAAGGAGTAGGTCTTGTCTATTACATATTGGGTTTATGGAACGGTATCTCAGCTCATTTGAAACCCTTGTTTTATGTATCACCCCACCTCACCTTTCCTGTTAAGCAGCCATAGTGTGTTTTCTGCATGTGTGACTCTGTTCTGTTTTGTAATTCAGTTCAAGTGTAACGGTATTTACTTTCCCTGTATAAGTGATATCTTATGAGAAGTGTCCTTTTCTGTGTGACTTATTTCCCTTAGAATCGTCGTACCTAAATCCACTCATCATGCTGCTACTTGCCTTAGGACATTGATTTCATGGCTGAGTGATATTCCATTGTACATAAGGACCACCACTTATTTATCCATTTTTATCTTTCCTGGGATATTTAAGGTGGAATGAAGTGGAGGTCCTTGGCAACAGAGAAGCCCTAAACTTTGGTGTTCCTGTGTCTTGCTGATTTTTAACTTTCCCAATTTATACCCCCATGCATGGAAGTGCCCTATGCTCTCTAAGCTGTGTTTTTTAGATGTTTCAGGACTCACTGTACCCTTCTCCAGAGTGGCTGTTGGCAATTTACATCCCGCCCATCAGCGTAGCAAGGCTCCCATTTCTCCATGGTCTGTCCTGCATTTCTGGTTTTGACACTTTTTTCAGCATGGCCCATTTGACCGATGGGAAGCGAGACTTCTTTGTAGCGCTGATTTGCCTTTCCAGGTTGCTTGGTTGGCCAAAAAGGGCGTATGCGTTTTTTCCTGAATATATTGCCCTTTTTGGCCAAGGGCATCATTATCAATGTTTTGCCGCTTTTCATGTGCTTTAAAGGCGATTCGAATCTACCTCCTGAAATCTGTTTCCTGCAATTCTGCCTTGATTTCAAATCCTCTTTTTTGCCTTCCCTCAATATATTTGTGGACGAGAGTTATCATTTATAACTCTGCAGGTTTGTGAATTGCAGTGCCCTGAAGCTCCATTTTACCACTCGCTTTTTGGGAGCTGGCCGTAAAAGCGCAGGATGGCTTCAGGCCCTGTTCTGGTTCCGGGGGGAAGGCTGAGCCTGTGGTTAATTCTTCTTCCTGATGGGAAAATAGAGTGCCCTGTGCCTGTCCCAACACCAAGAGCTAGTCTCTCATTGGTTCCCCATCTTCCCATTCATCCTCAGGACAAATTGCAACCTGTACGGAACAGGAGGTTAAAGGTGCTGATGCTCCAAGTAGGGAGATTGCTAGTAAAGTGGCTGCAATGGCGAACCCGAGCACAAGGAGATGAGAAATGAGGTGCGTTTTAGAAACCTTTCCCCATCACACGGTGTACCATATTCTGGGTTTCTATGCATGTTTTCGATGTAGGAAGATGCCCTTAAACCTGCAGATTTGGGACCCATGGGATGGGTACCACGCAGTATTACTTTAAAGGGTCTGCGTTTACTCACCCAACCTCACCAAACCTCTCAGCCCCAAGAGTGTCCACCCTTATGTCTCATCCAGCTGTGGGTCTAGATATGGTCAATCCAGGTTCCATCACAGCCCCTGAACGAATTGTGTAAGAATTTCTCTCTCTTTCACTGTCTTTGTTTCATGGGGTTTTAAAAGTAATTTATTTTTAGAATGGGGTTTAGCTGCTTTTCACTGCTGTGTTTATGCCGCTTTACACCCACTTCACACACTAACAGAGAGATTTCAATACATAGGTTTTAAGATTATTACTAGTCAGATATATCCTTGTGTGGTGAATAGGGGGTGTTGAGTCCAGTTCTCTGAGCAAGGAGTAGGTCTTGTCTATTACGTATTGGGTTTATGGAACGGTATCTCAGCTCATTTGTAACCCTTGTTTTATGTATCACCCCACCTCACCTTTCCTGTTAAGCAGCCATAGTGTGTTTTCTGCATGTGTGACTCTGTTCTGTTTTGTAATTCAGTTCAAGTGTAACGGTTTTTACTTTCCCTGTATAAGTGATATCTTATGAGAAGTGTCCTTTTCTGTGTGACTTATTTCACTTAGAATCGTCTCATACCTAAATCCACTCATCATGCTGCTACTAGCCTTAGGACATTGATTTCATGGCTGAGTGATATTCCATTGTACATAAGGACCACCACTTATTTATCCATTTTTATCTTTCCTGGAATATTTAAGGTGGAATGAAGTGGAGGTCCTTGGCAACAGAGAAGCCCTAAACTTTGGTGTTCCTGTGTCTTGCTGATTTTTAACTTTCCCAATTTATACCCCCATGCATGGAAGTGCCCTATGCTCTCTAAGCTGTGTTTTTTAGATGTTTCAGGACTCACTGTACCCTTCTCCAGAGTGGCTGTTGGCAATTTACATCCCGCCCATCAGCGTAGCAAGGCTCCCATTTCTCCATGGCCTGTCCTGCATTTCTGGTTTTGACACTTATTTCAGCATGGCCCATTTGACCGATGGGAAGCGAGACTTCTTTGTAGCGCTGATTTGCCTTTCCAGGTTGCTTGGTTGGCCAAAAAGGGCGTATGCGTTTTTTCCTGAATATATTCAGGAAAAAACGCATACGCCCTTTTTGGCCAAGGGCATCATTATCAATGTTTTGCCGCTTTTCATGTGCTTTAAAGACGATTCGAATCTACCTCCTGAAATCTGTTTCCTGCAATTCTGCCTTGATTTCAAATCCTCTTTTTTGCCTTCCCTCAATATATTTGTGGACGAGAGTTATCATTTATAACTCTGCAGGTTTGTGAATTGCAGTGCCCTGAAGCTCCATTTTACAACTCGCTTTTTGGGAGCTGACCGTAAAAGCACAGGATGGCTTCAGGCCCTGTTCTGGTTCTGGGGGACAGGCTGAGCCTGTGGTTAATTCTTCTTCCTGATGGGAAAATAGAGTGCCCTGTGCCTGTCCCAACACCAAGAGCTAGTCTCTCATTGGTTCCCCATCTTCCCGTTCATCCTCAGGACAAATTGCAACCTGTACGGAACAGGAGGTTAAAGGTGCTGATGCTCCAAGTAGGGAGATTGCTAGTAAAGTGTCTGCAATGGTGAACCCGAGCACAAGGAGATGAGAAATGAGGTGCGTTTTAGAAACCTTTCCCCATCACACGGTGTACCATATTCTGGGTTTCTATGCATGTTTTCGATGTAGGAAGATGCCCTTGAACCTGGAGATTTGGGACCCATGGGATGGGTACCACGCAGTATTACTTTAAAGGGTCTGCGTTTACTCACCCAACCTCACCAAACCTCTCAGCCCCAAGAGTGTCCACCCTTATGTCTCATCCAGCTGTGGGTCTAGATATGGTCAATCCAGGTTCCATCACAGCCCCTGAACGAATTGTGTAAGAATTTCTCTCTCTTTCACTGTCTTTGTTTCATGGGGTTTTAAAAGTAATTTATTTTTAGAATGGGGTTTAGCTGCTTTTCACTGCTGTGTTTATGCCGCTTTACACCCACTTCACACACTAACAGAGAGATTTCAATACATAGGTTTTAAGATTATTACTAGTCAGATATATCCTTGTGTGGTGAATAGGGGGTGTTGAGTCCAGTTCTCTGAGCAAGGAGTAGGTCTTGTCTATTACATATTGGGTTTATGGAACGGTATCTCAGCTCATTTGAAACCCTTGTTTTATGTATCACCCCACCTCACCTTTCCTGTTAAGCAGCCATAGTGTGTTTTCTGCATGTGTGACTCTGTTCTGTTTTGTAATTCAGTTCAAGTGTAACGGTTTTTACTTTCCCTGTATAAGTGATATCTTATGAGAAGTGTCCTTTTCTGTGTGACTTATTTCCCTTAGAATCGTCGTACCTAAATCCACTCATCATGCTGCTACTTGCCTTAGGACATTGATTTCATGGCTGAGTGATATTCCATTGTACATAAGGACCACCACTTATTTATCCATTTTTATCTTTCCTGGGATATTTAAGGTGGAATGAAGTGGAGGTCCTTGGCAACAGAGAAGCCCTAAACTTTGGTGTTCCTGTGTCTTGCTGATTTTTAACTTTCCCAATTTATACCCCCATGCATGGAAGTGCCCTATGCTCTCTAAGCTGTGTTTTTTAGATGTTTCAGGACTCACTGTACCCTTCTCCAGAGTGGCTGTTGGCAATTTACATCCCGCCCATCAGCGTAGCAAGGCTCCCATTTCTCCATGGCCTGTCCTGCATTTCTGGTTTTGACACTTTTTTCAGCATGGCCCATTTGACCGATGGGAAGCGAGACTTCTTTGTAGCGCTGATTTGCCTTTCCAGGTTGCTTGGTTGGCCAAAAAGGGCGTATGCGTTTTTTCCTGAATATATTGCCCTTTTTGGCCAAGGGCATCATTATCAATGTTTTGCCGCTTTTCATGTGCTTTAAAGGCGATTCGAATCTACCTCCTGAAATCTGTTTCCTGCAATTCTGCCTTGATTTCAAATCCTCTTTTTTGCCTTCCCTCAATATATTTGTGGACGAGAGTTATCATTTATAACTCTGCAGGTTTGTGAATTGCAGTGCCCTGAAGCTCCATTTTACCACTCGCTTTTTGGGAGCTGGCCGTAAAAGCGCAGGATGGCTTCAGGCCCTGTTCTGGTTCCGGGGGGCAGGCTGAGCCTGTGGTTAATTCTTCTTCCTGATGGGTAAATAGAGTGCCCTGTGCCTGTCCCAACACCAAGAGCTAGTCTCTCATTGGTTCCCCATCTTCCCATTCATCCTCAGGACAAATTGCAACCTGTACGGAACAGGAGGTTAAAGGTGCTGATGCTCCAAGTAGGGAGATTGCTAGTAAAGTGGCTGCAATGGCGAACCCGAGCACAAGGAGATGAGAAATGAGGTGCGTTTTAGAAACCTTTCCCCATCACACGGTGTACCATATTCTGGGTTTCTATGCATGTTTTCGATGTAGGAAGATGCCCTTAAACCTGGAGATTTGGGACCCATGGGATGGGTACCACGCAGTATTACTTTAAAGGGTCTGCGTTTACTCACCCAACCTCACCAAACCTCTCAGCCCCAAGAGTGTCCACCCTTATGTCTCATCCAGCTGTGGGTCTAGATATGGTCAATCCAGGTTCCATCACAGCCCCTGAACGAATTGTGTAAGAATTTCTCTCTCTTTCACTGTCTTTGTTTCATGGGGATTTAAAAGTAATTTATTTTTAGAATGGGGTTTAGCTGCTTTTCACTGCTGTGTTTATGCCGCTTTACACCCACTTCACACACTAACAGAGAGATTTCAATACATAGGTTTTAAGATTATTACTAGTCAGATATATCCTTGTGTGGTGAATAGGGGGTGTTGAGTCCAGTTCTCTGAGCAAGGAGTAGGTCTTGTCTATTACATATTGGGTTTATGGAACGGTATCTCAGCTCATTTGTAACCCTTGTTTTATGTATCACCCCACCTCACCTTTCCTGTTAAGCAGCCATAGTGTGTTTTCTGCATGTGTGACTCTGTTCTGTTTTGTAATTCAGTTCAAGTGTAACGGTGTTTACTTTCCCTGTATAAGTGATATCTTATGAGAAGTGTCCTTTTCTGTGTGACTTATTTCACTTAGAATCGTCTCGTACCTAAATCCACTCATCATGCTGCTACTAGCCTTAGGACATTGATTTCATGGCTGAGTGATATTCCATTGTACATAAGGACCACCACTTATTTATACATTTTTATCTTTCCTGGGATATTTAAGGTGGAATGAAGTGGAGGTCCTTGGCAACAGAGCAGCCCTAAACTTTGGTGTTCCTGTGTCTTGCTGATTTTTAACTTTCCCAATTTATACCCCCATGCATGGAAGTGCCCTATGCTCTCTAAGCTGTGTTTTTTAGATGTTTCAGGACACACTGTACCCTTCTCCAGAGTGGCTGTTGGCAATTTACATCCCGCCCATCAGCGTAGCAAGGCTGCCATTTCTCCATGGCCTGTCCTGCATTTCTGGTTTTGACACTTATTTCAGCATGGCCCATTTGACCGATGGGAAGCGAGACTTCTTTGTAGCGCTGATTTGCCTTTCCAGGTTGCTTGGTTGGCCAAAAAGGGCGTATGCGTTTTTTCCTGAATATATTCAGGAAAAAACGCATACGCCCTTTTTGGCCAAGGGCATCATTATCAATGTTTTGCCGCTTTTCATGTGCTTTAAAGGCGATTCGAATCTACCTCCTGAAATCTGTTTCCTGCAATTCTGCCTTGATTTCAAATCCTCTTTTTTGCCTTCCCTCAATATATTTGTGGACGAGAGTTATCATTTATAACTCTGCAGGTTTGTGAATTGCAGTGCCCTGAAGCTCCATTTTACAACTCGCTTTTTGGGAGCTGGCCGTAAAAGCGCAGGATGGCTTCAGGCCCTGTTCTGGTTCTGGGGGACAGGCTGAGCCTGTGGTTAATTCTTCTTCCTGATGGGAAAATAGAGTGCCCTGTGCCTGTCCCAACACCAAGAGCTAGTCTCTCATTGGTTCCCCATCTTCCCATTCATCCTCAGGACAAATTGCAACCTGTACGGAACAGGAGGTTAAAGGTGCTGATGCTCCAAGTAGGGAGATTGCTAGTAAAGTGGCTGCAATGGCGAACCCGAGCACAAGGAGATGAGAAATGAGGTGCGTTTTAGAAACCTTTCCCCATCACACGGTGTACCATATTCTGGGTTTCTATGCATGTTTTCGATGTAGGAAGATGCCCTTGAACCTGGAGATTTGGGACCCATGGGATGGGTACCACGCAGTATTACTTTAAAGGGTCTGCGTTTACTCACCCAACCTCACCAAACCTCTCAGCCCCAAGAGTGTCCACCCTTATGTCTCATCCAGCTGTGGGTCTAGATATGGTCAATCCAGGTTCCATCACAGCCCCTGAACGAATTGTGTAAGAATTTCTCTCTCTTTCACTGTCTTTGTTTCATGGGGTTTTAAAAGTAATTTATTTTTAGAATGGGGTTTAGCTGCTTTTCACTGCTGTGTTTATGCCGCTTTACACCCACTTCACACACTAACAGAGAGATTTCAATACATAGGTTTTAAGATTATTACTAGTCAGATATATCCTTGTGTGGTGAATAGGGGGTGTTGAGTCCAGTTCCCTGAGCAAGGAGTAGGTCTTGTCTATTACATATTGGGTTTATGGAACGGTATCTCAGCTCATTTGAAACCCTTGTTTTATGTATCACCCCACCTCACCTTTCCTGTTAAGCAGCCATAGTGTGTTTTCTGCATGTGTGACTCTGTTCTGTTTTGTAATTCAGTTCAAGTGTAACGGTTTTTACTTTCCCTGTATAAGTGATATCTTATGAGAAGTGTCCTTTTCTGTGTGACTTATTTCCCTTAGAATCGTCGTACCTAAATCCACTCATCATGCTGCTACTTGCCTTAGGACATTGATTTCATGGCTGAGTGATATTCCATTGTACATAAGGACCACCACTTATTTATCCATTTTTATCTTTCCTGGGATATTTAAGGTGGAATGAAGTGGAGGTCCTTGGCAACAGAGAAGCCCTAAACTTTGGTGTTCCTGTGTCTTGCTGATTTTTAACTTTCCCAATTTATACCCCCATGCATGGAAGTGCCCTATGCTCTCTAAGCTGTGTTTTTTAGATGTTTCAGGACTCACTGTACCCTTCTCCAGAGTGGCTGTTGGCAATTTACATCCCGCCCATCAGCGTAGCAAGGCTCCCATTTCTCCATGGCCTGTCCTGCATTTCTGGTTTTGACCCTTTTTTCAGCATGGCCCATTTGACCGATGGGAAGCGAGACTTCTTTGTAGCGCTGATTTGCCTTTCCAGGTTGCTTGGTTGGCCAAAAAGGGCGTATGCGTTTTTTCCTGAATATATTCAGGAAAAAACGCATACGCCCTTTTTGGCCAAGGGCATCATTATCAATGTTTTGCCGCTTTTCATGTGCTTTAAAGGCAATTCGTATCTACCTCCTGAAATCTGTTTCCTGCAATTCTGCCTTGATTTCAAATCCTCTTTTTTGCCTTCCCTCAATATATTTGTGGACGAGAGTTATCATTTATAACTCTGCAGGTTTGTGAATTGCAGTGCCCTGAAGCTCCATTTTACCACTCGCTTTTTGGGAGCTGGCCGTAAAAGCGCAGGATGGCTTCAGGCCCTGTTCTCGTTCCAGGGGGCAGGCTGAGCCTGTGGTTAATTCTTCTTCCTGATGGGAAAATAGAGTGCCCTGTGCCTGTCCCAACACCAAGAGCTAGTCTCTCATTGGTTCCCCATCTTCCCATTCATCCTCAGGACAAATTGCAACCTGTACGGAACAGGAGGTTAAAGGTGCTGATGCTCCAAGTAGGGAGATTGCTAGTAAAGTGGCTGCAATGGCGAACCCGAGCACAAGGAGATGAGAAATGAGGTGCGTTTTAGAAACCTTTCCCCATCACACGGTGTACCATATTCTGGGTTTCTATGCATGTTTTCGATGTAGGAAGATGCCCTTAAACCTGGAGGTTTGGGACCCATGGGATGGGTACCACGCAGTATTACTTTAAAGGGTCTGCGTTTACTCACCCAACCTCACCAAACCTCTCAGCCCCAAGAGTGTCCACCCTTATGTCTCATCCAGCTGTGGGTCTAGATATGGTCAATCCAGGTTCCATCACAGCCCCTGAACGAATTGTGTAAGAATTTCTCTCTCTTTCACTGTCTTTGTTTCATGGGGTTTTAAAAGTAATTTATTTTTAGAATGGGGTTTAGCTGCTTTTCACTGCTGTGTTTATGCCGCTTTACACCCACTTCACACACTAACAGAGAGATTTCAATACATAGGTTTTAAGATTATTACTAGTCAGATATATCCTTGTGTGGTGAATAGGGGGTGTTGAGTCCAGTTCCCTGAGCAAGGAGTAGGTCTTGTCTATTACATATTGGGTTTATGGAACGGTATCTCAGCTCATTTGAAACCCTTGTTTTATGTATCACCCCACCTCACCTTTCCTGTTAAGCAGCCATAGTGTGTTTCTGCATGTGTGACTCTGTTCTGTTTTGTAATTCAGTTCAAGTGTAACGGTGTTTACTTTCCCTGTATAAGTGATATCTTATGAGAAGTGTCCTTTTCTGTGTGACTTATTTCACTTAGAATCGTCTCGTACCTAAATCCACTCATCATGCTGCTACTAGCCTTAGACATTGATTTCATGGCTGAGTGATATTCCATTGTACATAAGGACCACCACTTATTTATCCATTTTTATCTTTCCTGGGATATTTAAGGTGGAATGAAGTGGAGGTCCTTGGCAACAGAGCAGCCCTAAACTTTGGTGTGCTTGTGTCTTGCTGATTTTTAACTTTCCCAATTTATACCCCCATGCATGGAAGTGCCCTATGCTCTCTAAGCTGTGTTTTTTAGATGTTTCAGGACACACTGTACCCTTCTCCAGAGTGGCTGTTGGCAATTTACATCCCGCCCATCAGCGTAGCAAGGCTGCCATTTCTCCATGGCCTGTCCTGCATTTCTGGTTTTGACACTTATTTCAGCATGGCCCATTTGACCGATGGGAAGCGAGACTTCTTTGTAGCGCTGATTTGCCTTTCCAGGTTGCTTGGTTGGCCAAAAAGGGCGTATGCGTTTTTTCCTGAATATATTCAGGAAAAAACGCATACGCCCTTTTTGGCCAAGGGCATCATTATCAATGTTTTGCCGCTTTTCATGTGCTTTAAAGGCGATTCGAATCTACCTCCTGAAATCTGTTTCCTGCAATTCTGCCTTGATTTCAAATCCTCTTTTTTGCCTTCCCTCAATATATTTGTGGACGAGAGTTATCATTTATAACTCTGCAGGTTTGTGAATTGCAGTGCCCTGAAGCTCCATTTTACAACTCGCTTTTTGGGAGCTGGCCGTAAAAGCGCAGGATGGCTTCAGGCCCTGTTCTGGTTCTGGGGGACAGGCTGAGCCTGTGGTTAATTCTTCTTCCTGATGGGAAAATAGAGTGCCCTGTGCCTGTCCCAACACCAAGAGCTAGTCTCTCATTGGTTCCCCATCTTCCCATTCATCCTCAGGACAAATTGCAACCTGTACGGAACAGGAGGTTAAAGGTGCTGATGCTCCAAGTAGGGAGATTGCTAGTAAAGTGGCTGCAATGGCGAACCCGAGCACAAGGAGATGAGAAATGAGGTGCGTTTTAGAAACCTTTCCCCATCACACGGTGTACCATATTCTGGGTTTCTATGCATGTTTTCGATGTAGGAAGATGCCCTTGAACCTGGAGATTTGGGACCCATGGGATGGGTACCACGCAGTATTACTTTAAAGGGTCTGCGTTTACTCACCCAACCTCACCAAACCTCTCAGCCCCAAGAGTGTCCACCCTTATGTCTCATCCAGCTGTGGGTCTAGATATGGTCAATCCAGGTTCCATCACAGCCCCTGAACGAATTGTGTAAGAATTTCTCTCTCTTTCACTGTCTTTGTTTCATGGGGTTTTAAAAGTAATTTATTTTTAGAATGGGGTTTAGCTGCTTTTCACTGCTGTGTTTATGCCGCTTTACACCCACTTCACACACTAACAGAGAGATTTCAATACATAGGTTTTAAGATTATTACTAGTCAGATATATCCTTGTGTGGTGAATAGGGGGTGTTGAGTCCAGTTCCCTGAGCAAGGAGTAGGTCTTGTCTATTACATATTGGGTTTATGGAACGGTATCTCAGCTCATTTGAAACCCTTGTTTTATGTATCACCCCACCTCACCTTTCCTGTTAAGCAGCCATAGTGTGTTTTCTGCATGTGTGACTCTGTTCTGTTTTGTAATTCAGTTCAAGTGTAACGGTTTTTACTTTCCCTGTATAAGTGATATCTTATGAGAAGTGTCCTTTTCTGTGTGACTTATTTCCCTTAGAATCGTCGTACCTAAATCCACTCATCATGCTGCTACTTGCCTTAGGACATTGATTTCATGGCTGAGTGATATTCCATTGTACATAAGGACCACCACTTATTTATCCATTTTTATCTTTCCTGGGATATTTAAGGTGGAATGAAGTGGAGGTCCTTGGCAACAGAGAAGCCCTAAACTTTGGTGTTCCTGTGTCTTGCTGATTTTTAACTTTCCCAATTTATACCCCCATGCATGGAAGTGCCCTATGCTCTCTAAGCTGTGTTTTTTAGATGTTTCAGGACTCACTGTACCCTTCTCCAGAGTGGCTGTTGGCAATTTACATCCCGCCCATCAGCGTAGCAAGGCTCCCATTTCTCCATGGCCTGTCCTGCATTTCTGGTTTTGACACTTATTTCAGCATGGCCCATTTGACCGATGGGAAGCGAGACTTCTTTGTAGCGCTGATTTGCCTTTCCAGGTTGCTTGGTTGGCCAAAAAGGGCGTATGCGTTTTTTCCTGAATATATTGCCCTTTTTGGCCAAGGGCATCATTATCAATGTTTTGCCGCTTTTCATGTGCTTTAAAGGCGATTCGAATCTACCTCCTGAAATCTGTTTCCTGCAATTCTGCCTTGATTTCAAATCCTCTTTTTTGCCTTCCCTCAATATATTTGTGGACGAGAGTTATCATTTATAACTCTGCAGGTTTGTGAATTGCAGTGCCCTGAAGCTCCATTTTACCACTCGCTTTTTGGGAGCTGGCCGTAAAAGCGCAGGATGGCTTCAGGCCCTGTTCTGGTTCCGGGGGGAAGGCTGAGCCTGTGGTTAATTCTTCTTCCTGATGGGAAAATAGAGTGCCCTGTGCCTGTCCCAACACCAAGAGCTAGTCTCTCATTGGTTCCCCATCTTCCCATTCATCCTCAGGACAAATTGCAACCTGTACGGAACAGGAGGTTAAAGGTGCTGATGCTCCAAGTAGGGAGATTGCTAGTAAAGTGGCTGCAATGGCGAACCCGAGCACAAGGAGATGAGAAATGAGGTGCGTTTTAGAAACCTTTCCCCATCACACGGTGTACCATATTCTGGGTTTCTATGCATGTTTTCGATGTAGGAAGATGCCCTTGAACCTGGAGATTTGGGACCCATGGGATGGGTACCACGCAGTATTACTTTAAAGGGTCTGCGTTTACTCACCCAACCTCACCAAACCTCTCAGCCCCAAGAGTGTCCACCCTTATGTCTCATCCAGCTGTGGGTCTAGATATGGTCAATCCAGGTTCCATCACAGCCCCTGAACGAATTGTGTAAGAATTTCTCTCTCTTTCACTGTCTTTGTTTCATGGGGTTTTAAAAGTAATTTATTTTTAGAATGGGGTTTAGCTGCTTTTCACTGCTGTGTTTATGCCGCTTTACACCCACTTCACACACTAACAGAGAGATTTCAATACATAGGTTTTAAGATTATTACTAGTCAGATATATCCTTGTGTGGTGAATAGGGGGTGTTGAGTCCAGTTCCCTGAGCAAGGAGTAGGTCTTGTCTATTACATATTGGGTTTATGGAACGGTATCTCAGCTCATTTGAAACCCTTGTTTTATGTATCACCCCACCTCACCTTTCCTGTTAAGCAGCCATAGTGTGTTTTCTGCATGTGTGACTCTGTTCTGTTTTGTAATTCAGTTCAAGTGTAACGGTTTTTACTTTCCCTGTATAAGTGATATCTTATGAGAAGTGTCCTTTTCTGTGTGACTTATTTCCCTTAGAATCGTCGTACCTAAATCCACTCATCATGCTGCTACTTGCCTTAGGACATTGATTTCATGGCTGAGTGATATTCCATTGTACATAAGGACCACCACTTATTTATCCATTTTTATCTTTCCTGGGATATTTAAGGTGGAATGAAGTGGAGGTCCTTGGCAACAGAGAAGCCCTAAACTTTGGTGTTCCTGTGTCTTGCTGATTTTTAACTTTCCCAATTTATACCCCCATGCATGGAAGTGCCCTATGCTCTCTAAGCTGTGTTTTTTAGATGTTTCAGGACTCACTGTACCCTTCTCCAGAGTGGCTGTTGGCAATTTACATCCCGCCCATCAGCGTAGCAAGGCTCCCATTTCTCCATGGCCTGTCCTGCATTTCTGGTTTTGACCCTTTTTTCAGCATGGCCCATTTGACCGATGGGAAGCGAGACTTCTTTGTAGCGCTGATTTGCCTTTCCAGGTTGCTTGGTTGGCCAAAAAGGGCGTATGCGTTTTTTCCTGAATATATTCAGGAAAAAACGCATACGCCCTTTTTGGCCAAGGGCATCATTATCAATGTTTTGCCGCTTTTCATGTGCTTTAAAGGCAATTCGTATCTACCTCCTGAAATCTGTTTCCTGCAATTCTGCCTTGATTTCAAATCCTCTTTTTTGCCTTCCCTCAATATATTTGTGGACGAGAGTTATCATTTATAACTCTGCAGGTTTGTGAATTGCAGTGCCCTGAAGCTCCATTTTACCACTCGCTTTTTGGGAGCTGGCCGTAAAAGCGCAGGATGGCTTCAGGCCCTGTTCTCGTTCCAGGGGGCAGGCTGAGCCTGTGGTTAATTCTTCTTCCTGATGGGAAAATAGAGTGCCCTGTGCCTGTCCCAACACCAAGAGCTAGTCTCTCATTGGTTCCCCATCTTCCCATTCATCCTCAGGACAAATTGCAACCTGTACGGAACAGGAGGTTAAAGGTGCTGATGCTCCAAGTAGGGAGATTGCTAGTAAAGTGGCTGCAATGGCGAACCCGAGCACAAGGAGATGAGAAATGAGGTGCGTTTTAGAAACCTTTCCCCATCACACGGTGTACCATATTCTGGGTTTCTATGCATGTTTTCGATGTAGGAAGATGCCCTTAAACCTGGAGGTTTGGGACCCATGGGATGGGTACCACGCAGTATTACTTTAAAGGGTCTGCGTTTACTCACCCAACCTCACCAAACCTCTCAGCCCCAAGAGTGTCCACCCTTATGTCTCATCCAGCTGTGGGTCTAGATATGGTCAATCCAGGTTCCATCACAGCCCCTGAACGAATTGTGTAAGAATTTCTCTCTCTTTCACTGTCTTTGTTTCATGGGGTTTTAAAAGTAATTTATTTTTAGAATGGGGTTTAGCTGCTTTTCACTGCTGTGTTTATGCCGCTTTACACCCACTTCACACACTAACAGAGAGATTTCAATACATAGGTTTTAAGATTATTACTAGTCAGATATATCCTTGTGTGGTGAATAGGGGGTGTTGAGTCCAGTTCCCTGAGCAAGGAGTAGGTCTTGTCTATTACATATTGGGTTTATGGAACGGTATCTCAGCTCATTTGAAACCCTTGTTTTATGTATCACCCCACCTCACCTTTCCTGTTAAGCAGCCATAGTGTGTTTCTGCATGTGTGACTCTGTTCTGTTTTGTAATTCAGTTCAAGTGTAACGGTGTTTACTTTCCCTGTATAAGTGATATCTTATGAGAAGTGTCCTTTTCTGTGTGACTTATTTCACTTAGAATCGTCTCGTACCTAAATCCACTCATCATGCTGCTACTAGCCTTAGACATTGATTTCATGGCTGAGTGATATTCCATTGTACATAAGGACCACCACTTATTTATCCATTTTTATCTTTCCTGGGATATTTAAGGTGGAATGAAGTGGAGGTCCTTGGCAACAGAGCAGCCCTAAACTTTGGTGTGCTTGTGTCTTGCTGATTTTTAACTTTCCCAATTTATACCCCCATGCATGGAAGTGCCCTATGCTCTCTAAGCTGTGTTTTTTAGATGTTTCAGGACACACTGTACCCTTCTCCAGAGTGGCTGTTGGCAATTTACATCCCGCCCATCAGCGTAGCAAGGCTGCCATTTCTCCATGGCCTGTCCTGCATTTCTGGTTTTGACACTTATTTCAGCATGGCCCATTTGACCGATGGGAAGCGAGACTTCTTTGTAGCGCTGATTTGCCTTTCCAGGTTGCTTGGTTGGCCAAAAAGGGCGTATGCGTTTTTTCCTGAATATATTCAGGAAAAAACGCATACGCCCTTTTTGGCCAAGGGCATCATTATCAATGTTTTGCCGCTTTTCATGTGCTTTAAAGGCGATTCGAATCTACCTCCTGAAATCTGTTTCCTGCAATTCTGCCTTGATTTCAAATCCTCTTTTTTGCCTTCCCTCAATATATTTGTGGACGAGAGTTATCATTTATAACTCTGCAGGTTTGTGAATTGCAGTGCCCTGAAGCTCCATTTTACAACTCGCTTTTTGGGAGCTGGCCGTAAAAGCGCAGGATGGCTTCAGGCCCTGTTCTGGTTCTGGGGGACAGGCTGAGCCTGTGGTTAATTCTTCTTCCTGATGGGAAAATAGAGTGCCCTGTGCCTGTCCCAACACCAAGAGCTAGTCTCTCATTGGTTCCCCATCTTCCCATTCATCCTCAGGACAAATTGCAACCTGTACGGAACAGGAGGTTAAAGGTGCTGATGCTCCAAGTAGGGAGATTGCTAGTAAAGTGGCTGCAATGGCGAACCCGAGCACAAGGAGATGAGAAATGAGGTGCGTTTTAGAAACCTTTCCCCATCACACGGTGTACCATATTCTGGGTTTCTATGCATGTTTTCGATGTAGGAAGATGCCCTTGAACCTGGAGATTTGGGACCCATGGGATGGGTACCACGCAGTATTACTTTAAAGGGTCTGCGTTTACTCACCCAACCTCACCAAACCTCTCAGCCCCAAGAGTGTCCACCCTTATGTCTCATCCAGCTGTGGGTCTAGATATGGTCAATCCAGGTTCCATCACAGCCCCTGAACGAATTGTGTAAGAATTTCTCTCTCTTTCACTGTCTTTGTTTCATGGGGTTTTAAAAGTAATTTATTTTTAGAATGGGGTTTAGCTGCTTTTCACTGCTGTGTTTATGCCGCTTTACACCCACTTCACACACTAACAGAGAGATTTCAATACATAGGTTTTAAGATTATTACTAGTCAGATATATCCTTGTGTGGTGAATAGGGGGTGTTGAGTCCAGTTCCCTGAGCAAGGAGTAGGTCTTGTCTATTACATATTGGGTTTATGGAACGGTATCTCAGCTCATTTGAAACCCTTGTTTTATGTATCACCCCACCTCACCTTTCCTGTTAAGCAGCCATAGTGTGTTTTCTGCATGTGTGACTCTGTTCTGTTTTGTAATTCAGTTCAAGTGTAACGGTTTTTACTTTCCCTGTATAAGTGATATCTTATGAGAAGTGTCCTTTTCTGTGTGACTTATTTCCCTTAGAATCGTCGTACCTAAATCCACTCATCATGCTGCTACTTGCCTTAGGACATTGATTTCATGGCTGAGTGATATTCCATTGTACATAAGGACCACCACTTATTTATCCATTTTTATCTTTCCTGGGATATTTAAGGTGGAATGAAGTGGAGGTCCTTGGCAACAGAGAAGCCCTAAACTTTGGTGTTCCTGTGTCTTGCTGATTTTTAACTTTCCCAATTTATACCCCCATGCATGGAAGTGCCCTATGCTCTCTAAGCTGTGTTTTTTAGATGTTTCAGGACTCACTGTACCCTTCTCCAGAGTGGCTGTTGGCAATTTACATCCCGCCCATCAGCGTAGCAAGGCTCCCATTTCTCCATGGCCTGTCCTGCATTTCTGGTTTTGACACTTATTTCAGCATGGCCCATTTGACCGATGGGAAGCGAGACTTCTTTGTAGCGCTGATTTGCCTTTCCAGGTTGCTTGGTTGGCCAAAAAGGGCGTATGCGTTTTTTCCTGAATATATTGCCCTTTTTGGCCAAGGGCATCATTATCAATGTTTTGCCGCTTTTCATGTGCTTTAAAGGCGATTCGAATCTACCTCCTGAAATCTGTTTCCTGCAATTCTGCCTTGATTTCAAATCCTCTTTTTTGCCTTCCCTCAATATATTTGTGGACGAGAGTTATCATTTATAACTCTGCAGGTTTGTGAATTGCAGTGCCCTGAAGCTCCATTTTACCACTCGCTTTTTGGGAGCTGGCCGTAAAAGCGCAGGATGGCTTCAGGCCCTGTTCTGGTTCCGGGGGGAAGGCTGAGCCTGTGGTTAATTCTTCTTCCTGATGGGAAAATAGAGTGCCCTGTGCCTGTCCCAACACCAAGAGCTAGTCTCTCATTGGTTCCCCATCTTCCCATTCATCCTCAGGACAAATTGCAACCTGTACGGAACAGGAGGTTAAAGGTGCTGATGCTCCAAGTAGGGAGATTGCTAGTAAAGTGGCTGCAATGGCGAACCCGAGCACAAGGAGATGAGAAATGAGGTGCGTTTTAGAAACCTTTCCCCATCACACGGTGTACCATATTCTGGGTTTCTATGCATGTTTTCGATGTAGGAAGATGCCCTTGAACCTGGAGATTTGGGACCCATGGGATGGGTACCACGCAGTATTACTTTAAAGGGTCTGCGTTTACTCACCCAACCTCACCAAACCTCTCAGCCCCAAGAGTGTCCACCCTTATGTCTCATCCAGCTGTGGGTCTAGATATGGTCAATCCAGGTTCCATCACAGCCCCTGAACGAATTGTGTAAGAATTTCTCTCTCTTTCACTGTCTTTGTTTCATGGGGTTTTAAAAGTAATTTATTTTTAGAATGGGGTTTAGCTGCTTTTCACTGCTGTGTTTATGCCGCTTTACACCCACTTCACACACTAACAGAGAGATTTCAATACATAGGTTTTAAGATTATTACTAGTCAGATATATCCTTGTGTGGTGAATAGGGGGTGTTGAGTCCAGTTCCCTGAGCAAGGAGTAGGTCTTGTCTATTACATATTGGGTTTATGGAACGGTATCTCAGCTCATTTGAAACCCTTGTTTTATGTATCACCCCACCTCACCTTTCCTGTTAAGCAGCCATAGTGTGTTTTCTGCATGTGTGACTCTGTTCTGTTTTGTAATTCAGTTCAAGTGTAACGGTTTTTACTTTCCCTGTATAAGTGATATCTTATGAGAAGTGTCCTTTTCTGTGTGACTTATTTCCCTTAGAATCGTCGTACCTAAATCCACTCATCATGCTGCTACTTGCCTTAGGACATTGATTTCATGGCTGAGTGATATTCCATTGTACATAAGGACCACCACTTATTTATCCATTTTTATCTTTCCTGGGATATTTAAGGTGGAATGAAGTGGAGGTCCTTGGCAACAGAGAAGCCCTAAACTTTGGTGTTCCTGTGTCTTGCTGATTTTTAACTTTCCCAATTTATACCCCCATGCATGGAAGTGCCCTATGCTCTCTAAGCTGTGTTTTTTAGATGTTTCAGGACTCACTGTACCCTTCTCCAGAGTGGCTGTTGGCAATTTACATCCCGCCCATCAGCGTAGCAAGGCTCCCATTTCTCCATGGCCTGTCCTGCATTTCTGGTTTTGACCCTTTTTTCAGCATGGCCCATTTGACCGATGGGAAGCGAGACTTCTTTGTAGCGCTGATTTGCCTTTCCAGGTTGCTTGGTTGGCCAAAAAGGGCGTATGCGTTTTTTCCTGAATATATTCAGGAAAAAACGCATACGCCCTTTTTGGCCAAGGGCATCATTATCAATGTTTTGCCGCTTTTCATGTGCTTTAAAGGCAATTCGTATCTACCTCCTGAAATCTGTTTCCTGCAATTCTGCCTTGATTTCAAATCCTCTTTTTTGCCTTCCCTCAATATATTTGTGGACGAGAGTTATCATTTATAACTCTGCAGGTTTGTGAATTGCAGTGCCCTGAAGCTCCATTTTACCACTCGCTTTTTGGGAGCTGGCCGTAAAAGCGCAGGATGGCTTCAGGCCCTGTTCTCGTTCCAGGGGGCAGGCTGAGCCTGTGGTTAATTCTTCTTCCTGATGGGAAAATAGAGTGCCCTGTGCCTGTCCCAACACCAAGAGCTAGTCTCTCATTGGTTCCCCATCTTCCCATTCATCCTCAGGACAAATTGCAACCTGTACGGAACAGGAGGTTAAAGGTGCTGATGCTCCAAGTAGGGAGATTGCTAGTAAAGTGGCTGCAATGGCGAACCCGAGCACAAGGAGATGAGAAATGAGGTGCGTTTTAGAAACCTTTCCCCATCACACGGTGTACCATATTCTGGGTTTCTATGCATGTTTTCGATGTAGGAAGATGCCCTTAAACCTGGAGGTTTGGGACCCATGGGATGGGTACCACGCAGTATTACTTTAAAGGGTCTGCGTTTACTCACCCAACCTCACCAAACCTCTCAGCCCCAAGAGTGTCCACCCTTATGTCTCATCCAGCTGTGGGTCTAGATATGGTCAATCCAGGTTCCATCACAGCCCCTGAACGAATTGTGTAAGAATTTCTCTCTCTTTCACTGTCTTTGTTTCATGGGGTTTTAAAAGTAATTTATTTTTAGAATGGGGTTTAGCTGCTTTTCACTGCTGTGTTTATGCCGCTTTACACCCACTTCACACACTAACAGAGAGATTTCAATACATAGGTTTTAAGATTATTACTAGTCAGATATATCCTTGTGTGGTGAATAGGGGGTGTTGAGTCCAGTTCCCTGAGCAAGGAGTAGGTCTTGTCTATTACATATTGGGTTTATGGAACGGTATCTCAGCTCATTTGAAACCCTTGTTTTATGTATCACCCCACCTCACCTTTCCTGTTAAGCAGCCATAGTGTGTTTCTGCATGTGTGACTCTGTTCTGTTTTGTAATTCAGTTCAAGTGTAACGGTGTTTACTTTCCCTGTATAAGTGATATCTTATGAGAAGTGTCCTTTTCTGTGTGACTTATTTCACTTAGAATCGTCTCGTACCTAAATCCACTCATCATGCTGCTACTAGCCTTAGACATTGATTTCATGGCTGAGTGATATTCCATTGTACATAAGGACCACCACTTATTTATCCATTTTTATCTTTCCTGGGATATTTAAGGTGGAATGAAGTGGAGGTCCTTGGCAACAGAGCAGCCCTAAACTTTGGTGTGCTTGTGTCTTGCTGATTTTTAACTTTCCCAATTTATACCCCCATGCATGGAAGTGCCCTATGCTCTCTAAGCTGTGTTTTTTAGATGTTTCAGGACACACTGTACCCTTCTCCAGAGTGGCTGTTGGCAATTTACATCCCGCCCATCAGCGTAGCAAGGCTGCCATTTCTCCATGGCCTGTCCTGCATTTCTGGTTTTGACACTTATTTCAGCATGGCCCATTTGACCGATGGGAAGCGAGACTTCTTTGTAGCGCTGATTTGCCTTTCCAGGTTGCTTGGTTGGCCAAAAAGGGCGTATGCGTTTTTTCCTGAATATATTCAGGAAAAAACGCATACGCCCTTTTTGGCCAAGGGCATCATTATCAATGTTTTGCCGCTTTTCATGTGCTTTAAAGGCGATTCGAATCTACCTCCTGAAATCTGTTTCCTGCAATTCTGCCTTGATTTCAAATCCTCTTTTTTGCCTTCCCTCAATATATTTGTGGACGAGAGTTATCATTTATAACTCTGCAGGTTTGTGAATTGCAGTGCCCTGAAGCTCCATTTTACAACTCGCTTTTTGGGAGCTGGCCGTAAAAGCGCAGGATGGCTTCAGGCCCTGTTCTGGTTCTGGGGGACAGGCTGAGCCTGTGGTTAATTCTTCTTCCTGATGGGAAAATAGAGTGCCCTGTGCCTGTCCCAACACCAAGAGCTAGTCTCTCATTGGTTCCCCATCTTCCCATTCATCCTCAGGACAAATTGCAACCTGTACGGAACAGGAGGTTAAAGGTGCTGATGCTCCAAGTAGGGAGATTGCTAGTAAAGTGGCTGCAATGGCGAACCCGAGCACAAGGAGATGAGAAATGAGGTGCGTTTTAGAAACCTTTCCCCATCACACGGTGTACCATATTCTGGGTTTCTATGCATGTTTTCGATGTAGGAAGATGCCCTTGAACCTGGAGATTTGGGACCCATGGGATGGGTACCACGCAGTATTACTTTAAAGGGTCTGCGTTTACTCACCCAACCTCACCAAACCTCTCAGCCCCAAGAGTGTCCACCCTTATGTCTCATCCAGCTGTGGGTCTAGATATGGTCAATCCAGGTTCCATCACAGCCCCTGAACGAATTGTGTAAGAATTTCTCTCTCTTTCACTGTCTTTGTTTCATGGGGTTTTAAAAGTAATTTATTTTTAGAATGGGGTTTAGCTGCTTTTCACTGCTGTGTTTATGCCGCTTTACACCCACTTCACACACTAACAGAGAGATTTCAATACATAGGTTTTAAGATTATTACTAGTCAGATATATCCTTGTGTGGTGAATAGGGGGTGTTGAGTCCAGTTCCCTGAGCAAGGAGTAGGTCTTGTCTATTACATATTGGGTTTATGGAACGGTATCTCAGCTCATTTGAAACCCTTGTTTTATGTATCACCCCACCTCACCTTTCCTGTTAAGCAGCCATAGTGTGTTTTCTGCATGTGTGACTCTGTTCTGTTTTGTAATTCAGTTCAAGTGTAACGGTTTTTACTTTCCCTGTATAAGTGATATCTTATGAGAAGTGTCCTTTTCTGTGTGACTTATTTCCCTTAGAATCGTCGTACCTAAATCCACTCATCATGCTGCTACTTGCCTTAGGACATTGATTTCATGGCTGAGTGATATTCCATTGTACATAAGGACCACCACTTATTTATCCATTTTTATCTTTCCTGGGATATTTAAGGTGGAATGAAGTGGAGGTCCTTGGCAACAGAGAAGCCCTAAACTTTGGTGTTCCTGTGTCTTGCTGATTTTTAACTTTCCCAATTTATACCCCCATGCATGGAAGTGCCCTATGCTCTCTAAGCTGTGTTTTTTAGATGTTTCAGGACTCACTGTACCCTTCTCCAGAGTGGCTGTTGGCAATTTACATCCCGCCCATCAGCGTAGCAAGGCTCCCATTTCTCCATGGCCTGTCCTGCATTTCTGGTTTTGACCCTTTTTTCAGCATGGCCCATTTGACCGATGGGAAGCGAGACTTCTTTGTAGCGCTGATTTGCCTTTCCAGGTTGCTTGGTTGGCCAAAAAGGGCGTATGCGTTTTTTCCTGAATATATTCAGGAAAAAACGCATACGCCCTTTTTGGCCAAGGGCATCATTATCAATGTTTTGCCGCTTTTCATGTGCTTTAAAGGCGATTCGTATCTACCTCCTGAAATCTGTTTCCTGCAATTCTGCCTTGATTTCAAATCCTCTTTTTTGCCTTCCCTCAATATATTTGTGGACGAGAGTTATCATTTATAACTCTGCAGGTTTGTGAATTGCAGTGCCCTGAAGCTCCATTTTACAACTCGCTTTTTGGGAGCTGGCCGTAAAAGCGCAGGATGGCTTCAGGCCCTGTTCTCGTTCCAGGGGGCAGGCTGAGCCTGTGGTTAATTCTTCTTCCTGATGGGAAAATAGAGTGCCCTGTGCCTGTCCCAACACCAACAGCTAGTCTCTCATTGGTTCCCCATCTTCCCATTCATCCTCAGGACAAATTGCAACCTGTACGGAACAGGAGGTTAAAGGTGCTGATGCTCCAAGTAGGGAGATTGCTAGTAAAGTGGCTGCAATGGCGAACCCGAGCACAAGGAGATGAGAAATGAGGTGCGTTTTAGAAACCTTTCCCCATCACACGGTGTACCATATTCTGGGTTTCTATGCATGTTTTCGATGTAGGAAGATGCCCTTGAACCTGGAGATTTGGGACCCATGGGATGGGTACCACGCAGTATTACTTTAAAGGGTCTGCGTTTACTCACCCAACCTCACCAAACCTCTCAGCCCCAAGAGTGTCCACCCTTATGTCTCATCCAGCTGTGGGTCTAGATATGGTCAATCCAGGTTCCATCACAGCCCCTGAACGAATTGTGTAAGAATTTCTCTCTCTTTCACTGTCTTTGTTTCATGGGGTTTTAAAAGTAATTTATTTTTAGAATGGGGTTTAGCTGCTTTTCACTGCTGTGTTTATGCCGCTTTACACCCACTTCACACACTAACAGAGAGATTTCAATACATAGGTTTTAAGATTATTACTAGTCAGATATATCCTTGTGTGGTGAATAGGGGGTGTTGAGTCCAGTTCCCTGAGCAAGGAGTAGGTCTTGTCTATTACATATTGGGTTTATGGAACGGTATCTCAGCTCATTTGAAACCCTTGTTTTATGTATCACCCCACCTCACCTTTCCTGTTAAGCAGCCATAGTGTGTTTTCTGCATGTGTGACTCTGTTCTGTTTTGTAATTCAGTTCAAGTGTAACGGTTTTTACTTTCCCTGTATAAGTGATATCTTATGAGAAGTGTCCTTTTCTGTGTGACTTATTTCCCTTAGAATCGTCGTACCTAAATCCACTCATCATGCTGCTACTTGCCTTAGGACATTGATTTCATGGCTGAGTGATATTCCATTGTACATAAGGACCACCACTTATTTATCCATTTTTATCTTTCCTGGGATATTTAAGGTGGAATGAAGTGGAGGTCCTTGGCAACAGAGAAGCCCTAAACTTTGGTGTTCCTGTGTCTTGCTGATTTTTAACTTTCCCAATTTATACCCCCATGCATGGAAGTGCCCTATGCTCTCTAAGCTGTGTTTTTTAGATGTTTCAGGACTCACTGTACCCTTCTCCAGAGTGGCTGTTGGCAATTTACATCCCGCCCATCAGCGTAGCAAGGCTCCCATTTCTCCATGGCCTGTCCTGCATTTCTGGTTTTGACCCTTTTTTCAGCATGGCCCATTTGACCGATGGGAAGCGAGACTTCTTTGTAGCGCTGATTTGCCTTTCCAGGTTGCTTGGTTGGCCAAAAAGGGCGTATGCGTTTTTTCCTGAATATATTCAGGAAAAAACGCATAGGCCCTTTTTGGCCAAGGGCATCATTATCAATGTTTTGCCGCTTTTCATGTGCTTTAAAGGCGATTCGTATCTACCTCCTGAAATCTGTTTCCTGCAATTCTGCCTTGATTTCAAATCCTCTTTTTTGCCTTCCCTCAATATATTTGTGGACGAGAGTTATCATTTATAACTCTGCAGGTTTGTGAATTGCAGTGCCCTGAAGCTCCATTTTACAACTCGCTTTTTGGGAGCTGGCCGTAAAAGCGCAGGATGGCTTCAGGCCCTGTTCTCGTTCCAGGGGGCAGGCTGAGCCTGTGGTTAATTCTTCTTCCTGATGGGAAAATAGAGTGCCCTGTGCCTGTCCCAACACCAACAGCTAGTCTCTCATTGGTTCCCCATCTTCCCATTCATCCTCAGGACAAATTGCAACCTGTACGGAACAGGAGGTTAAAGGTGCTGATGCTCCAAGTAGGGAGATTGCTAGTAAAGTGGCTGCAATGGCGAACCCGAGCACAAGGAGATGAGAAATGAGGTGCGTTTTAGAAACCTTTCCCCATCACACGGTGTACCATATTCTGGGTTTCTATGCATGTTTTCGATGTAGGAAGATGCCCTTGAACCTGGAGATTTGGGACCCATGGGATGGGTACCACGCAGTATTACTTTAAAGGGTCTGCGTTTACTCACCCAACCTCACCAAACCTCTCAGCCCCAAGAGTGTCCACCCTTATGTCTCATCCAGCTGTGGGTCTAGATATGGTCAATCCAGGTTCCATCACAGCCCCTGAACGAATTGTGTAAGAATTTCTCTCTCTTTCACTGTCTTTGTTTCATGGGGTTTTAAAAGTAATTTATTTTTAGAATGGGGTTTAGCTGCTTTTCACTGCTGTGTTTATGCCGCTTTACACCCACTTCACACACTAACAGAGAGATTTCAATACATAGGTTTTAAGATTATTACTAGTCAGATATATCCTTGTGTGGTGAATAGGGGGTGTTGAGTCCAGTTCCCTGAGCAAGGAGTAGGTCTTGTCTATTACATATTGGGTTTATGGAACGGTATCTCAGCTCATTTGAAACCCTTGTTTTATGTATCACCCCACCTCACCTTTCCTGTTAAGCAGCCATAGTGTGTTTTCTGCATGTGTGACTCTGTTCTGTTTTGTAATTCAGTTCAAGTGTAACGGTTTTTACTTTCCCTGTATAAGTGATATCTTATGAGAAGTGTCCTTTTCTGTGTGACTTATTTCCCTTAGAATCGTCGTACCTAAATCCACTCATCATGCTGCTACTTGCCTTAGGACATTGATTTCATGGCTGAGTGATATTCCATTGTACATAAGGACCACCACTTATTTATCCATTTTTATCTTTCCTGGGATATTTAAGGTGGAATGAAGTGGAGGTCCTTGGCAACAGAGAAGCCCTAAACTTTGGTGTTCCTGTGTCTTGCTGATTTTTAACTTTCCCAATTTATACCCCCATGCATGGAAGTGCCCTATGCTCTCTAAGCTGTGTTTTTTAGATGTTTCAGGACTCACTGTACCCTTCTCCAGAGTGGCTGTTGGCAATTTACATCCCGCCCATCAGCGTAGCAAGGCTCCCATTTCTCCATGGCCTGTCCTGCATTTCTGGTTTTGACCCTTTTTTCAGCATGGCCCATTTGACCGATGGGAAGCGAGACTTCTTTGTAGCGCTGATTTGCCTTTCCAGGTTGCTTGGTTGGCCAAAAAGGGCGTATGCGTTTTTTCCTGAATATATTCAGGAAAAAACGCATAGGCCCTTTTTGGCCAAGGGCATCATTATCAATGTTTTGCCGCTTTTCATGTGCTTTAAAGGCGATTCGTATCTACCTCCTGAAATCTGTTTCCTGCAATTCTGCCTTGATTTCAAATCCTCTTTTTTGCCTTCCCTCAATATATTTGTGGACGAGAGTTATCATTTATAACTCTGCAGGTTTGTGAATTGCAGTGCCCTGAAGCTCCATTTTACCACTCGCTTTTTGGGAGCTGGCCGTAAAAGCGCAGGATGGCTTCAGGCCCTGTTCTCGTTCCAGGGGGCAGGCTGAGCCTGTGGTTAATTCTTCTTCCTGATGGGAAAATAGAGTGCCCTGTGCCTGTCCCAACACCAACAGCTAGTCTCTCATTGGTTCCCCATCTTCCCATTCATCCTCAGGACAAATTGCAACCTGTACGGAACAGGAGGTTAAAGGTGCTGATGCTCCAAGTAGGGAGATTGCTAGTAAAGTGGCTGCAATGGCGAACCCGAGCACAAGGAGATGAGAAATGAGGTGCGTTTTAGAAACCTTTCCCCATCACACGGTGTACCATATTCTGGGTTTCTATGCATGTTTTCGATGTAGGAAGATGCCCTTGAACCTGGAGATTTGGGACCCATGGGATGGGTACCACGCAGTATTACTTTAAAGGGTCTGCGTTTACTCACCCAACCTCACCAAACCTCTCAGCCCCAAGAGTGTCCACCCTTATGTCTCATCCAGCTGTGGGTCTAGATATGGTCAATCCAGGTTCCATCACAGCCCCTGAACGAATTGTGTAAGAATTTCTCTCTCTTTCACTGTCTTTGTTTCATGGGGTTTTAAAAGTAATTTATTTTTAGAATGGGGTTTAGCTGCTTTTCACTGCTGTGTTTATGCCGCTTTACACCCACTTCACACACTAACAGAGAGATTTCAATACATAGGTTTTAAGATTATTACTAGTCAGATATATCCTTGTGTGGTGAATAGGGGGTGTTGAGTCCAGTTCCCTGAGCAAAGAGTAGGTCTTGTCTATTACATATTGGGTTTATGGAACGGTATCTCAGCTCATTTGAAACCCTTGTTTTATGTATCACCCCACCTCACCTTTCCTGTTAAGCAGCCATAGTGTGTTTTCTGCATGTGTGACTCTGTTCTGTTTTGTAATTCAGTTCAAGTGTAACGGTTTTTACTTTCCCTGTATAAGTGATATCTTATGAGAAGTGTCCTTTTCTGTGTGACTTATTTCCCTTAGAATCGTCGTACCTAAATCCACTCATCATGCTGCTACTTGCCTTAGGACATTGATTTCATGGCTGAGTGATATTCCATTGTACATAAGGACCACCACTTATTTATCCATTTTTATCTTTCCTGGGATATTTAAGGTGGAATGAAGTGGAGGTCCTTGGCAACAGAGAAGCCCTAAACTTTGGTGTTCCTGTGTCTTGCTGATTTTTAACTTTCCCAATTTATACCCCCATGCATGGAAGTGCCCTATGCTCTCTAAGCTGTGTTTTTTAGATGTTTCAGGACTCACTGTACCCTTCTCCAGAGTGGTTGTTGGCAATTTACATCCCGCCCATCAGCGTAGCAAGGCTCCCATTTCTCCATGGCCTGTCCTGCATTTCTGGTTTTGACCCTTTTTTCAGCATGGCCCATTTGACCGATGGGAAGCGAGACTTCTTTGTAGCGCTGATTTGCCTTTCCAGGTTGCTTGGTTGGCCAAAAAGGGCGTATGCGTTTTTTCCTGAATATATTCAGGAAAAAACGCATAGGCCCTTTTTGGCCAAGGGCATCATTATCAATGTTTTGCCGCTTTTCATGTGCTTTAAAGGCGATTCGTATCTACCTCCTGAAATCTGTTTTCTGCAATTCTGCCTTGATTTCAAATCCTCTTTTTTGCCTTCCCTCAATATATTTGTGGACGAGAGTTATCATTTATAACTCTGCAGGTTTGTGAATTGCAGTGCCCTGAAGCTCCATTTTACAACTCGCTTTTTGGGAGCTGGCCGTAAAAGCGCAGGATGGCTTCAGGCCCTGTTCTCGTTCCAGGGGGCAGGCTGAGCCTGTGGTTAATTCTTCTTCCTGATGGGAAAATAGAGTGCCCTGTGCCTGTCCCAACACCAACAGCTAGTCTCTCATTGGTTCCCCATCTTCCCATTCATCCTCAGGACAAATTGCAACCTGTACGGAACAGGAGGTTAAAGGTGCTGATGCTCCAAGTAGGGAGATTGCTAGTAAAGTGGCTGCAATGGCGAACCCGAGCACAAGGAGATGAGAAATGAGGTGCGTTTTAGAAACCTTTCCCCATCACACGGTGTACCATATTCTGGGTTTCTATGCATGTTTTCGATGTAGGAAGATGCCCTTGAACCTGGAGATTTGGGACCCATGGGATGGGTACCACGCAGTATTACTTTAAAGGGTCTGCGTTTACTCACCCAACCTCACCAAACCTCTCAGCCCCAAGAGTGTCCACCCTTATGTCTCATCCAGCTGTGGGTCTAGATATGGTCAATCCAGGTTCCATCACAGCCCCTGAACGAATTGTGTAAGAATTTCTCTCTCTTTCACTGTCTTTGTTTCATGGGGTTTTAAAAGTAATTTATTTTTAGAATGGGGTTTAGCTGCTTTTCACTGCTGTGTTTATGCCGCTTTACACCCACTTCACACACTAACAGAGAGATTTCAATACATAGGTTTTAAGATTATTACTAGTCAGATATATCCTTGTGTGGTGAATAGGGGGTGTTGAGTCCAGTTCCCTGAGCAAGGAGTAGGTCTTGTCTATTACATATTGGGTTTATGGAACGGTATCTCAGCTCATTTGAAACCCTTGTTTTATGTATCACCCCACCTCACCTTTCCTGTTAAGCAGCCATAGTGTGTTTTCTGCATGTGTGACTCTGTTCTGTTTTGTAATTCAGTTCAAGTGTAACGGTTTTTACTTTCCCTGTATAAGTGATATCTTATGAGAAGTGTCCTTTTCTGTGTGACTTATTTCCCTTAGAATCGTCGTACCTAAATCCACTCATCATGCTGCTACTTGCCTTAGGACATTGATTTCATGGCTGAGTGATATTCCATTGTACATAAGGACCACCACTTATTTATCCATTTTTATCTTTCCTGGGATATTTAAGGTGGAATGAAGTGGAGGTCCTTGGCAACAGAGAAGCCCTAAACTTTGGTGTTCCTGTGTCTTGCTGATTTTTAACTTTCCCAATTTATACCCCCATGCATGGAAGTGCCCTATGCTCTCTAAGCTGTGTTTTTTAGATGTTTCAGGACTCACTGTACCCTTCTCCAGAGTGGCTGTTGGCAATTTACATCCCGCCCATCAGCGTAGCAAGGCTCCCATTTCTCCATGGCCTGTCCTGCATTTCTGGTTTTGACCCTTTTTTCAGCATGGCCCATTTGACCGATGGGAAGCGAGACTTCTTTGTAGCGCTGATTTGCCTTTCCAGGTTGCTTGGTTGGCCAAAAAGGGCGTATGCGTTTTTTCCTGAATATATTCAGGAAAAAACGCATACGCCCTTTTTGGCCAAGGGCATCATTATCAATGTTTTGCCGCTTTTCATGTGCTTTAAAGGCGATTCGTATCTACCTCCTGAAATCTGTTTCCTGCAATTCTGCCTTGATTTCAAATCCTCTTTTTTGCCTTCCCTCAATATATTTGTGGACGAGAGTTATCATTTATAACTCTGCAGGTTTGTGAATTGCAGTGCCCTGAAGCTCCATTTTACAACTCGCTTTTTGGGAGCTGGCCGTAAAAGCGCAGGATGGCTTCAGGCCCTGTTCTCGTTCCAGGGGGCAGGCTGAGCCTGTGGTTAATTCTTCTTCCTGATGGGAAAATAGAGTGCCCTGTGCCTGTCCCAACACCAACAGCTAGTCTCTCATTGGTTCCCCATCTTCCCATTCATCCTCAGGACAAATTGCAACCTGTACGGAACAGGAGGTTAAAGGTGCTGATGCTCCAAGTAGGGAGATTGCTAGTAAAGTGGCTGCAATGGCGAACCCGAGCACAAGGAGATGAGAAATGAGGTGCGTTTTAGAAACCTTTCCCCATCACACGGTGTACCATATTCTGGGTTTCTATGCATGTTTTCGATGTAGGAAGATGCCCTTGAACCTGGAGATTTGGGACCCATGGGATGGGTACCACGCAGTATTACTTTAAAGGGTCTGCGTTTACTCACCCAACCTCACCAAACCTCTCAGCCCCAAGAGTGTCCACCCTTATGTCTCATCCAGCTGTGGGTCTAGATATGGTCAATCCAGGTTCCATCACAGCCCCTGAACGAATTGTGTAAGAATTTCTCTCTCTTTCACTGTCTTTGTTTCATGGGGTTTTAAAAGTAATTTATTTTTAGAATGGGGTTTAGCTGCTTTTCACTGCTGTGTTTATGCCGCTTTACACCCACTTCACACACTAACAGAGAGATTTCAATACATAGGTTTTAAGATTATTACTAGTCAGATATATCCTTGTGTGGTGAATAGGGGGTGTTGAGTCCAGTTCCCTGAGCAAGGAGTAGGTCTTGTCTATTACATATTGGGTTTATGGAACGGTATCTCAGCTCATTTGAAACCCTTGTTTTATGTATCACCCCACCTCACCTTTCCTGTTAAGCAGCCATAGTGTGTTTTCTGCATGTGTGACTCTGTTCTGTTTTGTAATTCAGTTCAAGTGTAACGGTTTTTACTTTCCCTGTATAAGTGATATCTTATGAGAAGTGTCCTTTTCTGTGTGACTTATTTCCCTTAGAATCGTCGTACCTAAATCCACTCATCATGCTGCTACTTGCCTTAGGACATTGATTTCATGGCTGAGTGATATTCCATTGTACATAAGGACCACCACTTATTTATCCATTTTTATCTTTCCTGGGATATTTAAGGTGGAATGAAGTGGAGGTCCTTGGCAACAGAGAAGCCCTAAACTTTGGTGTTCCTGTGTCTTGCTGATTTTTAACTTTCCCAATTTATACCCCCATGCATGGAAGTGCCCTATGCTCTCTAAGCTGTGTTTTTTAGATGTTTCAGGACTCACTGTACCCTTCTCCAGAGTGGCTGTTGGCAATTTACATCCCGCCCATCAGCGTAGCAAGGCTCCCATTTCTCCATGGCCTGTCCTGCATTTCTGGTTTTGACCCTTTTTTCAGCATGGCCCATTTGACCGATGGGAAGCGAGACTTCTTTGTAGCGCTGATTTGCCTTTCCAGGTTGCTTGGTTGGCCAAAAAGGGCGTATGCGTTTTTTCCTGAATATATTCAGGAAAAAACGCATAGGCCCTTTTTGGCCAAGGGCATCATTATCAATGTTTTGCCGCTTTTCATGTGCTTTAAAGGCGATTCGTATCTACCTCCTGAAATCTGTTTCCTGCAATTCTGCCTTGATTTCAAATCCTCTTTTTTGCCTTCCCTCAATATATTTGTGGACGAGAGTTATCATTTATAACTCTGCAGGTTTGTGAATTGCAGTGCCCTGAAGCTCCATTTTACCACTCGCTTTTTGGGAGCTGGCCGTAAAAGCGCAGGATGGCTTCAGGCCCTGTTCTCGTTCCAGGGGGCAGGCTGAGCCTGTGGTTAATTCTTCTTCCTGATGGGAAAATAGAGTGCCCTGTGCCTGTCCCAACACCAACAGCTAGTCTCTCATTGGTTCCCCATCTTCCCATTCATCCTCAGGACAAATTGCAACCTGTACGGAACAGGAGGTTAAAGGTGCTGATGCTCCAAGTAGGGAGATTGCTAGTAAAGTGGCTGCAATGGCGAACCCGAGCACAAGGAGATGAGAAATGAGGTGCGTTTTAGAAACCTTTCCCCATCACACGGTGTACCATATTCTGGGTTTCTATGCATGTTTTCGATGTAGGAAGATGCCCTTGAACCTGGAGATTTGGGACCCATGGGATGGGTACCACGCAGTATTACTTTAAAGGGTCTGCGTTTACTCACCCAACCTCACCAAACCTCTCAGCCCCAAGAGTGTCCACCCTTATGTCTCATCCAGCTGTGGGTCTAGATATGGTCAATCCAGGTTCCATCACAGCCCCTGAACGAATTGTGTAAGAATTTCTCTCTCTTTCACTGTCTTTGTTTCATGGGGTTTTAAAAGTAATTTATTTTTAGAATGGGGTTTAGCTGCTTTTCACTGCTGTGTTTATGCCGCTTTACACCCACTTCACACACTAACAGAGAGATTTCAATACATAGGTTTTAAGATTATTACTAGTCAGATATATCCTTGTGTGGTGAATAGGGGGTGTTGAGTCCAGTTCCCTGAGCAAGGAGTAGGTCTTGTCTATTACATATTGGGTTTATGGAACGGTATCTCAGCTCATTTGAAACCCTTGTTTTATGTATCACCCCACCTCACCTTTCCTGTTAAGCAGCCATAGTGTGTTTTCTGCATGTGTGACTCTGTTCTGTTTTGTAATTCAGTTCAAGTGTAACGGTTTTTACTTTCCCTGTATAAGTGATATCTTATGAGAAGTGTCCTTTTCTGTGTGACTTATTTCCCTTAGAATCGTCGTACCTAAATCCACTCATCATGCTGCTACTTGCCTTAGGACATTGATTTCATGGCTGAGTGATATTCCATTGTACATAAGGACCACCACTTATTTATCCATTTTTATCTTTCCTGGGATATTTAAGGTGGAATGAAGTGGAGGTCCTTGGCAACAGAGAAGCCCTAAACTTTGGTGTTCCTGTGTCTTGCTGATTTTTAACTTTCCCAATTTATACCCCCATGCATGGAAGTGCCCTATGCTCTCTAAGCTGTGTTTTTTAGATGTTTCAGGACTCACTGTACCCTTCTCCAGAGTGGTTGTTGGCAATTTACATCCCGCCCATCAGCGTAGCAAGGCTCCCATTTCTCCATGGCCTGTCCTGCATTTCTGGTTTTGACCCTTTTTTCAGCATGGCCCATTTGACCGATGGGAAGCGAGACTTCTTTGTAGCGCTGATTTGCCTTTCCAGGTTGCTTGGTTGGCCAAAAAGGGCGTATGCGTTTTTTCCTGAATATATTCAGGAAAAAACGCATAGGCCCTTTTTGGCCAAGGGCATCATTATCAATGTTTTGCCGCTTTTCATGTGCTTTAAAGGCGATTCGTATCTACCTCCTGAAATCTGTTTTCTGCAATTCTGCCTTGATTTCAAATCCTCTTTTTTGCCTTCCCTCAATATATTTGTGGACGAGAGTTATCATTTATAACTCTGCAGGTTTGTGAATTGCAGTGCCCTGAAGCTCCATTTTACAACTCGCTTTTTGGGAGCTGGCCGTAAAAGCGCAGGATGGCTTCAGGCCCTGTTCTCGTTCCAGGGGGCAGGCTGAGCCTGTGGTTAATTCTTCTTCCTGATGGGAAAATAGAGTGCCCTGTGCCTGTCCCAACACCAAGAGCTAGTCTCTCATTGGTTCCCCATCTTCCCATTCATCCTCAGGACAAATTGCAACCTGTACGGAACAGGAGGTTAAAGGTGCTGATGCTCCAAGTAGGGAGATTGCTAGTAAAGTGGCTGCAATGGCGAACCCGAGCACAAGGAGATGAGAAATGAGGTGCGTTTTAGAAACCTTTCCCCATCACACGGTGTACCATATTCTGGGTTTCTATGCATGTTTTCGATGTAGGAAGATGCCCTTAAACCTGGAGATTTGGGACCCATGGGATGGGTACCACGCAGTATTACTTTAAAGGGTCTGCGTTTACTCACCCAACCTCACCAAACCTCTCAGCCCCAAGAGTGTCCACCCTTATGTCTCATCCAGCTGTGGGTCTAGATATGGTCAATCCAGGTTCCATCACAGCCCCTGAACGAATTGTGTAAGAATTTCTCTCTCTTTCACTGTCTTTGTTTCATGGGGTTTTAAAAGTAATTTATTTTTAGAATGGGGTTTAGCTGCTTTTCACTGCTGTGTTTATGCCGCTTTACACCCACTTCACACACTAACAGAGAGATTTCAATACATAGGTTTTAAGATTATTACTAGTCAGATATATCCTTGTGTGGTGAATAGGGGGTGTTGAGTCCAGTTCCCTGAGCAAGGAGTAGGTCTTGTCTATTACATATTGGGTTTATGGAACGGTATCTCAGCTCATTTGAAACCCTTGTTTTATGTATCACCCCACCTGACCTTTCCTGTTAAGCAGCCATAGTGTGTTTTCTGCATGTGTGACTCTGTTCTGTTTTGTAATTCAGTTCAAGTGTAACGGTGTTTACTTTCCCTGTATAAGTGATATCTTATGAGAAGTGTCCTTTTCTGTGTGACTTATTTCACTTAGAATCGTCTCGTACCTAAATCCACTCATCATGCTGCTACTAGCCTTAGGACATTGATTTCATGGCTGAGTGATATTCCATTGTACATAAGGACCACCACTTATTTATCCATTTTTATCTTTCCTGGGATATTTAAGGTGGAATGAAGTGGAGGTCCTTGGCAACAGAGCAGCCCTAAACTTTGGTGTGCTTTTGTCTTGCTGATTTTTAACTTTCCCAATTTATACCCCCATGCATGGAAGTGCCCTATGCTCTCTAAGCTGTGTTTTTTAGATGTTTCAGGACTCACTGTACCCTTCTCCAGAGTGGCTGTTGGCAATTTACATCCCGCCCATCAGCGTAGCAAGGCTCCCATTTCTCCATGGCCTGTCCTGCATTTCTGGTTTTGACACTTATTTCAGCATGGCCCATTTGACCGATGGGAAGCGAGACTTCTTTGTAGCTCTGATTTGCCTTTCCAGGTTGCTTGGTTGGCCAAAAAGGGCGAATGCGTTTTTTCCTGAATATATTCAGGAAAAAACGCATACACCCTTTTTGGCCAAGGGCATCATTATCAATGTTTTGCCGCTTTTCTTGTGCTTTAAAGGCGATTCGAATCTACCTCCTGAAATCTGTTTCCTGCAATTCTGCCTTGATTTCAAATCCTCTTTTTTGGCTTCCCTCAATATATTTGTGGACGAGAGTTATCATTTATAACTCTGCAGGTTTGTGAATTGCAGTGCCCTGAAGCTCCATTTTACAACTCGCTTTTTGGGAGCTGGCCGTAAAAGCGCAGGATGGCTTCAGGCTCTGTTCTCGTTCCAGGGGGCAGGCTGAGCCTGTGGTTAATTCTTCTTCCTGATGGGAAAATAGAGTGCCCTGTGCCTGTCCCAACACCAAGAGCTAGTCTCTCATTGGTTCCCCATCTTCCCATTCATCCTCAGGACAAATTGCAACCTGTACGGAACAGGAGGTTAAAGGTGCTGATGCTCCAAGTAGGGAGATTGCTAGTAAAGTGGCTGCAATGGCGAACCCGAGCACAAGGAGATGAGAAATGAGGTGCGTTTTAGAAACCTTTCCCCATCACACGGTGTACCATATTCTGGGTTTCTATGCATGTTTTCGATGTAGGAAGATGCCCTTGAACCTGGAGATTTGGGACCCATGGGATGGGTACCACGCAGTATTACTTTAAAGGGTCTGCGTTTACTCACCCAACCTCACCAAACCTCTCAGCCCCAAGAGTGTCCACCCTTATGTCTCATCCAGCTGTGGGTCTAGATATGGTCAATCCAGGTTCCATCACAGCCCCTGAACGAATTGTGTAAGAATTTCTCTCTCTTTCACTGTCTTTGTTTCATGGGGTTTTAAAAGTAATTTATTTTTAGAATGGGGTTTAGCTGCTTTTCACTGCTGTGTTTATGCCGCTTTACACCCACTTCACACACTAACAGAGAGATTTCAATACATAGGTTTTAAGATTATTACTAGTCAGATATATCCTTGTGTGGTGAATAGGGGGTGTTGAGTCCAGTTCCCTGAGCAAGGAGTAGGTCTTGTCTATTACATATTGGGTTTATGGAACGGTATCTCAGCTCATTTGAAACCCTTGTTTTATGTATCACCCCACCTGACCTTTCCTGTTAAGCAGCCATAGTGTGTTTTCTGCATGTGTGACTCTGTTCTGTTTTGTAATTCAGTTCAAGTGTAACGGTGTTTACTTTCCCTGTATAAGTGATATCTTATGAGAAGTGTCCTTTTCTGTGTGACTTATTTCCCTTAGAATCGTCTCGTACCTAAATCCACTCATCATGCTGCTACTAGCCTTAGGACATTGATTTCATGGCTGAGTGATATTCCATTGTACATAAGGACCACCACTTATTTATCCATTTTTATCTTTCCTGGGATATTTAAGGTGGAATGAAGTGGAGGTCCTTGGCAACAGAGCAGCCCTAAACTTTGGTGTGCTTTTGTCTTGCTGATTTTTAACTTTCCCAATTTATACCCCCATGCATGGAAGTGCCCTATGCTCTCTAAGCTGTGTTTTTTAGATGTTTCAGGACAAACTGTACCCTTCTCCAGAGTGGCTGTTGGCAATTTACATCCCGCCCATCAGCGTAGCAAGGCTCCCATTTCTCCATGGCCTGTCCTGCATTTCTGGTTTTGACACTTATTTCAGCATGGCCCATTTGACCGATGGGAAGCGAGACTTCTTTGTAGCGCTGATTTGCCTTTCCAGGTTGCTTGGTTGGCCAAAAAGGGCGTATGCGTTTTTTCCTGAATATATTCAGGAAAAAACGCATACGCCCTTTTTGGCCAAGGGCATCATTATCAATGTTTTGCCGCTTTTCATGTGCTTTAAAGGCGATTCGAATCTACCTCCTGAAATCTGTTTCCTGCAATTCTGCCTTGATTTCAAATCCTCTTTTTTGCCTTCCCTCAATATATTTGTGGACGAGAGTTATCATTTATAACTCTGCAGGTTTGTGAATTGCAGTGCCCTGAAGCTCCATTTTACAACTCGCTTTTTGGGAGCTGGCCGTAAAAGCGCAGGATGGCTTCAGGCCCTGTTCTCGTTCCAGGGGGCAGGCTGAGCCTGTGGTTAATTCTTCTTCCTGATGGGAAAATAGAGTGCCCTGTGCCTGTCCCAACACCAACAGCTAGTCTCTCATTGGTTCCCCATCTTCCCATTCATCCTCAGGACAAATTGCAACCTGTACGGAACAGGAGGTTAAAGGTGCTGATGCTCCAAGTAGGGAGATTGCTAGTAAAGTGGCTGCAATGGCGAACCCGAGCACAAGGAGATGAGAAATGAGGTGCGTTTTAGAAACCTTTCCCCATCACACGGTGTACCATATTCTGGGTTTCTATGCATGTTTTCGATGTAGGAAGATGCCCTTGAACCTGGAGATTTGGGACCCATGGGATGGGTACCACGCAGTATTACTTTAAAGGGTCTGCGTTTACTCACCCAACCTCACCAAACCTCTCAGCCCCAAGAGTGTCCACCCTTATGTCTCATCCAGCTGTGGGTCTAGATATGGTCAATCCAGGTTCCATCACAGCCCCTGAACGAATTGTGTAAGAATTTCTCTCTCTTTCACTGTCTTTGTTTCATGGGGTTTTAAAAGTAATTTATTTTTAGAATGGGGTTTAGCTGCTTTTCACTGCTGTGTTTATGCCGCTTTACACCCACTTCACACACTAACAGAGAGATTTCAATACATAGGTTTTAAGATTATTACTAGTCAGATATATCCTTGTGTGGTGAATAGGGGGTGTTGAGTCCAGTTCCCTGAGCAAGGAGTAGGTCTTGTCTATTACATATTGGGTTTATGGAACGGTATCTCAGCTCATTTGAAACCCTTGTTTTATGTATCACCCCACCTCACCTTTCCTGTTAAGCAGCCATAGTGTGTTTTCTGCATGTGTGACTCTGTTCTGTTTTGTAATTCAGTTCAAGTGTAACGGTTTTTACTTTCCCTGTATAAGTGATATCTTATGAGAAGTGTCCTTTTCTGTGTGACTTATTTCCCTTAGAATCGTCGTACCTAAATCCACTCATCATGCTGCTACTTGCCTTAGGACATTGATTTCATGGCTGAGTGATATTCCATTGTACATAAGGACCACCACTTATTTATCCATTTTTATCTTTCCTGGGATATTTAAGGTGGAATGAAGTGGAGGTCCTTGGCAACAGAGAAGCCCTAAACTTTGGTGTTCCTGTGTCTTGCTGATTTTTAACTTTCCCAATTTATACCCCCATGCATGGAAGTGCCCTATGCTCTCTAAGCTGTGTTTTTTAGATGTTTCAGGACTCACTGTACCCTTCTCCAGAGTGGCTGTTGGCAATTTACATCCCGCCCATCAGCGTAGCAAGGCTCCCATTTCTCCATGGCCTGTCCTGCATTTCTGGTTTTGACCCTTTTTTCAGCATGGCCCATTTGACCGATGGGAAGCGAGACTTCTTTGTAGCGCTGATTTGCCTTTCCAGGTTGCTTGGTTGGCCAAAAAGGGCCTATGCGTTTTTTCCTGAATATATTCAGGAAAAAACGCATAGGCCCTTTTTGGCCAAGGGCATCATTATCAATGTTTTGCCGCTTTTCATGTGCTTTAAAGGCGATTCGTATCTACCTCCTGAAATCTGTTTCCTGCAATTCTGCCTTGATTTCAAATCCTCTTTTTTGCCTTCCCTCAATATATTTGTGGACGAGAGTTATCATTTATAACTCTGCAGGTTTGTGAATTGCAGTGCCCTGAAGCTCCATTTTACAACTCGCTTTTTGGGAGCTGGCCGTAAAAGCGCAGGATGGCTTCAGGCCCTGTTCTCGTTCCAGGGGGCAGGCTGAGCCTGTGGTTAATTCTTCTTCCTGATGGGAAAATAGAGTGCCCTGTGCCTGTCCCAACACCAACAGCTAGTCTCTCATTGGTTCCCCATCTTCCCATTCATCCTCAGGACAAATTGCAACCTGTACGGAACAGGAGGTTAAAGGTGCTGATGCTCCAAGTAGGGAGATTGCTAGTAAAGTGGCTGCAATGGCGAACCCGAGCACAAGGAGATGAGAAATGAGGTGCGTTTTAGAAACCTTTCCCCATCACACGGTGTACCATATTCTGGGTTTCTATGCATGTTTTCGATGTAGGAAGATGCCCTTGAACCTGGAGATTTGGGACCCATGGGATGGGTACCACGCAGTATTACTTTAAAGGGTCTGCGTTTACTCACCCAACCTCACCAAACCTCTCAGCCCCAAGAGTGTCCACCCTTATGTCTCATCCAGCTGTGGGTCTAGATATGGTCAATCCAGGTTCCATCACAGCCCCTGAACGAATTGTGTAAGAATTTCTCTCTCTTTCACTGTCTTTGTTTCATGGGGTTTTAAAAGTAATTTATTTTTAGAATGGGGTTTAGCTGCTTTTCACTGCTGTGTTTATGCCGCTTTACACCCACTTCACACACTAACAGAGAGATTTCAATACATAGGTTTTAAGATTATTACTAGTCAGATATATCCTTGTGTGGTGAATAGGGGGTGTTGAGTCCAGTTCCCTGAGCAAGGAGTAGGTCTTGTCTATTACATATTGGGTTTATGGAACGGTATCTCAGCTCATTTGAAACCCTTGTTTTATGTATCACCCCACCTCACCTTTCCTGTTAAGCAGCCATAGTGTGTTTTCTGCATGTGTGACTCTGTTCTGTTTTGTAATTCAGTTCAAGTGTAACGGTTTTTACTTTCCCTGTATAAGTGATATCTTATGAGAAGTGTCCTTTTCTGTGTGACTTATTTCCCTTAGAATCGTCGTACCTAAATCCACTCATCATGCTGCTACTTGCCTTAGGACATTGATTTCATGGCTGAGTGATATTCCATTGTACATAAGGACCACCACTTATTTATCCATTTTTATCTTTCCTGGGATATTTAAGGTGGAATGAAGTGGAGGTCCTTGGCAACAGAGAAGCCCTAAACTTTGGTGTTCCTGTGTCTTGCTGATTTTTAACTTTCCCAATTTATACCCCCATGCATGGAAGTGCCCTATGCTCTCTAAGCTGTGTTTTTTAGATGTTTCAGGACTCACTGTACCCTTCTCCAGAGTGGCTGTTGGCAATTTACATCCCGCCCATCAGCGTAGCAAGGCTCCCATTTCTCCATGGCCTGTCCTGCATTTCTGGTTTTGACCCTTTTTTCAGCATGGCCCATTTGACCGATGGGAAGCGAGACTTCTTTGTAGCGCTGATTTGCCTTTCCAGGTTGCTTGGTTGGCCAAAAAGGGCCTATGCGTTTTTTCCTGAATATATTCAGGAAAAAACGCATAGGCCCTTTTTGGCCAAGGGCATCATTATCAATGTTTTGCCGCTTTTCATGTGCTTTAAAGGCGATTCGTATCTACCTCCTGAAATCTGTTTCCTGCAATTCTGCCTTGATTTCAAATCCTCTTTTTTGCCTTCCCTCAATATATTTGTGGACGAGAGTTATCATTTATAACTCTGCAGGTTTGTGAATTGCAGTGCCCTGAAGCTCCATTTTACAACTCGCTTTTTGGGAGCTGGCCGTAAAAGCGCAGGATGGCTTCAGGCCCTGTTCTCGTTCCAGGGGGCAGGCTGAGCCTGTGGTTAATTCTTCTTCCTGATGGGAAAATAGAGTGCCCTGTGCCTGTCCCAACACCAACAGCTAGTCTCTCATTGGTTCCCCATCTTCCCATTCATCCTCAGGACAAATTGCAACCTGTACGGAACAGGAGGTTAAAGGTGCTGATGCTCCAAGTAGGGAGATTGCTAGTAAAGTGGCTGCAATGGCGAACCCGAGCACAAGGAGATGAGAAATGAGGTGCGTTTTAGAAACCTTTCCCCATCACACGGTGTACCATATTCTGGGTTTCTATGCATGTTTTCGATGTAGGAAGATGCCCTTGAACCTGGAGATTTGGGACCCATGGGATGGGTACCACGCAGTATTACTTTAAAGGGTCTGCGTTTACTCACCCAACCTCACCAAACCTCTCAGCCCCAAGAGTGTCCACCCTTATGTCTCATCCAGCTGTGGGTCTAGATATGGTCAATCCAGGTTCCATCACAGCCCCTGAACGAATTGTGTAAGAATTTCTCTCTCTTTCACTGTCTTTGTTTCATGGGGTTTTAAAAGTAATTTATTTTTAGAATGGGGTTTAGCTGCTTTTCACTGCTGTGTTTATGCCGCTTTACACCCACTTCACACACTAACAGAGAGATTTCAATACATAGGTTTTAAGATTATTACTAGTCAGATATATCCTTGTGTGGTGAATAGGGGGTGTTGAGTCCAGTTCCCTGAGCAAGGAGTAGGTCTTGTCTATTACATATTGGGTTTATGGAACGGTATCTCAGCTCATTTGAAACCCTTGTTTTATGTATCACCCCACCTCACCTTTCCTGTTAAGCAGCCATAGTGTGTTTTCTGCATGTGTGACTCTGTTCTGTTTTGTAATTCAGTTCAAGTGTAACGGTTTTTACTTTCCCTGTATAAGTGATATCTTATGAGAAGTGTCCTTTTCTGTGTGACTTATTTCCCTTAGAATCGTCGTACCTAAATCCACTCATCATGCTGCTACTTGCCTTAGGACATTGATTTCATGGCTGAGTGATATTCCATTGTACATAAGGACCACCACTTATTTATCCATTTTTATCTTTCCTGGGATATTTAAGGTGGAATGAAGTGGAGGTCCTTGGCAACAGAGAAGCCCTAAACTTTGGTGTTCCTGTGTCTTGCTGATTTTTAACTTTCCCAATTTATACCCCCATGCATGGAAGTGCCCTATGCTCTCTAAGCTGTGTTTTTTAGATGTTTCAGGACTCACTGTACCCTTCTCCAGAGTGGCTGTTGGCAATTTACATCCCGCCCATCAGCGTAGCAAGGCTCCCATTTCTCCATGGCCTGTCCTGCATTTCTGGTTTTGACCCTTTTTTCAGCATGGCCCATTTGACCGATGGGAAGCGAGACTTCTTTGTAGCGCTGATTTGCCTTTCCAGGTTGCTTGGTTGGCCAAAAAGGGCGTATGCGTTTTTTCCTGAATATATTCAGGAAAAAACGCATACGCCCTTTTTGGCCAAGGGCATCATTATCAATGTTTTGCCGCTTTTCATGTGCTTTAAAGGCGATTCGTATCTACCTCCTGAAATCTGTTTCCTGCAATTCTGCCTTGATTTCAAATCCTCTTTTTTGCCTTCCCTCAATATATTTGTGGACGAGAGTTATCATTTATAACTCTGCAGGTTTGTGAATTGCAGTGCCCTGAAGCTCCATTTTACAACTCGCTTTTTGGGAGCTGGCCGTAAAAGCGCAGGATGGCTTCAGGCCCTGTTCTCGTTCCAGGGGGCAGGCTGAGCCTGTGGTTAATTCTTCTTCCTGATGGGAAAATAGAGTGCCCTGTGCCTGTCCCAACACCAACAGCTAGTCTCTCATTGGTTCCCCATCTTCCCATTCATCCTCAGGACAAATTGCAACCTGTACGGAACAGGAGGTTAAAGGTGCTGATGCTCCAAGTAGGGAGATTGCTAGTAAAGTGGCTGCAATGGCGAACCCGAGCACAAGGAGATGAGAAATGAGGTGCGTTTTAGAAACCTTTCCCCATCACACGGTGTACCATATTCTGGGTTTCTATGCATGTTTTCGATGTAGGAAGATGCCCTTGAACCTGGAGATTTGGGACCCATGGGATGGGTACCACGCAGTATTACTTTAAAGGGTCTGCGTTTACTCACCCAACCTCACCAAACCTCTCAGCCCCAAGAGTGTCCACCCTTATGTCTCATCCAGCTGTGGGTCTAGATATGGTCAATCCAGGTTCCATCACAGCCCCTGAACGAATTGTGTAAGAATTTCTCTCTCTTTCACTGTCTTTGTTTCATGGGGTTTTAAAAGTAATTTATTTTTAGAATGGGGTTTAGCTGCTTTTCACTGCTGTGTTTATGCCGCTTTACACCCACTTCACACACTAACAGAGAGATTTCAATACATAGGTTTTAAGATTATTACTAGTCAGATATATCCTTGTGTGGTGAATAGGGGGTGTTGAGTCCAGTTCCCTGAGCAAGGAGTAGGTCTTGTCTATTACATATTGGGTTTATGGAACGGTATCTCAGCTCATTTGAAACCCTTGTTTTATGTATCACCCCACCTCACCTTTCCTGTTAAGCAGCCATAGTGTGTTTTCTGCATGTGTGACTCTGTTCTGTTTTGTAATTCAGTTCAAGTGTAACGGTTTTTACTTTCCCTGTATAAGTGATATCTTATGAGAAGTGTCCTTTTCTGTGTGACTTATTTCCCTTAGAATCGTCGTACCTAAATCCACTCATCATGCTGCTACTTGCCTTAGGACATTGATTTCATGGCTGAGTGATATTCCATTGTACATAAGGACCACCACTTATTTATCCATTTTTATCTTTCCTGGGATATTTAAGGTGGAATGAAGTGGAGGTCCTTGGCAACAGAGAAGCCCTAAACTTTGGTGTTCCTGTGTCTTGCTGATTTTTAACTTTCCCAATTTATACCCCCATGCATGGAAGTGCCCTATGCTCTCTAAGCTGTGTGTTTTAGATGTTTCAGGACTCACTGTACCCTTCTCCAGAGTGGCTGTTGGCAATTTACATCCCGCCCATCAGCGTAGCAAGGCTCCCATTTCTCCATGGCCTGTCCTGCATTTCTGGTTTTGACCCTTTTTTCAGCATGGCCCATTTGACCGATGGGAAGCGAGACTTCTTTGTAGCGCTGATTTGCCTTTCCAGGTTGCTTGGTTGGCCAAAAAGGGCGTATGCGTTTTTTCCTGAATATATTCAGGAAAAAACGCATACGCCCTTTTTGGCCAAGGGCATCATTATCAATGTTTTGCCGCTTTTCATGTGCTTTAAAGGCGATTCGTATCTACCTCCTGAAATCTGTTTTCTGCAATTCTGCCTTGATTTCAAATCCTCTTTTTTGCCTTCCCTCAATATATTTGTGGACGAGAGTTATCATTTATAACTCTGCAGGTTTGTGAATTGCAGTGCCCTGAAGCTCCATTTTACAACTCGCTTTTTGGGAGCTGGCCGTAAAAGCGCAGGATGGCTTCAGGCTCTGTTCTCGTTCCAGGGGGCAGGCTGAGCCTGTGGTTAATTCTTCTTCCTGATGGGAAAATAGAGTGCCCTGTGCCTGTCCCAACACCAACAGCTAGTCTCTCATTGGTTCCCCATCTTCCCATTCATCCTCAGGACAAATTGCAACCTGTACGGAACAGGAGGTTAAAGGTGCTGATGCTCCAAGTAGGGAGATTGCTAGTAAAGTGGCTGCAATGGCGAACCCGAGCACAAGGAGATGAGAAATGAGGTGCGTTTTAGAAACCTTTCCCCATCACACGGTGTACCATATTCTGGGTTTCTATGCATGTTTTCGATGTAGGAAGATGCCCTTGAACCTGGAGATTTGGGACCCATGGGATGGGTACCACGCAGTATTACTTTAAAGGGTCTGCGTTTACTCACCCAACCTCACCAAACCTCTCAGCCCCAAGAGTGTCCACCCTTATGTCTCATCCAGCTGTGGGTCTAGATATGGTCAATCCAGGTTCCATCACAGCCCCTGAACGAATTGTGTAAGAATTTCTCTCTCTTTCACTGTCTTTGTTTCATGGGGTTTTAAAAGTAATTTATTTTTAGAATGGGGTTTAGCTGCTTTTCACTGCTGTGTTTATGCCGCTTTACACCCACTTCACACACTAACAGAGAGATTTCAATACATAGGTTTTAAGATTATTACTAGTCAGATATATCCTTGTGTGGTGAATAGGGGGTGTTGAGTCCAGTTCCCTGAGCAAGGAGTAGGTCTTGTCTATTACATATTGGGTTTATGGAACGGTATCTCAGCTCATTTGAAACCCTTGTTTTATGTATCACCCCACCTGACCTTTCCTGTTAAGCAGCCATAGTGTGTTTTCTGCATGTGTGACTCTGTTCTGTTTTGTAATTCAGTTCAAGTGTAACGGTGTTTACTTTCCCTGTATAAGTGATATCTTATGAGAAGTGTCCTTTTCTGTGTGACTTATTTCACTTAGAATCGTCTCGTACCTAAATCCACTCATCATGCTGCTACTAGCCTTAGGACATTGATTTCATGGCTGAGTGATATTCCATTGTACATAAGGACCACCACTTATTTATCCATTTTTATCTTTCCTGGGATATTTAAGGTGGAATGAAGTGGAGGTCCTTGGCAACAGAGCAGCCCTAAACTTTGGTGTGCTTTTGTCTTGCTGATTTTTAACTTTCCCAATTTATACCCCCATGCATGGAAGTGCCCTATGCTCTCTAAGCTGTGTTTTTTAGATGTTTCAGGACAAACTGTACCCTTCTCCAGAGTGGCTGTTGGCAATTTACATCCCGCCCATCAGCGTAGCAAGGCTCCCATTTCTCCATGGCCTGTCCTGCATTTCTGGTTTTGACACTTATTTCAGCATGGCCCATTTGACCGATGGGAAGCGAGACTTCTTTGTAGCTCTGATTTGCCTTTCCAGGTTGCTTGGTTGGCCAAAAAGGGCGAATGCGTTTTTTCCTGAATATATTCAGGAAAAAACGCATACACCCTTTTTGGCCAAGGGCATCATTATCAATGTTTTGCCGCTTTTCTTGTGCTTTAAAGGCGATTCGAATCTACCTCCTGAAATCTGTTTCCTGCAATTCTGCCTTGATTTCAAATCCTCTTTTTTGCCTTCCCTCAATATATTTGTGGACGAGAGTTATCATTTATAACTCTGCAGGTTTGTGAATTGCAGTGCCCTGAAGCTCCATTTTACAACTCGCTTTTTGGGAGCTGGCCGTAAAAGCGCAGGATGGCTTCAGGCTCTGTTCTCGTTCCAGGGGGCAGGCTGAGCCTGTGGTTAATTCTTCTTCCTGATGGGAAAATAGAGTGCCCTGTGCCTGTCCCAACACCAACAGCTAGTCTCTCATTGGTTCCCCATCTTCCCATTCATCCTCAGGACAAATTGCAACCTGTACGGAACAGGAGGTTAAAGGTGCTGATGCTCCAAGTAGGGAGATTGCTAGTAAAGTGGCTGCAATGGCGAACCCGAGCACAAGGAGATGAGAAATGAGGTGCGTTTTAGAAACCTTTCCCCATCACACGGTGTACCATATTCTGGGTTTCTATGCATGTTTTCGATGTAGGAAGATGCCCTTGAACCTGGAGATTTGGGACCCATGGGATGGGTACCACGCAGTATTACTTTAAAGGGTCTGCGTTTACTCACCCAACCTCACCAAACCTCTCAGCCCCAAGAGTGTCCACCCTTATGTCTCATCCAGCTGTGGGTCTAGATATGGTCAATCCAGGTTCCATCACAGCCCCTGAACGAATTGTGTAAGAATTTCTCTCTCTTTCACTGTCTTTGTTTCATGGGGTTTTAAAAGTAATTTATTTTTAGAATGGGGTTTAGCTGCTTTTCACTGCTGTGTTTATGCCGCTTTACACCCACTTCACACACTAACAGAGAGATTTCAATACATAGGTTTTAAGATTATTACTAGTCAGATATATCCTTGTGTGGTGAATAGGGGGTGTTGAGTCCAGTTCCCTGAGCAAGGAGTAGGTCTTGTCTATTACATATTGGGTTTATGGAACGGTATCTCAGCTCATTTGAAACCCTTGTTTTATGTATCACCCCACCTGACCTTTCCTGTTAAGCAGCCATAGTGTGTTTTCTGCATGTGTGACTCTGTTCTGTTTTGTAATTCAGTTCAAGTGTAACGGTGTTTACTTTCCCTGTATAAGTGATATCTTATGAGAAGTGTCCTTTTCTGTGTGACTTATTTCACTTAGAATCGTCTCGTACCTAAATCCACTCATCATGCTGCTACTAGCCTTAGGACATTGATTTCATGGCTGAGTGATATTCCATTGTACATAAGGACCACCACTTATTTATCCATTTTTATCTTTCCTGGGATATTTAAGGTGGAATGAAGTGGAGGTCCTTGGCAACAGAGCAGCCCTAAACTTTGGTGTGCTTTTGTCTTGCTGATTTTTAACTTTCCCAATTTATACCCCCATGCATGGAAGTGCCCTATGCTCTCTAAGCTGTGTTTTTTAGATGTTTCAGGACAAACTGTACCCTTCTCCAGAGTGGCTGTTGGCAATTTACATCCCGCCCATCAGCGTAGCAAGGCTCCCATTTCTCCATGGCCTGTCCTGCATTTCTGGTTTTGACACTTATTTCAGCATGGCCCATTTGACCGATGGGAAGCGAGACTTCTTTGTAGCTCTGATTTGCCTTTCCAGGTTGCTTGGTTGGCCAAAAAGGGCGAATGCGTTTTTTCCTGAATATATTCAGGAAAAAACGCATACACCCTTTTTGGCCAAGGGCATCATTATCAATGTTTTGCCGCTTTTCTTGTGCTTTAAAGGCGATTCGAATCTACCTCCTGAAATCTGTTTCCTGCAATTCTGCCTTGATTTCAAATCCTCTTTTTTGCCTTCCCTCAATATATTTGTGGACGAGAGTTATCATTTATAACTCTTCAGGTTTGTGAATTGCAGTGCCCTGAAGCTCCATTTTACAACTCGCTTTTTGGGAGCTGGCCGTAAAAGCGCAGGATGGCTTCAGGCTCTGTTCTCGTTCCAGGGGGCAGGCTGAGCCTGTGGTTAATTCTTCTTCCTGATGGGAAAATAGAGTGCCCTGTGCCTGTCCCAACACCAACAGCTAGTCTCTCATTGGTTCCCCATCTTCCCATTCATCCTCAGGACAAATTGCAACCTGTACGGAACAGGAGGTTAAAGGTGCTGATGCTCCAAGTAGGGAGATTGCTAGTAAAGTGGCTGCAATGGCGAACCCGAGCACAAGGAGATGAGAAATGAGGTGCGTTTTAGAAACCTTTCCCCATCACACGGTGTACCATATTCTGGGTTTCTATGCATGTTTTCGATGTAGGAAGATGCCCTTGAACCTGGAGATTTGGGACCCATGGGATGGGTACCACGCAGTATTACTTTAAAGGGTCTGCGTTTACTCACCCAACCTCACCAAACCTCTCAGCCCCAAGAGTGTCCACCCTTATGTCTCATCCAGCTGTGGGTCTAGATATGGTCAATCCAGGTTCCATCACAGCCCCTGAACGAATTGTGTAAGAATTTCTCTCTCTTTCACTGTCTTTGTTTCATGGGGTTTTAAAAGTAATTTATTTTTAGAATGGGGTTTAGCTGCTTTTCACTGCTGTGTTTATGCCGCTTTACACCCACTTCACACACTAACAGAGAGATTTCAATACATAGGTTTTAAGATTATTACTAGTCAGATATATCCTTGTGTGGTGAATAGGGGGTGTTGAGTCCAGTTCCCTGAGCAAGGAGTAGGTCTTGTCTATTACATATTGGGTTTATGGAACGGTATCTCAGCTCATTTGAAACCCTTGTTTTATGTATCACCCCACCTCACCTTTCCTGTTAAGCAGCCATAGTGTGTTTTCTGCATGTGTGACTCTGTTCTGTTTTGTAATTCAGTTCAAGTGTAACGGTTTTTACTTTCCCTGTATAAGTGATATCTTATGAGAAGTGTCCTTTTCTGTGTGACTTATTTCCCTTAGAATCGTCGTACCTAAATCCACTCATCATGCTGCTACTTGCCTTAGGACATTGATTTCATGGCTGAGTGATATTCCATTGTACATAAGGACCACCACTTATTTATCCATTTTTATCTTTCCTGGGATATTTAAGGTGGAATGAAGTGGAGGTCCTTGGCAACAGAGAAGCCCTAAACTTTGGTGTTCCTGTGTCTTGCTGATTTTTAACTTTCCCAATTTATACCCCCATGCATGGAAGTGCCCTATGCTCTCTAAGCTGTGTTTTTTAGATGTTTCAGGACTCACTGTACCCTTCTCCAGAGTGGCTGTTGGCAATTTACATCCCGCCCATCAGCGTAGCAAGGCTCCCATTTCTCCATGGCCTGTCCTGCATTTCTGGTTTTGACCCTTTTTTCAGCATGGCCCATTTGACCGATGGGAAGCGAGACTTCTTTGTAGCGCTGATTTGCCTTTCCAGGTTGCTTGGTTGGCCAAAAAGGGCGTATGCGTTTTTTCCTGAATATATTCAGGAAAAAACGCATACGCCCTTTTTGGCCAAGGGCATCATTATCAATGTTTTGCCGCTTTTCATGTGCTTTAAAGGCGATTCGTATCTACCTCCTGAAATCTGTTTCCTGCAATTCTGCCTTGATTTCAAATCCTCTTTTTTGCCTTCCCTCAATATATTTGTGGACGAGAGTTATCATTTATAACTCTGCAGGTTTGTGAATTGCAGTGCCCTGAAGCTCCATTTTACAACTCGCTTTTTGGGAGCTGGCCGTAAAAGCGCAGGATGGCTTCAGGCCCTGTTCTCGTTCCAGGGGGCAGGCTGAGCCTGTGGTTAATTCTTCTTCCTGATGGGAAAATAGAGTGCCCTGTGCCTGTCCCAACACCAACAGCTAGTCTCTCATTGGTTCCCCATCTTCCCATTCATCCTCAGGACAAATTGCAACCTGTACGGAACAGGAGGTTAAAGGTGCTGATGCTCCAAGTAGGGAGATTGCTAGTAAAGTGGCTGCAATGGCGAACCCGAGCACAAGGAGATGAGAAATGAGGTGCGTTTTAGAAACCTTTCCCCATCACACGGTGTACCATATTCTGGGTTTCTATGCATGTTTTCGATGTAGGAAGATGCCCTTGAACCTGGAGATTTGGGACCCATGGGATGGGTACCACGCAGTATTACTTTAAAGGGTCTGCGTTTACTCACCCAACCTCACCAAACCTCTCAGCCCCAAGAGTGTCCACCCTTATGTCTCATCCAGCTGTGGGTCTAGATATGGTCAATCCAGGTTCCATCACAGCCCCTGAACGAATTGTGTAAGAATTTCTCTCTCTTTCACTGTCTTTGTTTCATGGGGTTTTAAAAGTAATTTATTTTTAGAATGGGGTTTAGCTGCTTTTCACTGCTGTGTTTATGCCGCTTTACACCCACTTCACACACTAACAGAGAGATTTCAATACATAGGTTTTAAGATTATTACTAGTCAGATATGTCCTTGTGTGGTGAATAGGGGGTGTTGAGTCCAGTTCCCTGAGCAAGGAGTAGGTCTTGTCTATTACATATTGGGTTTATGGAACGGTATCTCAGCTCATTTGAAACCCTTGTTTTATGTATCACCCCACCTCACCTTTCCTGTTAAGCAGCCATAGTGTGTTTTCTGCATGTGTGACTCTGTTCTGTTTTGTAATTCAGTTCAAGTGTAACGGTTTTTACTTTCCCTGTATAAGTGATATCTTATGAGAAGTGTCCTTTTCTGTGTGACTTATTTCCCTTAGAATCGTCGTACCTAAATCCACTCATCATGCTGCTACTTGCCTTAGGACATTGATTTCATGGCTGAGTGATATTCCATTGTACATAAGGACCACCACTTATTTATCCATTTTTATCTTTCCTGGGATATTTAAGGTGGAATGAAGTGGAGGTCCTTGGCAACAGAGAAGCCCTAAACTTTGGTGTTCCTGTGTCTTGCTGATTTTTAACTTTCCCAATTTATACCCCCATGCATGGAAGTGCCCTATGCTCTCTAAGCTGTGTTTTTTAGATGTTTCAGGACTCACTGTACCCTTCTCCAGAGTGGCTGTTGGCAATTTACATCCCGCCCATCAGCGTAGCAAGGCTCCCATTTCTCCATGGCCTGTCCTGCATTTCTGGTTTTGACCCTTTTTTCAGCATGGCCCATTTGACCGATGGGAAGCGAGACTTCTTTGTAGCGCTGATTTGCCTTTCCAGGTTGCTTGGTTGGCCAAAAAGGGCGTATGCGTTTTTTCCTGAATATATTCAGGAAAAAACGCATACGCCCTTTTTGGCCAAGGGCATCATTATCAATGTTTTGCCGCTTTTCATGTGCTTTAAAGGCGATTCGTATCTACCTCCTGAAATCTGTTTCCTGCAATTCTGCCTTGATTTCAAATCCTCTTTTTTGCCTTCCCTCAATATATTTGTGGACGAGAGTTATCATTTATAACTCTGCAGGTTTGTGAATTGCAGTGCCCTGAAGCTCCATTTTACAACTCGCTTTTTGGGAGCTGGCCGTAAAAGCGCAGGATGGCTTCAGGCCCTGTTCTCGTTCCAGGGGGCAGGCTGAGCCTGTGGTTAATTCTTCTTCCTGATGGGAAAATAGAGTGCCCTGTGCCTGTCCCAACACCAACAGCTAGTCTCTCATTGGTTCCCCATCTTCCCATTCATCCTCAGGACAAATTGCAACCTGTACGGAACAGGAGGTTAAAGGTGCTGATGCTCCAAGTAGGGAGATTGCTAGTAAAGTGGCTGCAATGGCGAACCCGAGCACAAGGAGATGAGAAATGAGGTGCGTTTTAGAAACCTTTCCCCATCACACGGTGTACCATATTCTGGGTTTCTATGCATGTTTTCGATGTAGGAAGATGCCCTTGAACCTGGAGATTTGGGACCCATGGGATGGGTACCACGCAGTATTACTTTAAAGGGTCTGCGTTTACTCACCCAACCTCACCAAACCTCTCAGCCCCAAGAGTGTCCACCCTTATGTCTCATCCAGCTGTGGGTCTAGATATGGTCAATCCAGGTTCCATCACAGCCCCTGAACGAATTGTGTAAGAATTTCTCTCTCTTTCACTGTCTTTGTTTCATGGGGTTTTAAAAGTAATTTATTTTTAGAATGGGGTTTAGCTGCTTTTCACTGCTGTGTTTATGCCGCTTTACACCCACTTCACACACTAACAGAGAGATTTCAATACATAGGTTTTAAGATTATTACTAGTCAGATATGTCCTTGTGTGGTGAATAGGGGGTGTTGAGTCCAGTTCCCTGAGCAAGGAGTAGGTCTTGTCTATTACATATTGGGTTTATGGAACGGTATCTCAGCTCATTTGAAACCCTTGTTTTATGTATCACCCCACCTCACCTTTCCTGTTAAGCAGCCATAGTGTGTTTTCTGCATGTGTGACTCTGTTCTGTTTTGTAATTCAGTTCAAGTGTAACGGTTTTTACTTTCCCTGTATAAGTGATATCTTATGAGAAGTGTCCTTTTCTGTGTGACTTATTTCCCTTAGAATCGTCGTACCTAAATCCACTCATCATGCTGCTACTTGCCTTAGGACATTGATTTCATGGCTGAGTGATATTCCATTGTACATAAGGACCACCACTTATTTATCCATTTTTATCTTTCCTGGGATATTTAAGGTGGAATGAAGTGGAGGTCCTTGGCAACAGAGAAGCCCTAAACTTTGGTGTTCCTGTGTCTTGCTGATTTTTAACTTTCCCAATTTATACCCCCATGCATGGAAGTGCCCTATGCTCTCTAAGCTGTGTTTTTTAGATGTTTCAGGACTCACTGTACCCTTCTCCAGAGTGGCTGTTGGCAATTTACATCCCGCCCATCAGCGTAGCAAGGCTCCCATTTCTCCATGGCCTGTCCTGCATTTCTGGTTTTGACCCTTTTTTCAGCATGGCCCATTTGACCGATGGGAAGCGAGACTTCTTTGTAGCGCTGATTTGCCTTTCCAGGTTGCTTGGTTGGCCAAAAAGGGCGTATGCGTTTTTTCCTGAATATATTCAGGAAAAAACGCATAGGCCCTTTTTGGCCAAGGGCATCATTATCAATGTTTTGCCGCTTTTCATGTGCTTTAAAGGCGATTCGTATCTACCTCCTGAAATCTGTTTCCTGCAATTCTGCCTTGATTTCAAATCCTCTTTTTTGCCTTCCCTCAATATATTTGTGGACGAGAGTTATCATTTATAACTCTGCAGGTTTGTGAATTGCAGTGCCCTGAAGCTCCATTTTACAACTCGCTTTTTGGGAGCTGGCCGTAAAAGCGCAGGATGGCTTCAGGCCCTGTTCTCGTTCCAGGGGGCAGGCTGAGCCTGTGGTTAATTCTTCTTCCTGATGGGAAAATAGAGTGCCCTGTGCCTGTCCCAACACCAACAGCTAGTCTCTCATTGGTTCCCCATCTTCCCATTCATCCTCAGGACAAATTGCAACCTGTACGGAACAGGAGGTTAAAGGTGCTGATGCTCCAAGTAGGGAGATTGCTAGTAAAGTGGCTGCAATGGCGAACCCGAGCACAAGGAGATGAGAAATGAGGTGCGTTTTAGAAACCTTTCCCCATCACACGGTGTACCATATTCTGGGTTTCTATGCATGTTTTCGATGTAGGAAGATGCCCTTGAACCTGGAGATTTGGGACCCATGGGATGGGTACCACGCAGTATTACTTTAAAGGGTCTGCGTTTACTCACCCAACCTCACCAAACCTCTCAGCCCCAAGAGTGTCCACCCTTATGTCTCATCCAGCTGTGGGTCTAGATATGGTCAATCCAGGTTCCATCACAGCCCCTGAACGAATTGTGTAAGAATTTCTCTCTCTTTCACTGTCTTTGTTTCATGGGGTTTTAAAAGTAATTTATTTTTAGAATGGGGTTTAGCTGCTTTTCACTGCTGTGTTTATGCCGCTTTACACCCACTTCACACACTAACAGAGAGATTTCAATACATAGGTTTTAAGATTATTACTAGTCAGATATGTCCTTGTGTGGTGAATAGGGGGTGTTGAGTCCAGTTCCCTGAGCAAGGAGTAGGTCTTGTCTATTACATATTGGGTTTATGGAACGGTATCTCAGCTCATTTGAAACCCTTGTTTTATGTATCACCCCACCTCACCTTTCCTGTTAAGCAGCCATAGTGTGTTTTCTGCATGTGTGACTCTGTTCTGTTTTGTAATTCAGTTCAAGTGTAACGGTTTTTACTTTCCCTGTATAAGTGATATCTTATGAGAAGTGTCCTTTTCTGTGTGACTTATTTCCCTTAGAATCGTCGTACCTAAATCCACTCATCATGCTGCTACTTGCCTTAGGACATTGATTTCATGGCTGAGTGATATTCCATTGTACATAAGGACCACCACTTATTTATCCATTTTTATCTTTCCTGGGATATTTAAGGTGGAATGAAGTGGAGGTCCTTGGCAACAGAGAAGCCCTAAACTTTGGTGTTCCTGTGTCTTGCTGATTTTTAACTTTCCCAATTTATACCCCCATGCATGGAAGTGCCCTATGCTCTCTAAGCTGTGTTTTTTAGATGTTTCAGGACTCACTGTACCCTTCTCCAGAGTGGCTGTTGGCAATTTACATCCCGCCCATCAGCGTAGCAAGGCTCCCATTTCTCCATGGCCTGTCCTGCATTTCTGGTTTTGACCCTTTTTTCAGCATGGCCCATTTGACCGATGGGAAGCGAGACTTCTTTGTAGCGCTGATTTGCCTTTCCAGGTTGCTTGGTTGGCCAAAAAGGGCGTATGCGTTTTTTCCTGAATATATTCAGGAAAAAACGCATACGCCCTTTTTGGCCAAGGGCATCATTATCAATGTTTTGCCGCTTTTCATGTGCTTTAAAGGCGATTCGTATCTACCTCCTGAAATCTGTTTCCTGCAATTCTGCCTTGATTTCAAATCCTCTTTTTTGCCTTCCCTCAATATATTTGTGGACGAGAGTTATCATTTATAACTCTGCAGGTTTGTGAATTGCAGTGCCCTGAAGCTCCATTTTACAACTCGCTTTTTGGGAGCTGGCCGTAAAAGCGCAGGATGGCTTCAGGCCCTGTTCTCGTTCCAGGGGGCAGGCTGAGCCTGTGGTTAATTCTTCTTCCTGATGGGAAAATAGAGTGCCCTGTGCCTGTCCCAACACCAACAGCTAGTCTCTCATTGGTTCCCCATCTTCCCATTCATCCTCAGGACAAATTGCAACCTGTACGGAACAGGAGGTTAAAGGTGCTGATGCTCCAAGTAGGGAGATTGCTAGTAAAGTGGCTGCAATGGCGAACCCGAGCACAAGGAGATGAGAAATGAGGTGCGTTTTAGAAACCTTTCCCCATCACACGGTGTACCATATTCTGGGTTTCTATGCATGTTTTCGATGTAGGAAGATGCCCTTGAACCTGGAGATTTGGGACCCATGGGATGGGTACCACGCAGTATTACTTTAAAGGGTCTGCGTTTACTCACCCAACCTCACCAAACCTCTCAGCCCCAAGAGTGTCCACCCTTATGTCTCATCCAGCTGTGGGTCTAGATATGGTCAATCCAGGTTCCATCACAGCCCCTGAACGAATTGTGTAAGAATTTCTCTCTCTTTCACTGTCTTTGTTTCATGGGGTTTTAAAAGTAATTTATTTTTAGAATGGGGTTTAGCTGCTTTTCACTGCTGTGTTTATGCCGCTTTACACCCACTTCACACACTAACAGAGAGATTTCAATACATAGGTTTTAAGATTATTACTAGTCAGATATATCCTTGTGTGGTGAATAGGGGGTGTTGAGTCCAGTTCCCTGAGCAAGGAGTAGGTCTTGTCTATTACATATTGGGTTTATGGAACGGTATCTCAGCTCATTTGAAACCCTTGTTTTATGTATCACCCCACCTCACCTTTCCTGTTAAGCAGCCATAGTGTGTTTTCTGCATGTGTGACTCTGTTCTGTTTTGTAATTCAGTTCAAGTGTAACGGTTTTTACTTTCCCTGTATAAGTGATATCTTATGAGAAGTGTCCTTTTCTGTGTGACTTATTTCCCTTAGAATCGTCGTACCTAAATCCACTCATCATGCTGCTACTTGCCTTAGGACATTGATTTCATGGCTGAGTGATATTCCATTGTACATAAGGACCACCACTTATTTATCCATTTTTATCTTTCCTGGGATATTTAAGGTGGAATGAAGTGGAGGTCCTTGGCAACAGAGAAGCCCTAAACTTTGGTGTTCCTGTGTCTTGCTGATTTTTAACTTTCCCAATTTATACCCCCATGCATGGAAGTGCCCTATGCTCTCTAAGCTGTGTTTTTTAGATGTTTCAGGACTCACTGTACCCTTCTCCAGAGTGGCTGTTGGCAATTTACATCCCGCCCATCAGCGTAGCAAGGCTCCCATTTCTCCATGGCCTGTCCTGCATTTCTGGTTTTGACCCTTATTTCAGCATGGCCCATTTGACCGATGGGAAGCGAGACTTCTTTGTAGCGCTGATTTGCCTTTCCAGGTTGCTTGGTTGGCCAAAAAGGGCGTATGCGTTTTTTCCTGAATATATTCAGGAAAAAACGCATACGCCCTTTTTGGCCAAGGGCATCATTATCAATGTTTTGCCGCTTTTCATGTGCTTTAAAGGCGATTCGAATCTACCTCCTGAAATCTGTTTCCTGCAATTCTGCCTTGATTTCAAATCCTCTTTTTTGCCTTCCCTCAATATATTTGTGGACGAGAGTTATCATTTATAACTCTGCAGGTTTGTGAATTGCAGTGCCCTGAAGCTCCATTTTACAACTCGCTTTTTGGGAGCTGGCCGTAAAAGCGCAGGATGGCTTCAGGCTCTGTTCTCGTTCCAGGGGGCAGGCTGAGCCTGTGGTTAATTCTTCTTCCTGATGGGAAAATAGAGTGCCCTGTGCCTGTCCCAACACCAACAGCTAGTCTCTCATTGGTTCCCCATCTTCCCATTCATCCTCAGGACAAATTGCAACCTGTACGGAACAGGAGGTTAAAGGTGCTGATGCTCCAAGTAGGGAGATTGCTAGTAAAGTGGCTGCAATGGCGAACCCGAGCACAAGGAGATGAGAAATGAGGTGCGTTTTAGAAACCTTTCCCCATCACACGGTGTACCATATTCTGGGTTTCTATGCATGTTTTCGATGTAGGAAGATGCCCTTGAACCTGGAGATTTGGGACCCATGGGATGGGTACCACGCAGTATTACTTTAAAGGGTCTGCGTTTACTCACCCAACCTCACCAAACCTCTCAGCCCCAAGAGTGTCCACCCTTATGTCTCATCCAGCTGTGGGTCTAGATATGGTCAATCCAGGTTCCATCACAGCCCCTGAACGAATTGTGTAAGAATTTCTCTCTCTTTCACTGTCTTTGTTTCATGGGGTTTTAAAAGTAATTTATTTTTAGAATGGGGTTTAGCTGCTTTTCACTGCTGTGTTTATGCCGCTTTACACCCACTTCACACACTAACAGAGAGATTTCAATACATAGGTTTTAAGATTATTACTAGTCAGATATATCCTTGTGTGGTGAATAGGGGGTGTTGAGTCCAGTTCCCTGAGCAAGGAGTAGGTCTTGTCTATTACATATTGGGTTTATGGAACGGTATCTCAGCTCATTTGAAACCCTTGTTTTATGTATCACCCCACCTCACCTTTCCTGTTAAGCAGCCATAGTGTGTTTTCTGCATGTGTGACTCTGTTCTGTTTTGTAATTCAGTTCAAGTGTAACGGTTTTTACTTTCCCTGTATAAGTGATATCTTATGAGAAGTGTCCTTTTCTGTGTGAGTTATTTCCCTTAGAATCGTCGTACCTAAATCCACTCATCATGCTGCTACTTGCCTTAGGACATTGATTTCATGGCTGAGTGATATTCCATTGTACATAAGGACCACCACTTATTTATCCATTTTTATCTTTCCTGGGATATTTAAGGTGGAATGAAGTGGAGGTCCTTGGCAACAGAGAAGCCCTAAACTTTGGTGTTCCTGTGTCTTGCTGATTTTTAACTTTCCCAATTTATACCCCCATGCATGGAAGTGCCCTATGCTCTCTAAGCTGTGTTTTTTAGATGTTTCAGGACTCACTGTACCCTTCTCCAGAGTGGCTGTTGGCAATTTACATCCCGCCCATCAGCGTAGCAAGGCTCCCATTTCTCCATGGCCTGTCCTGCATTTCTGGTTTTGACCCTTTTTTCAGCATGGCCCATTTGACCGATCGGAAGCGAGACTTCTTTGTAGCGCTGATTTGCCTTTCCAGGTTGCTTGGTTGGCCAAAAAGGGCGTATGCGTTTTTTCCTGAATATATTCAGGAAAAAACGCATACGCCCTTTTTGGCCAAGGGCATCATTATCAATGTTTTGCCGCTTTTCATGTGCTTTAAAGGCGATTCGTATCTACCTCCTGAAATCTGTTTCCTGCAATTCTGCCTTGATTTCAAATCCTCTTTTTTGCCTTCCCTCAATATATTTGTGGACGAGAGTTATCATTTATAACTCTGCAGGTTTGTGAATTGCAGTGCCCTGAAGCTCCATTTTACAACTCGCTTTTTGGGAGCTGGCCGTAAAAGCGCAGGATGGCTTCAGGCCCTGTTCTCGTTCCAGGGGGCAGGCTGAGCCTGTGGTTAATTCTTCTTCCTGATGGGAAAATAGAGTGCCCTGTGCCTGTCCCAACACCAACAGCTAGTCTCTCATTGGTTCCCCATCTTCCCATTCATCCTCAGGACAAATTGCAACCTGTACGGAACAGGAGGTTAAAGGTGCTGATGCTCCAAGTAGGGAGATTGCTAGTAAAGTGGCTGCAATGGCGAACCCGAGCACAAGGAGATGAGAAATGAGGTGCGTTTTAGAAACCTTTCCCCATCACACGGTGTACCATATTCTGGGTTTCTATGCATGTTTTCGATGTAGGAAGATGCCCTTGAACCTGGAGATTTGGGACCCATGGGATGGGTACCACGCAGTATTACTTTAAAGGGTCTGCGTTTACTCACCCAACCTCACCAAACCTCTCAGCCCCAAGAGTGTCCACCCTTATGTCTCATCCAGCTGTGGGTCTAGATATGGTCAATCCAGGTTCCATCACAGCCCCTGAACGAATTGTGTAAGAATTTCTCTCTCTTTCACTGTCTTTGTTTCATGGGGTTTTAAAAGTAATTTATTTTTAGAATGGGGTTTAGCTGCTTTTCACTGCTGTGTTTATGCCGCTTTACACCCACTTCACACACTAACAGAGAGATTTCAATACATAGGTTTTAAGATTATTACTAGTCAGATATATCCTTGTGTGGTGAATAGGGGGTGTTGAGTCCAGTTCCCTGAGCAAGGAGTAGGTCTTGTCTATTACATATTGGGTTTATGGAACGGTATCTCAGCTCATTTGAAACCCTTGTTTTATGTATCACCCCACCTCACCTTTCCTGTTAAGCAGCCATAGTGTGTTTTCTGCATGTGTGACTCTGTTCTGTTTTGTAATTCAGTTCAAGTGTAACGGTGTTTACTTTCCCTGTATAAGTGATATCTTATGAGAAGTGTCCTTTTCTGTGTGACTTATTTCCCTTAGAATCGTCGTACCTAAATCCACTCATCATGCTGCTACTTGCCTTAGGACATTGATTTCATGGCTGAGTGATATTCCATTGTACATAAGGACCACCACTTATTTATCCATTTTTATCTTTCCTGGGATATTTAAGGTGGAATGAAGTGGAGGTCCTTGGCAACAGAGAAGCCCTAAACTTTGGTGTTCCTGTGTCTTGCTGATTTTTAACTTTCCCAATTTATACCCCCATGCATGGAAGTGCCCTATGCTCTCTAAGCTGTGTTTTTTAGATGTTTCAGGACTCACTGTACCCTTCTCCAGAGTGGCTGTTGGCAATTTACATCCCGCCCATCAGCGTAGCAAGGCTCCCATTTCTCCATGGCCTGTCCTGCATTTCTGGTTTTGACCCTTTTTTCAGCATGGCCCATTTGACCGATGGGAAGCGAGACTTCTTTGTAGCGCTGATTTGCCTTTCCAGGTTGCTTGGTTGGCCAAAAAGGGCGTATGCGTTTTTTCCTGAATATATTCAGGAAAAAACGCATACGCCCTTTTTGGCCAAGGGCATCATTATCAATGTTTTGCCGCTTTTCATGTGCTTTAAAGGCGATTCGTATCTACCTCCTGAAATCTGTTTCCTGCAATTCTGCCTTGATTTCAAATCCTCTTTTTTGCCTTCCCTCAATATATTTGTGGACGAGAGTTATCATTTATAACTCTGCAGGTTTGTGAATTGCAGTGCCCTGAAGCTCCATTTTACAACTCGCTTTTTGGGAGCTGGCCGTAAAAGCGCAGGATGGCTTCAGGCCCTGTTCTCGTTCCAGGGGGCAGGCTGAGCCTGTGGTTAATTCTTCTTCCTGATGGGAAAATAGAGTGCCCTGTGCCTGTCCCAACACCAACAGCTAGTCTCTCATTGGTTCCCCATCTTCCCATTCATCCTCAGGACAAATTGCAACCTGTACGGAACAGGAGGTTAAAGGTGCTGATGCTCCAAGTAGGGAGATTGCTAGTAAAGTGGCTGCAATGGCGAACCCGAGCACAAGGAGATGAGAAATGAGGTGCGTTTTAGAAACCTTTCCCCATCACACGGTGTACCATATTCTGGGTTTCTATGCATGTTTTCGATGTAGGAAGATGCCCTTGAACCTGGAGATTTGGGACCCATGGGATGGGTACCACGCAGTATTACTTTAAAGGGTCTGCGTTTACTCACCCAACCTCACCAAACCTCTCAGCCCCAAGAGTGTCCACCCTTATGTCTCATCCAGCTGTGGGTCTAGATATGGTCAATCCAGGTTCCATCACAGCCCCTGAACGAATTGTGTAAGAATTTCTCTCTCTTTCACTGTCTTTGTTTCATGGGGTTTTAAAAGTAATTTATTTTTAGAATGGGGTTTAGCTGCTTTTCACTGCTGTGTTTATGCCGCTTTACACCCACTTCACACACTAACAGAGAGATTTCAATACATAGGTTTTAAGATTATTACTAGTCAGATATATCCTTGTGTGGTGAATAGGGGGTGTTGAGTCCAGTTCCCTGAGCAAGGAGTAGGTCTTGTCTATTACATATTGGGTTTATGGAACGGTATCTCAGCTCATTTGAAACCCTTGTTTTATGTATCACCCCACCTCACCTTTCCTGTTAAGCAGCCATAGTGTGTTTTCTGCATGTGTGACTCTGTTCTGTTTTGTAATTCAGTTCAAGTGTAACGGTTTTTACTTTCCCTGTATAAGTGATATCTTATGAGAAGTGTCCTTTTCTGTGTGACTTATTTCCCTTAGAATCGTCGTACCTAAATCCACTCATCATGCTGCTACTTGCCTTAGGACATTGATTTCATGGCTGAGTGATATTCCATTGTACATAAGGACCACCACTTATTTATCCATTTTTATCTTTCCTGGGATATTTAAGGTGGAATGAAGTGGAGGTCCTTGGCAACAGAGAAGCCCTAAACTTTGGTGTTCCTGTGTCTTGCTGATTTTTAACTTTCCCAATTTATACCCCCATGCATGGAAGTGCCCTATGCTCTCTAAGCTGTGTTTTTTAGATGTTTCAGGACTCACTGTACCCTTCTCCAGAGTGGCTGTTGGCAATTTACATCCCGCCCATCAGCGTAGCAAGGCTCCCATTTCTCCATGGCCTGTCCTGCATTTCTGGTTTTGACCCTTTTTTCAGCATGGCCCATTTGACCGATGGGAAGCGAGACTTCTTTGTAGCGCTGATTTGCCTTTCCAGGTTGCTTGGTTGGCCAAAAAGGGCGTATGCGTTTTTTCCTGAATATATTCAGGAAAAAACGCATACGCCCTTTTTGGCCAAGGGCATCATTATCAATGTTTTGCCGCTTTTCATGTGCTTTAAAGGCGATTCGTATCTACCTCCTGAAATCTGTTTCCTGCAATTCTGCCTTGATTTCAAATCCTCTTTTTTGCTTTCCCTCAATATATTTGTGGACGAGAGTTATCATTTATAACTCTGCAGGTTTGTGAATTGCAGTGCCCTGAAGCTCCATTTTACAACTCGCTTTTTGGGAGCTGGCCGTAAAAGCGCAGGATGGCTTCAGGCCCTGTTCTCGTTCCAGGGGGCAGGCTGAGCCTGTGGTTAATTCTTCTTCCTGATGGGAAAATAGAGTGCCCTGTGCCTGTCCCAACACCAACAGCTAGTCTCTCATTGGTTCCCCATCTTCCCATTCATCCTCAGGACAAATTGCAACCTGTACGGAACAGGAGGTTAAAGGTGCTGATGCTCCAAGTAGGGAGATTGCTAGTAAAGTGGCTGCAATGGCGAACCCGAGCACAAGGAGATGAGAAATGAGGTGCGTTTTAGAAACCTTTCCCCATCACACGGTGTACCATATTCTGGGTTTCTATGCATGTTTTCGATGTAGGAAGATGCCCTTGAACCTGGAGATTTGGGACCCATGGGATGGGTACCACGCAGTATTACTTTAAAGGGTCTGCGTTTACTCACCCAACCTCACCAAACCTCTCAGCCCCAAGAGTGTCCACCCTTATGTCTCATCCAGCTGTGGGTCTAGATATGGTCAATCCAGGTTCCATCACAGCCCCTGAACGAATTGTGTAAGAATTTCTCTCTCTTTCACTGTCTTTGTTTCATGGGGTTTTAAAAGTAATTTATTTTTAGAATGGGGTTTAGCTGCTTTTCACTGCTGTGTTTATGCCGCTTTACACCCACTTCACACACTAACAGAGAGATTTCAATACATAGGTTTTAAGATTATTACTAGTCAGATATATCCTTGTGTGGTGAATAGGGGGTGTTGAGTCCAGTTCCCTGAGCAAGGAGTAGGTCTTGTCTATTACATATTGGGTTTATGGAACGGTATCTCAGCTCATTTGAAACCCTTGTTTTATGTATCACCCCACCTCACCTTTCCTGTTAAGCAGCCATAGTGTGTTTTCTGCATGTGTGACTCTGTTCTGTTTTGTAATTCAGTTCAAGTGTAACGGTGTTTACTTTCCCTGTATAAGTGATATCTTATGAGAAGTGTCCTTTTCTGTGTGACTTATTTCCCTTAGAATCGTCGTACCTAAATCCACTCATCATGCTGCTACTTGCCTTAGGACATTGATTTCATGGCTGAGTGATATTCCATTGTACATAAGGACCACCACTTATTTATCCATTTTTATCTTTCCTGGGATATTTAAGGTGGAATGAAGTGGAGGTCCTTGGCAACAGAGAAGCCCTAAACTTTGGTGTTCCTGTGTCTTGCTGATTTTTAACTTTCCCAATTTATACCCCCATGCATGGAAGTGCCCTATGCTCTCTAAGCTGTGTTTTTTAGATGTTTCAGGACTCACTGTACCCTTCTCCAGAGTGGCTGTTGGCAATTTACATCCCGCCCATCAGCGTAGCAAGGCTCCCATTTCTCCATGGCCTGTCCTGCATTTCTGGTTTTGACCCTTTTTTCAGCATGGCCCATTTGACCGATGGGAAGCGAGACTTCTTTGTAGCGCTGATTTGCCTTTCCAGGTTGCTTGGTTGGCCAAAAAGGGCGTATGCGTTTTTTCCTGAATATATTCAGGAAAAAACGCATACGCCCTTTTTGGCCAAGGGCATCATTATCAATGTTTTGCCGCTTTTCATGTGCTTTAAAGGCGATTCGTATCTACCTCCTGAAATCTGTTTCCTGCAATTCTGCCTTGATTTCAAATCCTCTTTTTTGCCTTCCCTCAATATATTTGTGGACGAGAGTTATCATTTATAACTCTGCAGGTTTGTGAATTGCAGTGCCCTGAAGCTCCATTTTACAACTCGCTTTTTGGGAGCTGGCCGTAAAAGCGCAGGATGGCTTCAGGCCCTGTTCTCGTTCCAGGGGGCAGGCTGAGCCTGTGGTTAATTCTTCTTCCTGATGGGAAAATAGAGTGCCCTGTGCCTGTCCCAACACCAAGAGCTAGTCTCTCATTGGTTCCCCATCTTCCCATTCATCCTCAGGACAAATTGCAACCTGTACGGAACAGGAGGTTAAAGGTGCTGATGCTCCAAGTAGGGAGATTGCTAGTAAAGTGGCTGCAATGGCGAACCCGAGCACAAGGAGATGAGAAATGAGGTGCGTTTTAGAAACCTTTCCCCATCACACGGTGTACCATATTCTGGGTTTCTATGCATGTTTTCGATGTAGGAAGATGCCCTTGAACCTGGAGATTTGGGACCCATGGGATGGGTACCACGCAGTATTACTTTAAAGGGTCTGCGTTTACTCACCCAACCTCACCAAACCTCTCAGCCCCAAGAGTGTCCACCCTTATGTCTCATCCAGCTGTGGGTCTAGATATGGTCAATCCAGGTTCCATCACAGCCCCTGAACGAATTGTGTAAGAATTTCTCTCTCTTTCACTGTCTTTGTTTCATGGGGTTTTAAAAGTAATTTATTTTTAGAATGGGGTTTAGCTGCTTTTCACTGCTGTGTTTATGCCGCTTTACACCCACTTCACACACTAACAGAGAGATTTCAATACATAGGTTTTAAGATTATTACTAGTCAGATATATCCTTGTGTGGTGAATAGGGGGTGTTGAGTCCAGTTCCCTGAGCAAGGAGTAGGTCTTGTCTATTACATATTGGGTTTATGGAACGGTATCTCAGCTCATTTGAAACCCTTGTTTTATGTATCACCCCACCTCACCTTTCCTGTTAAGCAGCCATAGTGTGTTTTCTGCATGTGTGACTCTGTTCTGTTTTGTAATTCAGTTCAAGTGTAACGGTTTTTACTTTCCCTGTATAAGTGATATCTTATGAGAAGTGTCCTTTTCTGTGTGACTTATTTCCCTTAGAATCGTCGTACCTAAATCCACTCATCATGCTGCTACTTGCCTTAGGACATTGATTTCATGGCTGAGTGATATTCCATTGTACATAAGGACCACCACTTATTTATCCATTTTTATCTTTCCTGGGATATTTAAGGTGGAATGAAGTGGAGGTCCTTGGCAACAGAGAAGCCCTAAACTTTGGTGTTCCTGTGTCTTGCTGATTTTTAACTTTCCCAATTTATACCCCCATGCATGGAAGTGCCCTATGCTCTCTAAGCTGTGTTTTTTAGATGTTTCAGGACTCACTGTACCCTTCTCCAGAGTGGCTGTTGGCAATTTACATCCCGCCCATCAGCGTAGCAAGGCTCCCATTTCTCCATGGCCTGTCCTGCATTTCTGGTTTTGACCCTTTTTTCAGCATGGCCCATTTGACCGATGGGAAGCGAGACTTCTTTGTAGCGCTGATTTGCCTTTCCAGGTTGCTTGGTTGGCCAAAAAGGGCGTATGCGTTTTTTCCTGAATATATTCAGGAAAAAACGCATACGCCCTTTTTGGCCAAGGGCATCATTATCAATGTTTTGCCGCTTTTCATGTGCTTTAAAGGCGATTCGTATCTACCTCCTGAAATCTGTTTCCTGCAATTCTGCCTTGATTTCAAATCCTCTTTTTTGCCTTCCCTCAATATATTTGTGGACGAGAGTTATCATTTATAACTCTGCAGGTTTGTGAATTGCAGTGCCCTGAAGCTCCATTTTACAACTCGCTTTTTGGGAGCTGGCCGTAAAAGCGCAGGATGGCTTCAGGCCCTGTTCTCGTTCCAGGGGGCAGGCTGAGCCTGTGGTTAATTCTTCTTCCTGATGGGAAAATAGAGTGCCCTGTGCCTGTCCCAACACCAAGAGCTAGTCTCTCATTGGTTCCCCATCTTCCCATTCATCCTCAGGACAAATTGCAACCTGTACGGAACAGGAGGTTAAAGGTGCTGATGCTCCAAGTAGGGAGATTGCTAGTAAAGTGGCTGCAATGGCGAACCCGAGCACAAGGAGATGAGAAATGAGGTGCGTTTTAGAAACCTTTCCCCATCACACGGTGTACCATATTCTGGGTTTCTATGCATGTTTTCGATGTAGGAAGATGCCCTTGAACCTGGAGATTTGGGACCCATGGGATGGGTACCACGCAGTATTACTTTAAAGGGTCTGCGTTTACTCACCCAACCTCACCAAACCTCTCAGCCCCAAGAGTGTCCACCCTTATGTCTCATCCAGCTGTGGGTCTAGATATGGTCAATCCAGGTTCCATCACAGCCCCTGAACGAATTGTGTAAGAATTTCTCTCTCTTTCACTGTCTTTGTTTCATGGGGTTTTAAAAGTAATTTATTTTTAGAATGGGGTTTAGCTGCTTTTCACTGCTGTGTTTATGCCGCTTTACACCCACTTCACACACTAACAGAGAGATTTCAATACATAGGTTTTAAGATTATTACTAGTCAGATATATCCTTGTGTGGTGAATAGGGGGTGTTGAGTCCAGTTCCCTGAGCAAGGAGTAGTTCTTGTCTATTACATATTGGGTTTATGGAACGGTATCTCAGCTCATTTGAAACCCTTGTTTTATGTATCACCCCACCTCACCTTTCCTGTTAAGCAGCCATAGTGTGTTTTCTGCATGTGTGACTCTGTTCTGTTTTGTAATTCAGTTCAAGTGTAACGGTTTTTACTTTCCCTGTATAAGTGATATCTGATGAGAAGTGTCCTTTTCTGTGTGACTTATTTCACTTAGAATCGTCTCGTACCTAAATCCACTCATCATGCTGCTACTAGCCTTAGGACATTGATTTCATGGCTGAGTGATATTCCATTGTACATAAGGACCACCACTTATTTATCCATTTTTATCTTTCCTGGGATATTTAAGGTGGAATGAAGTGGAGGTCCTTGGCAACAGAGCAGCCCTAAACTTTGGTGTGCTTTTGTCTTGCTGATTTTTAACTTTCCCAATTTATACCCCCATGCATGGAAGTGCCCTATGCTCTCTAAGCTGTGTTTTTTAGATGTTTCAGGACTCACTGTACCCTTCTCCAGAGTGGCTGTTGGCAATTTACATCCCGCCCATCAGCGTAGCAAGGCTCCCATTTCTCCATGGCCTGTCCTGCATTTCTGGTTTTGACCCTTTTTTCAGCATGGCCCATTTGACCGATGGGAAGCGAGACTTCTTTGTAGCGCTGATTTGCCTTTCCAGGTTGCTTGGTTGGCCAAAAAGGGCGTATGCGTTTTTTCCTGAATATATTCAGGAAAAAACGCATACGCCCTTTTTGGCCAAGGGCATCATTATCAATGTTTTGCCGCTTTTCATGTGCTTTAAAGGCGATTCGTATCTACCTCCTGAAATCTGTTTCCTGCAATTCTGCCTTGATTTCAAATCCTCTTTTTTGCCTTCCCTCAATATATTTGTGGACGAGAGTTATCATTTATAACTCTGCAGGTTTGTGAATTGCAGTGCCCTGAAGCTCCATTTTACAACTCGCTTTTTGGGAGCTGGCCGTAAAAGCGCAGGATGGCTTCAGGCCCTGTTCTCGCTCCGGGGGGCAGGCTGAGCCTGTGGTTAATTCTTCTTCCTGATGGGAAAATAGAGTGCCCTGTGCCTGTCCCAACACCAACAGCTAGTCTCTCATTGGTTCCCCATCTTCCCGTTCATCCTCAGGACAAATTGCAACCTGTACGGAACAGGAGGTTAAAGGTGCTGATGCTCCAAGTAGGGAGATTGCTAGTAAAGTGGCTGCAATGGCGAACCCGAGCACAAGGAGATGAGAAATGAGGTGCGTTTTAGAAACCTTTCCCCATCACACGGTGTACCATATTCTGGGTTTCTATGCATGTTTTCGATGTAGGAAGATGCCCTTGAACCTGGAGATTTGGGACCCATGGGATGGGTACCACGCAGTATTACTTTAAAGGGTCTGCGTTTACTCACCCAACCTCACCAAACCTCTCAGCCCCAAGAGTGTCCACCCTTATGTCTCATCCAGCTGTGGGTCTAGATATGGTCAATCCAGGTTCCATCACAGCCCCTGAACGAATTGTGTAAGAATTTCTCTCTCTTTCACTGTCTTTGTTTCATGGGGTTTTAAAAGTAATTTATTTTTAGAATGGGGTTTAGCTGCTTTTCACTGCTGTGTTTATGCCGCTTTACACCCACTTCACACACTAACAGAGAGATTTCAATACATAGGTTTTAAGATTATTACTAGTCAGATATATCCTTGTGTGGTGAATAGGGGGTGTTGAGTCCAGTTCCCTGAGCAAGGAGTAGGTCTTGTCTATTACATATTGGGTTTATGGAACGGTATCTCAGCTCATTTGAAACCCTTGTTTTATGTATCACCCCACCTCACCTTTCCTGTTAAGCAGCCATAGTGTGTTTCTGCATGTGTGACTCTGTTCTGTTTTGTAATTCAGTTCAAGTGTAACGGTTTTTACTTTCCCTGTATAAGTGATATCTGATGAGAAGTGTCCTTTTCTGTGTGACTTATTTCACTTAGAATCGTCTCGTACCTAAATCCACTCATCATGCTGCTACTAGCCTTAGGACATTGATTTCATGGCTGAGTGATATTCCATTGTACATAAGGACCACCACTTATTTATCCATTTTTATCTTTCCTGGGATATTTAAGGTGGAATGAAGTGGAGGTCCTTGGCAACAGAGCAGCCCTAAACTTTGGTGTGCTTGTGTCTTGCTGATTTTTAACTTTCCCAATTTATACCCCCATGCATGGAAGTGCCCTATGCTCTCTAAGCTGTGTTTTTTAGATGTTTCAGGACACACTGTACCCTTCTCCAGAGTGGCTGTTGGCAATTTACATCCCGCCCATCAGCGTAGCAAGGCTGCCATTTCTCCATGGCCTGTCCTGCATTTCTGGTTTTGACACTTATTTCAGCATGGCCCATTTGACCGATGGGAAGCGAGACTTCTTTGTAGCGCTGATTTGCCTTTCCAGGTTGCTTGGTTGGCCAAAAAGGGCGTATGCGTTTTTTCCTGAATATATTCAGGAAAAAACGCATATGCCCTTTTTGGCCAAGGGCATCATTATCAATGTTTTGCCGCTTTTCATGTGCTTTAAAGGCGATTCGAATCTACCTCCTGAAATCTGTTTCCTGCAATTCTGCCTTGATTTCAAATCCTCTTTTTTGCCTTCCCTCAATATATTTGTGGACGAGAGTTATCATTTATAACTCTACAGGTTTGTGAATTGCAGTGCCCTGAAGCTCCATTTTACAACTCGCTTTTTGGGAGCTGGCCGTAAAAGCGCAGGATGGCTTCAGGCCCTGTTCTGGTTCTGGGGGGCAGGCTGAGCCTGTGGTTAATTCTTCTTCCTGATGGGAAAATAGAGTGCCCTGTGCCTGTCCCAACACCAAGAGCTAGTCTCTCGTTGGTTCCACATCTTCCCGTTCATCCTCAGGACAAATTGCAACCTGTACGGAACAGGAGGTTAAAGGTGCTGATGCTCCAAGTAGGGAGATTGCTAGTAAAGTGGCTGCAATGGCGAACCCGAGCACAAGGAGATGAGAAATGAGGTGCGTTTTAGAAACCTTTCCCCATCACACGGTGTACCATATTCTGGGTTTCTATGCATGTTTTCGATGTAGGAAGATGCCCTTGAACCTGGAGATTTGGGACCCATGGGATGGGTACCACGCAGTATTACTTTAAAGGGTCTGCGTTTACTCACCCAACCTCACCAAACCTCTCAGCCCCAAGAGTGTCCACCCTTATGTCTCATCCAGCTGTGGGTCTAGATATGGTCAATCCAGGTTCCATCACAGCCCCTGAACGAATTGTGTAAGAATTTCTCTCTCTTTCACTGTCTTTGTTTCATGGGGTTTTAAAAGTAATTTATTTTTAGAATGGGGTTTAGCTGCTTTTCACTGCTGTGTTTATGCCGCTTTACACCCACTTCACACACTAACAGAGAGATTTCAATACATAGGTTTTAAGATTATTACTAGTCAGATATATCCTTGTGTGGTGAATAGGGGGTGTTGAGTCCAGTTCCCTGAGCAAGGAGTAGGTCTTGTCTATTACATATTGGGTTTATGGAACGGTATCTCAGCTCATTTGAAACCCTTGTTTTATGTATCACCCCACCTCACCTTTCCTGTTAAGCAGCCATAGTGTGTTTTCTGCATGTGTGACTCTGTTCTGTTTTGTAATTCAGTTCAAGTGTAACGGTGTTTACTTTCCCTGTATAAGTGATATCTTATGAGAAGTGTCCTTTTCTGTGTGACTTATTTCCCTTAGAATCGTTGTACCTAAATCCACTCATCATGCTGCTACTTGCCTTAGGACATTGATTTCATGGCTGAGTGATATTCCATTGTACATAAGGACCACCACTTATTTATCCATTTTTATCTTTCCTGGGATATTTAAGGTGGAATGAAGTGGAGGTCCTTGGCAACAGAGAAGCCCTAAACTTTGGTGTTCCTGTGTCTTGCTGATTTTTAACTTTCCCAATTTATACCCCCATGCATGGAAGTGCCCTATGCTCTCTAAGCTGTGTTTTTTAGATGTTTCAGGACTCACTGTACCCTTCTCCAGAGTGGCTGTTGGCAATTTACATCCCGCCCATCAGCGTAGCAAGGCTCCCATTTCTCCATGGCCTGTCCTGCATTTCTGGTTTTGACCCTTTTTTCAGCATGGCCCATTTGACCGATGGGAAGCGAGACTTCTTTGTAGCGCTGATTTGCCTTTCCAGGTTGCTTGGTTGGCCAAAAAGGGCGTATGCGTTTTTTCCTGAATATATTCAGGAAAAAACGCATACGCCCTTTTTGGCCAAGGGCATCATTATCAATGTTTTGCCGCTTTTCATGTGCTTTAAAGGCGATTCGTATCTACCTCCTGAAATCTGTTTCCTGCAATTCTGCCTTGATTTCAAATCCTCTTTTTTGCCTTCCCTCAATATATTTGTGGACGAGAGTTATCATTTATAACTCTGCAGGTTTGTGAATTGCAGTGCCCTGAAGCTCCATTTTACAACTCGCTTTTTGGGAGCTGGCCGTAAAAGCGCAGGATGGCTTCAGGCCCTGTTCTCGTTCCAGGGGGCAGGCTGAGCCTGTGGTTAATTCTTCTTCCTGATGGGAAAATAGAGTGCCCTGTGCCTGTCCCAACACCAACAGCTAGTCTCTCATTGGTTCCCCATCTTCCCATTCATCCTCAGGACAAATTGCAACCTGTACGGAACAGGAGGTTAAAGGTGCTGATGCTCCAAGTAGGGAGATTGCTAGTAAAGTGGCTGCAATGGCGAACCCGAGCACAAGGAGATGAGAAATGAGGTGCGTTTTAGAAACCTTTCCCCATCACACGGTGTACCATATTCTGGGTTTCTATGCATGTTTTCGATGTAGGAAGATGCCCTTGAACCTGGAGATTTGGGACCCATGGGATGGGTACCACGCAGTATTACTTTAAAGGGTCTGCGTTTACTCACCCAACCTCACCAAACCTCTCAGCCCCAAGAGTGTCCACCCTTATGTCTCATCCAGCTGTGGGTCTAGATATGGTCAATCCAGGTTCCATCACAGCCCCTGAACGAATTGTGTAAGAATTTCTCTCTCTTTCACTGTCTTTGTTTCATGGGGTTTTAAAAGTAATTTATTTTTAGAATGGGGTTTAGCTGCTTTTCACTGCTGTGTTTATGCCGCTTTACACCCACTTCACACACTAACAGAGAGATTTCAATACATAGGTTTTAAGATTATTACTAGTCAGATATATCCTTGTGTGGTGAATAGGGGGTGTTGAGTCCAGTTCCCTGAGCAAGGAGTAGGTCTTGTCTATTACATATTGGGTTTATGGAACGGTATCTCAGCTCATTTGAAACCCTTGTTTTATGTATCACCCCACCTCACCTTTCCTGTTAAGCAGCCATAGTGTGTTTTCTGCATGTGTGACTCTGTTCTGTTTTGTAATTCAGTTCAAGTGTAACGGTGTTTACTTTCCCTGTATAAGTGATATCTTATGAGAAGTGTCCTTTTCTGTGTGACTTATTTCCCTTAGAATCGTCGTACCTAAATCCACTCATCATGCTGCTACTTGCCTTAGGACATTGATTTCATGGCTGAGTGATATTCCATTGTACATAAGGACCACCACTTATTTATCCATTTTTATCTTTCCTGGGATATTTAAGGTGGAATGAAGTGGAGGTCCTTGGCAACAGAGAAGCCCTAAACTTTGGTGTTCCTGTGTCTTGCTGATTTTTAACTTTCCCAATTTATACCCCCATGCATGGAAGTGCCCTATGCTCTCTAAGCTGTGTTTTTTAGATGTTTCAGGACTCACTGTACCCTTCTCCAGAGTGGCTGTTGGCAATTTACATCCCGCCCATCAGCGTAGCAAGGCTCCCATTTCTCCATGGCCTGTCCTGCATTTCTGGTTTTGACCCTTTTTTCAGCATGGCCCATTTGACCGATGGGAAGCGAGACTTCTTTGTAGCGCTGATTTGCCTTTCCAGGTTGCTTGGTTGGCCAAAAAGGGCGTATGCGTTTTTTCCTGAATATATTCAGGAAAAAACGCATACGCCCTTTTTGGCCAAGGGCATCATTATCAATGTTTTGCCGCTTTTCATGTGCTTTAAAGGCGATTCGTATCTACCTCCTGAAATCTGTTTCCTGCAATTCTGCCTTGATTTCAAATCCTCTTTTTTGCCTTCCCTCAATATATTTGTGGACGAGAGTTATCATTTATAACTCTGCAGGTTTGTGAATTGCAGTGCCCTGAAGCTCCATTTTACAACTCGCTTTTTGGGAGCTGGCCGTAAAAGCGCAGGATGGCTTCAGGCCCTGTTCTCGTTCCAGGGGGCAGGCTGAGCCTGTGGTTAATTCTTCTTCCTGATGGGAAAATAGAGTGCCCTGTGCCTGTCCCAACACCAAGAGCTAGTCTCTCATTGGTTCCCCATCTTCCCATTCATCCTCAGGACAAATTGCAACCTGTACGGAACAGGAGGTTAAAGGTGCTGATGCTCCAAGTAGGGAGATTGCTAGTAAAGTGGCTGCAATGGCGAACCCGAGCACAAGGAGATGAGAAATGAGGTGCGTTTTAGAAACCTTTCCCCATCACACGGTGTACCATATTCTGGGTTTCTATGCATGTTTTCGATGTAGGAAGATGCCCTTGAACCTGGAGATTTGGGACCCATGGGATGGGTACCACGCAGTATTACTTTAAAGGGTCTGCGTTTACTCACCCAACCTCACCAAACCTCTCAGCCCCAAGAGTGTCCACCCTTATGTCTCATCCAGCTGTGGGTCTAGATATGGTCAATCCAGGTTCCATCACAGCCCCTGAACGAATTGTGTAAGAATTTCTCTCTCTTTCACTGTCTTTGTTTCATGGGGTTTTAAAAGTAATTTATTTTTAGAATGGGGTTTAGCTGCTTTTCACTGCTGTGTTTATGCCGCTTTACACCCACTTCACACACTAACAGAGAGATTTCAATACATAGGTTTTAAGATTATTACTAGTCAGATATATCCTTGTGTGGTGAATAGGGGGTGTTGAGTCCAGTTCCCTGAGCAAGGAGTAGTTCTTGTCTATTACATATTGGGTTTATGGAACGGTATCTCAGCTCATTTGAAACCCTTGTTTTATGTATCACCCCACCTCACCTTTCCTGTTAAGCAGCCATAGTGTGTTTTCTGCATGTGTGACTCTGTTCTGTTTTGTAATTCAGTTCAAGTGTAACGGTTTTTACTTTCCCTGTATAAGTGATATCTGATGAGAAGTGTCCTTTTCTGTGTGACTTATTTCACTTAGAATCGTCTCGTACCTAAATCCACTCATCATGCTGCTACTAGCCTTAGGACATTGATTTCATGGCTGAGTGATATTCCATTGTACATAAGGACCACCACTTATTTATCCATTTTTATCTTTCCTGGGATATTTAAGGTGGAATGAAGTGGAGGTCCTTGGCAACAGAGCAGCCCTAAACTTTGGTGTGCTTTTGTCTTGCTGATTTTTAACTTTCCCAATTTATACCCCCATGCATGGAAGTGCCCTATGCTCTCTAAGCTGTGTTTTTTAGATGTTTCAGGACTCACTGTACCCTTCTCCAGAGTGGCTGTTGGCAATTTACATCCCGCCCATCAGCGTAGCAAGGCTCCCATTTCTCCATGGCCTGTCCTGCATTTCTGGTTTTGACCCTTTTTTCAGCATGGCCCATTTGACCGATGGGAAGCGAGACTTCTTTGTAGCGCTGATTTGCCTTTCCAGGTTGCTTGGTTGGCCAAAAAGGGCGTATGCGTTTTTTCCTGAATATATTCAGGAAAAAACGCATACGCCCTTTTTGGCCAAGGGCATCATTATCAATGTTTTGCCGCTTTTCATGTGCTTTAAAGGCGATTCGTATCTACCTCCTGAAATCTGTTTCCTGCAATTCTGCCTTGATTTCAAATCCTCTTTTTTGCCTTCCCTCAATATATTTGTGGACGAGAGTTATCATTTATAACTCTGCAGGTTTGTGAATTGCAGTGCCCTGAAGCTCCATTTTACAACTCGCTTTTTGGGAGCTGGCCGTAAAAGCGCAGGATGGCTTCAGGCCCTGTTCTCGTTCCGGGGGGCAGGCTGAGCCTGTGGTTAATTCTTCTTCCTGATGGGAAAATAGAGTGCCCTGTGCCTGTCCCAACACCAACAGCTAGTCTCTCATTGGTTCCCCATCTTCCCATTCATCCTCAGGACAAATTGCAACCTGTACGGAACAGGAGGTTAAAGGTGCTGATGCTCCAAGTAGGGAGATTGCTAGTAAAGTGGCTGCAATGGCGAACCCGAGCACAAGGAGATGAGAAATGAGGTGCGTTTTAGAAACCTTTCCCCATCACACGGTGTACCATATTCTGGGTTTCTATGCATGTTTTCGATGTAGGAAGATGCCCTTGAACCTGGAGATTTGGGACCCATGGGATGGGTACCACGCAGTATTACTTTAAAGGGTCTGCGTTTACTCACCCAACCTCACCAAACCTCTCAGCCCCAAGAGTGTCCACCCTTATGTCTCATCCAGCTGTGGGTCTAGATATGGTCAATCCAGGTTCCATCACAGCCCCTGAACGAATTGTGTAAGAATTTCTCTCTCTTTCACTGTCTTTGTTTCATGGGGTTTTAAAAGTAATTTATTTTTAGAATGGGGTTTAGCTGCTTTTCACTGCTGTGTTTATGCCGCTTTACACCCACTTCACACACTAACAGAGAGATTTCAATACATAGGTTTTAAGATTATTACTAGTCAGATATATCCTTGTGTGGTGAATAGGGGGTGTTGAGTCCAGTTCCCTGAGCAAGGAGTAGGTCTTGTCTATTACATATTGGGTTTATGGAACGGTATCTCAGCTCATTTGAAACCCTTGTTTTATGTATCACCCCACCTCACCTTTCCTGTTAAGCAGCCATAGTGTTTTTCCTGCATGTGTGACTCTGTTCTGTTTTGTAATTCAGTTCAAGTGTAACGGTTTTTACTTTCCCTGTATAAGTGATATCTTATGAGAAGTGTCCTTTTCTGTGTGACTTATTTCCCTTAGAATCGTCGTACCTAAATCCACTCATCATGCTGCTACTTGCCGTAGGACATTGATTTCATGGCTGAGTGATATTCCATTGTACATAAGGACCACCACTTATTTATCCATTTTTATCTTTCCTGGGATATTTAAGGTGGAATGAAGTGGAGGTCCTTGGCAACAGAGAAGCCCTAAACTTTGGTGTTCCTGTGTCTTGCTGATTTTTAACTTTCCCAATTTATACCCCCATGCATGGAAGTGCCCTATGCTCTCTAAGCTGTGTTTTTTAGATGTTTCAGGACTCACTGTACCCTTCTCCAGAGTGGCTGTTGGCAATTTACATCCCGCCCATCAGCGTAGCAAGGCTCCCATTTCTCCATGGCCTGTCCTGCATTTCTGGTTTTGACCCTTTTTTCAGCATGGCCCATTTGACCGATGGGAAGCGAGACTTCTTTGTAGCGCTGATTTGCCTTTCCAGGTTGCTTGGTTGGCCAAAAAGGGCGTATGCATTTTTTCCTGAATATATTCAGGAAAAAACGCATACGCACTTTTTGGCCAAGGGCATCATTATCAATGTTTTGCCGCTTTTCATGTGCTTTAAAGGCGATTCGTATCTACCTCCTGAAATCTGTTTCCTGCAATTCTGCCTTGATTTCAAATCCTCTTTTTTGCCTTCCCTCAATATATTTGTGGACGAGAGTTATCATTTATAACTGTGCAGGTTTGTGAATTGCAGTGCCCTGAAGCTCCATTTTACAACTCGCTTTTTGGGAGCTGGCCGTAAAAGCGCAGGATGGCTTCAGGCCCTGTTCTCGTTCCGGGGGGCAGGCTGAGCCTGTGGTTAATTCTTCTTCCTGATGGGAAAATAGAGTGCCCTGTGCCTGTCCCAACACCAACAGCTAGTCTCTCATTGGTTCCCCATCTTCCCGTTCATCCTCAGGACAAATTGCAACCTGTACGGAACAGGAGGTTAAAGGTGCTGATGCTCCAAGTAGGGAGATTGCTAGTAAAGTGGCTGCACTGGCGAACCCGAGCACAAGGAGATGAGAAATGAGGTGCGTTTTAGAAACCTTTCCCCATCACACGGTGTACCATATTCTGGGTTTCTATGCATGTTTTCGATGTAGGAAGATGCCCTTGAACCTGGAGATTTGGGACCCATGGGATGGGTACCACGCAGTATTACGTTAAAGGGTCTGCGTTTACTCACCCAACCTCACCAAACCTCTCAGCCCCAAGAGTGTCCACCCTTATGTCTCATCCAGCTGTGGGTCTAGATATGGTCAATCCAGGTTCCATCACAGCCCCTGAACGAATTGTGTAAGAATTTCTCTCTCTTTCAGTGTCTTTGTTTCATGGGGTTTTAAAAATAATTTATTTTTAGAATGGGGTTTAGCTGCTTTTCACTGCTGTGTTTATGCCGCTTTACACCCACTTCACACACTAACAGAGAGATTTCAATACATAGGTTTTAAGATTATTACTAGTCAGATATATCCTTGTGTGGTGAATAGGGGGTGTTGAGTCCAGTTCCCTGAGCAAGGAGTAGGTCTTGTCTATTACATATTGGGTTTATGGAACGGTATCTCAGCTCATTTGAAACCCTTGTTTTATGTATCACCCCACCTCACCTTTCCTGTTAAGCAGCCATAGTGTGTTTTCTGCATGTGTGACTCTGTTCTGTTTTGTAATTCAGTTCAAGTGTAACGGTGTTTACTTTCCCTGTATAAGTGATATCTTATGAGAAGTGTCCTTTTCTGTGTGACTTATTTCCCTTAGAATCGTTGTACCTAAATCCACTCATCATGCTGCTACTTGCCTTAGGACATTGATTTCATGGCTGAGTGATATTCCATTGTACATAAGGACCACCACTTATTTATCCATTTTTATCTTTCCTGGGATATTTAAGGTGGAATGAAGTGGAGGTCCTTGGCAACAGAGAAGCCCTAAACTTTGGTGTTCCTGTGTCTTGCTGATTTTTAACTTTCCCAATTTATACCCCCATGCATGGAAGTGCCCTATGCTCTCTAAGCTGTGTTTTTTAGATGTTTCAGGACTCACTGTACCCTTCTCCAGAGTGGCTGTTGGCAATTTACATCCCGCCCATCAGCGTAGCAAGGCTCCCATTTCTCCATGGCCTGTCCTGCATTTCTGGTTTTGACCCTTTTTTCAGCATGGCCCATTTGACCGATGGGAAGCGAGACTTCTTTGTAGCGCTGATTTGCCTTTCCAGGTTGCTTGGTTGGCCAAAAAGGGCGTATGCGTTTTTTCCTGAATATATTCAGGAAAAAACGCATACGCCCTTTTTGGCCAAGGGCATCATTATCAATGTTTTGCCGCTTTTCATGTGCTTTAAAGGCGATTCGTATCTACCTCCTGAAATCTGTTTCCTGCAATTCTGCCTTGATTTCAAATCCTCTTTTTTGCCTTCCCTCAATATATTTGTGGACGAGAGTTATCATTTATAACTCTGCAGGTTTGTGAATTGCAGTGCCCTGAAGCTCCATTTTACAACTCGCTTTTTGGGAGCTGGCCGTAAAAGCGCAGGATGGCTTCAGGCCCTGTTCTCGTTCCAGGGGGCAGGCTGAGCCTGTGGTTAATTCTTCTTCCTGATGGGAAAATAGAGTGCCCTGTGCCTGTCCCAACACCAACAGCTAGTCTCTCATTGGTTCCCCATCTTCCCATTCATCCTCAGGACAAATTGCAACCTGTACGGAACAGGAGGTTAAAGGTGCTGATGCTCCAAGTAGGGAGATTGCTAGTAAAGTGGCTGCAATGGCGAACCCGAGCACAAGGAGATGAGAAATGAGGTGCGTTTTAGAAACCTTTCCCCATCACACGGTGTACCATATTCTGGGTTTCTATGCATGTTTTCGATGTAGGAAGATGCCCTTGAACCTGGAGATTTGGGACCCATGGGATGGGTACCACGCAGTATTACTTTAAAGGGTCTGCGTTTACTCACCCAACCTCACCAAACCTCTCAGCCCCAAGAGTGTCCACCCTTATGTCTCATCCAGCTGTGGGTCTAGATATGGTCAATCCAGGTTCCATCACAGCCCCTGAACGAATTGTGTAAGAATTTCTCTCTCTTTCACTGTCTTTGTTTCATGGGGTTTTAAAAGTAATTTATTTTTAGAATGGGGTTTAGCTGCTTTTCACTGCTGTGTTTATGCCGCTTTACACCCACTTCACACACTAACAGAGAGATTTCAATACATAGGTTTTAAGATTATTACTAGTCAGATATATCCTTGTGTGGTGAATAGGGGGTGTTGAGTCCAGTTCCCTGAGCAAGGAGTAGGTCTTGTCTATTACATATTGGGTTTATGGAACGGTATCTCAGCTCATTTGAAACCCTTGTTTTATGTATCACCCCACCTCACCTTTCCTGTTAAGCAGCCATAGTGTGTTTTCTGCATGTGTGACTCTGTTCTGTTTTGTAATTCAGTTCAAGTGTAACGGTGTTTACTTTCCCTGTATAAGTGATATCTTATGAGAAGTGTCCTTTTCTGTGTGACTTATTTCCCTTAGAATCGTCGTACCTAAATCCACTCATCATGCTGCTACTTGCCTTAGGACATTGATTTCATGGCTGAGTGATATTCCATTGTACATAAGGACCACCACTTATTTATCCATTTTTATCTTTCCTGGGATATTTAAGGTGGAATGAAGTGGAGGTCCTTGGCAACAGAGAAGCCCTAAACTTTGGTGTTCCTGTGTCTTGCTGATTTTTAACTTTCCCAATTTATACCCCCATGCATGGAAGTGCCCTATGCTCTCTAAGCTGTGTTTTTTAGATGTTTCAGGACTCACTGTACCCTTCTCCAGAGTGGCTGTTGGCAATTTACATCCCGCCCATCAGCGTAGCAAGGCTCCCATTTCTCCATGGCCTGTCCTGCATTTCTGGTTTTGACCCTTTTTTCAGCATGGCCCATTTGACCGATGGGAAGCGAGACTTCTTTGTAGCGCTGATTTGCCTTTCCAGGTTGCTTGGTTGGCCAAAAAGGGCGTATGCGTTTTTTCCTGAATATATTCAGGAAAAAACGCATACGCCCTTTTTGGCCAAGGGCATCATTATCAATGTTTTGCCGCTTTTCATGTGCTTTAAAGGCGATTCGTATCTACCTCCTGAAATCTGTTTCCTGCAATTCTGCCTTGATTTCAAATCCTCTTTTTTGCCTTCCCTCAATATATTTGTGGACGAGAGTTATCATTTATAACTCTGCAGGTTTGTGAATTGCAGTGCCCTGAAGCTCCATTTTACAACTCGCTTTTTGGGAGCTGGCCGTAAAAGCGCAGGATGGCTTCAGGCCCTGTTCTCGTTCCAGGGGGCAGGCTGAGCCTGTGGTTAATTCTTCTTCCTGATGGGAAAATAGAGTGCCCTGTGCCTGTCCCAACACCAAGAGCTAGTCTCTCATTGGTTCCCCATCTTCCCATTCATCCTCAGGACAAATTGCAACCTGTACGGAACAGGAGGTTAAAGGTGCTGATGCTCCAAGTAGGGAGATTGCTAGTAAAGTGGCTGCAATGGCGAACCCGAGCACAAGGAGATGAGAAATGAGGTGCGTTTTAGAAACCTTTCCCCATCACACGGTGTACCATATTCTGGGTTTCTATGCATGTTTTCGATGTAGGAAGATGCCCTTGAACCTGGAGATTTGGGACCCATGGGATGGGTACCACGCAGTATTACTTTAAAGGGTCTGCGTTTACTCACCCAACCTCACCAAACCTCTCAGCCCCAAGAGTGTCCACCCTTATGTCTCATCCAGCTGTGGGTCTAGATATGGTCAATCCAGGTTCCATCACAGCCCCTGAACGAATTGTGTAAGAATTTCTCTCTCTTTCACTGTCTTTGTTTCATGGGGTTTTAAAAGTAATTTATTTTTAGAATGGGGTTTAGCTGCTTTTCACTGCTGTGTTTATGCCGCTTTACACCCACTTCACACACTAACAGAGAGATTTCAATACATAGGTTTTAAGATTATTACTAGTCAGATATATCCTTGTGTGGTGAATAGGGGGTGTTGAGTCCAGTTCCCTGAGCAAGGAGTAGTTCTTGTCTATTACATATTGGGTTTATGGAACGGTATCTCAGCTCATTTGAAACCCTTGTTTTATGTATCACCCCACCTCACCTTTCCTGTTAAGCAGCCATAGTGTGTTTTCTGCATGTGTGACTCTGTTCTGTTTTGTAATTCAGTTCAAGTGTAACGGTTTTTACTTTCCCTGTATAAGTGATATCTGATGAGAAGTGTCCTTTTCTGTGTGACTTATTTCACTTAGAATCGTCTCGTACCTAAATCCACTCATCATGCTGCTACTAGCCTTAGGACATTGATTTCATGGCTGAGTGATATTCCATTGTACATAAGGACCACCACTTATTTATCCATTTTTATCTTTCCTGGGATATTTAAGGTGGAATGAAGTGGAGGTCCTTGGCAACAGAGCAGCCCTAAACTTTGGTGTGCTTTTGTCTTGCTGATTTTTAACTTTCCCAATTTATACCCCCATGCATGGAAGTGCCCTATGCTCTCTAAGCTGTGTTTTTTAGATGTTTCAGGACTCACTGTACCCTTCTCCAGAGTGGCTGTTGGCAATTTACATCCCGCCCATCAGCGTAGCAAGGCTCCCATTTCTCCATGGCCTGTCCTGCATTTCTGGTTTTGACCCTTTTTTCAGCATGGCCCATTTGACCGATGGGAAGCGAGACTTCTTTGTAGCGCTGATTTGCCTTTCCAGGTTGCTTGGTTGGCCAAAAAGGGCGTATGCGTTTTTTCCTGAATATATTCAGGAAAAAACGCATACGCCCTTTTTGGCCAAGGGCATCATTATCAATGTTTTGCCGCTTTTCATGTGCTTTAAAGGCGATTCGTATCTACCTCCTGAAATCTGTTTCCTGCAATTCTGCCTTGATTTCAAATCCTCTTTTTTGCCTTCCCTCAATATATTTGTGGACGAGAGTTATCATTTATAACTCTGCAGGTTTGTGAATTGCAGTGCCCTGAAGCTCCATTTTACAACTCGCTTTTTGGGAGCTGGCCGTAAAAGCGCAGGATGGCTTCAGGCCCTGTTCTCGTTCCGGGGGGCAGGCTGAGCCTGTGGTTAATTCTTCTTCCTGATGGGAAAATAGAGTGCCCTGTGCCTGTCCCAACACCAACAGCTAGTCTCTCATTGGTTCCCCATCTTCCCATTCATCCTCAGGACAAATTGCAACCTGTACGGAACAGGAGGTTAAAGGTGCTGATGCTCCAAGTAGGGAGATTGCTAGTAAAGTGGCTGCAATGGCGAACCCGAGCACAAGGAGATGAGAAATGAGGTGCGTTTTAGAAACCTTTCCCCATCACACGGTGTACCATATTCTGGGTTTCTATGCATGTTTTCGATGTAGGAAGATGCCCTTGAACCTGGAGATTTGGGACCCATGGGATGGGTACCACGCAGTATTACTTTAAAGGGTCTGCGTTTACTCACCCAACCTCACCAAACCTCTCAGCCCCAAGAGTGTCCACCCTTATGTCTCATCCAGCTGTGGGTCTAGATATGGTCAATCCAGGTTCCATCACAGCCCCTGAACGAATTGTGTAAGAATTTCTCTCTCTTTCACTGTCTTTGTTTCATGGGGTTTTAAAAGTAATTTATTTTTAGAATGGGGTTTAGCTGCTTTTCACTGCTGTGTTTATGCCGCTTTACACCCACTTCACACACTAACAGAGAGATTTCAATACATAGGTTTTAAGATTATTACTAGTCAGATATATCCTTGTGTGGTGAATAGGGGGTGTTGAGTCCAGTTCCCTGAGCAAGGAGTAGGTCTTGTCTATTACATATTGGGTTTATGGAACGGTATCTCAGCTCATTTGAAACCCTTGTTTTATGTATCACCCCACCTCACCTTTCCTGTTAAGCAGCCATAGTGTTTTTCCTGCATGTGTGACTCTGTTCTGTTTTGTAATTCAGTTCAAGTGTAACGGTTTTTACTTTCCCTGTATAAGTGATATCTTATGAGAAGTGTCCTTTTCTGTGTGACTTATTTCCCTTAGAATCGTCGTACCTAAATCCACTCATCATGCTGCTACTTGCCGTAGGACATTGATTTCATGGCTGAGTGATATTCCATTGTACATAAGGACCACCACTTATTTATCCATTTTTATCTTTCCTGGGATATTTAAGGTGGAATGAAGTGGAGGTCCTTGGCAACAGAGAAGCCCTAAACTTTGGTGTTCCTGTGTCTTGCTGATTTTTAACTTTCCCAATTTATACCCCCATGCATGGAAGTGCCCTATGCTCTCTAAGCTGTGTTTTTTAGATGTTTCAGGACTCACTGTACCCTTCTCCAGAGTGGCTGTTGGCAATTTACATCCCGCCCATCAGCGTAGCAAGGCTCCCATTTCTCCATGGCCTGTCCTGCATTTCTGGTTTTGACCCTTTTTTCAGCATGGCCCATTTGACCGATGGGAAGCGAGACTTCTTTGTAGCGCTGATTTGCCTTTCCAGGTTGCTTGGTTGGCCAAAAAGGGCGTATGCATTTTTTCCTGAATATATTCAGGAAAAAACGCATACGCACTTTTTGGCCAAGGGCATCATTATCAATGTTTTGCCGCTTTTCATGTGCTTTAAAGGCGATTCGTATCTACCTCCTGAAATCTGTTTCCTGCAATTCTGCCTTGATTTCAAATCCTCTTTTTTGCCTTCCCTCAATATATTTGTGGACGAGAGTTATCATTTATAACTGTGCAGGTTTGTGAATTGCAGTGCCCTGAAGCTCCATTTTACAACTCGCTTTTTGGGAGCTGGCCGTAAAAGCGCAGGATGGCTTCAGGCCCTGTTCTCGTTCCGGGGGGCAGGCTGAGCCTGTGGTTAATTCTTCTTCCTGATGGGAAAATAGAGTGCCCTGTGCCTGTCCCAACACCAACAGCTAGTCTCTCATTGGTTCCCCATCTTCCCGTTCATCCTCAGGACAAATTGCAACCTGTACGGAACAGGAGGTTAAAGGTGCTGATGCTCCAAGTAGGGAGATTGCTAGTAAAGTGGCTGCACTGGCGAACCCGAGCACAAGGAGATGAGAAATGAGGTGCGTTTTAGAAACCTTTCCCCATCACACGGTGTACCATATTCTGGGTTTCTATGCATGTTTTCGATGTAGGAAGATGCCCTTGAACCTGGAGATTTGGGACCCATGGGATGGGTACCACGCAGTATTACGTTAAAGGGTCTGCGTTTACTCACCCAACCTCACCAAACCTCTCAGCCCCAAGAGTGTCCACCCTTATGTCTCATCCAGCTGTGGGTCTAGATATGGTCAATCCAGGTTCCATCACAGCCCCTGAACGAATTGTGTAAGAATTTCTCTCTCTTTCAGTGTCTTTGTTTCATGGGGTTTTAAAAATAATTTATTTTTAGAATGGGGTTTAGCTGCTTTTCACTGCTGTGTTTATGCCGCTTTACACCCACTTCACACACTAACAGAGAGATTTCAATACATAGGTTTTAAGATTATTACTAGTCAGATATATCCTTGTGTGGTGAATAGGGGGTGTTGAGTCCAGTTCCCTGAGCAAGGAGTAGGTCTTGTCTATTACATATTGGGTTTATGGAACGGTATCTCAGCTCATTTGAAACCCTTGTTTTATGTATCACCCCACCTCACCTTTCCTGTTAAGCAGCCATAGTGTGTTTCTGCATGTGTGACTCTGTTCTGTTTTGTAATTCAGTTCAAGTGTAACGGTGTTTACTTTCCCTGTATAAGTGATATCTTATGAGAAGTGTCCTTTTCTGTGTGACTTATTTCACTTAGAATCGTCTCGTACCTAAATCCACTCATCATGCTGCTACTAGCCTTAGGACATTGATTTCATGGCTGAGTGATATTCCATTGTACATAAGGACCACCACTTATTTATCCATTTTTATCTTTCCTGGGATATTTAAGGTGGAATGAAGTGGAGGTCCTTGGCAACAGAGCAGCCCTAAACTTTGGTGTGCTTGTGTCTTGCTGATTTTTAACTTTCCCAATTTATACCCCCATGCATGGAAGTGCCCTATGCTCTCTAAGCTGTGTTTTTTAGATGTTTCAGGACACACTGTACCCTTCTCCAGAGTGGCTGTTGGCAATTTACATCCCGCCCATCAGCGTAGCAAGGCTGCCATTTCTCCATGGCCTGTCCTGCATTTCTGGTTTTGACACTTATTTCAGCATGGCCCATTTGACCGATGGGAAGCGAGACTTCTTTGTAGCGCTGATTTGCCTTTCCAGGTTGCTTGGTTGGCCAAAAAGGGCGTATGCGTTTTTTCCTGAATATATTCAGGAAAAAACGCATATGCCCTTTTTGGCCAAGGGCATCATTATCAATGTTTTGCCGCTTTTCATGTGCTTTAAAGGCGATTCGAATCTACCTCCTGAAATCTGTTTCCTGCAATTCTGCCTTGATTTCAAATCCTCTTTTTTGCCTTCCCTCAATATATTTGTGGACGAGAGTTATCATTTATAACTCTACAGGTTTGTGAATTGCAGTGCCCTGAAGCTCCATTTTACAACTCGCTTTTTGGGAGCTGGCCGTAAAAGCGCAGGATGGCTTCAGGCCCTGTTCTGGTTCTGGGGGGCAGGCTGAGCCTGTGGTTAATTCTTCTTCCTGATGGGAAAATAGAGTGCCCTGTGCCTGTCCCAACACCAAGAGCTAGTCTCTCGTTGGTTCCACATCTTCCCGTTCATCCTCAGGACAAATTGCAACCTGTACGGAACAGGAGGTTAAAGGTGCTGATGCTCCAAGTAGGGAGATTGCTAGTAAAGTGGCTGCAATGGCGAACCCGAGCACAAGGAGATGAGAAATGAGGTGCGTTTTAGAAACCTTTCCCCATCACACGGTGTACCATATTCTGGGTTTCTATGCATGTTTTCGATGTAGGAAGATGCCCTTGAACCTGGAGATTTGGGACCCATGGGATGGGTACCACGCAGTATTACTTTAAAGGGTCTGCGTTTACTCACCCAACCTCACCAAACCTCTCAGCCCCAAGAGTGTCCACCCTTATGTCTCATCCAGCTGTGGGTCTAGATATGGTCAATCCAGGTTCCATCACAGCCCCTGAACGAATTGTGTAAGAATTTCTCTCTCTTTCACTGTCTTTGTTTCATGGGGTTTTAAAAGTAATTTATTTTTAGAATGGGGTTTAGCTGCTTTTCACTGCTGTGTTTATGCCGCTTTACACCCACTTCACACACTAACAGAGAGATTTCAATACATAGGTTTTAAGATTATTACTAGTCAGATATTTCCTTGTGTCGTGAATAGGGTGTGTTGAGTCCAGTTCTCTGAGCAAGGAGTAGGTCTTGTCTATTACATATTGGGTTTATGGAACGGTATCTCAGCTCATTTGAAACCCTTGTTTTATGTATCACCCCACCTCACCTTTCCTGTTAAGCAGCCATAGTGTGTTTTCTGCATGTGTGACTCTGTTCTGTTTTGTAATTCAGTTCAAGTGTAACGGTTTTTACTTTCCCTGTATAAGTGATATCTTATGAGAAGTGTCCTTTTCTGTGTGACTTATTTCACTTAGAATCGTCTCGTACCTAAATCCACTCATCATGCTGCTACTAGCCTTAGGACATTGATTTCATGGCTGAGTGATATTCCATTGAACATAAGGACCACCACTTATTTATCCATTTTTATCTTTCCTGGGATATTTAAGGTGGAATGAAGTGGAGGTCCTTGGCAACAGAGCAGCCCTAAACTTTGGTGTGCTTTTGTCTTGCTGATTTTTAACTTTCCCAATTTATACCCCCATGAATGGAAGTGCCCTATGCTCTCTAAGCTGTGTTTTTTAGATGTTTCAGGACACACTGTACCCTTCTCCAGAGTGGCTGTTGGCAATTTACATCCCGCCCATCAGCGTAGCAAGGCTGCCATTTCTCCATGGCCTGTCCTGCATTTCTGGTTTTGACACTTATTTCAGCATGGCCCATTTGACCGATGGGAAGCGAGACTTCTTTGTAGAGCTGATTTGCCTTTCCAGGTTGCTTGGTTGGCCAAAAAGGGCGTATGCGTTTTTTCCTGAATATATTCAGGAAAAAACGCATACGCCCTTTTTGGCCAAGGGCATCATTATCAATGTTTTGCCGCTTTTCATGCGCTTTAAAGGCGATTCGAATCTACCTCCTGAATTCTGTTTCCTGCAATTCTGCCTTGATTTCAAATCCTCTTTTTTGCCTTCCCTCAATATATTTGTGGACGAGAGTTATCATTTATAACTCTGCAGGTTTGTGAATTGCAGTGCTCTGAAGCTCCATTTTACAACTCGCTTTTTGGGAGCTGGCCGTAAAAGCGCAGGATGGCTTCAGGCCCTGTTCTCGTTCCGGGGGGCAGGCTGAGCCTGTGGTTAATTCTTCTTCCTGATGGGAAAATAGAGTGCCCTGTGCCTGTCCCAACACCAACAGCTAGTCTCTCATTGGTTCCCCATCTTCCCGTTCATCCTCAGGACAAATTGCAACCTGTACGGAACAGGAGGTTAAAGGTGCTGATGCTCCAAGTAGGGAGATTGCTAGTAAAGTGGCTGCAATGGCGAACCCGAGCACAAGGAGATGAGAAATGAGGTGCGTTTTAGAAACCTTTCCCCATCACACGGTGTACCATATTCTGGGTTTCTATGCATGTTTTCGATGTAGGAAGATGCCCTTGAACCTGGAGATTTGGGACCCATGGGATGGGTACCACGCAGTATTACTTTAAAGGGTCTGCGTTTACTCACCCAACCTCACCAAACCTCTCAGCCCCAAGAGTGTCCACCCTTATGTCTCATCCAGCTGTGTGTCTAGATATGGTCAATCCAGGTTCCATCACAGCCCCTGAACGAATTGTGTAAGAATTTCTCTCTCTTTCACTGTCTTTGTTTCATGGGGTTTTAAAAGTAATTTATTTTTAGAATGGGGTTTAGCTGCTTTTCACTGCTGTGTTTATGCCGCTTTACACCCACTTCACACACTAACAGAGAGATTTCAATACATAGGTTTTAAGATTATTACTAGTCAGATATATCCTTGTGTGGTGAATAGGGGGTGTTGAGTCCAGTTCTCTGAGCAAGGAGTAGGTCTTGTCTATTACATATTGGGTTTATGGAACGGTATCTCAGCTCATTTGAAACCCTTGTTTTATGTATCACCCCACCTCACCTTTCCTGTTAAGCAGCCATAGTGTGTTTTCTGCATGTGTGACTCTGTTCTGTTTTGTAATTCAGTTCAAGTGTAACGGTTTTTACTTTCCCTGTATAAGTGATATCTTATGAGAAGTGGCCTTTTCTGTGTGACTTATTTCCCTTAGAATCGTTGTACCTAAATCCACTCATCATGCTGCTACTTGCCTTAGGACATTGATTTCATGGCTGAGTGATATTCCATTGTACATAAGGACCACCACTTATTTATCCATTTTTATCTTTCCTGGGATATTTAAGGTGGAATGAAGTGGAGGTCCTTGGCAACAGAGAAGCCCTAAACTTTGGTGTTCCTGTGTCTTGCTGATTTTTAACTTTCCCAATTTATACCCCCATGCATGGAAGTGCCCTATGCTCTCTAAGCTGTGTTTTTTAGATGTTTCAGGACTCACTGTACCCTTCTCCAGAGTGGCTGTTGGCAATTTACATCCCGCACATCAGCGTAGCAAGGCTCCCATTTCTCCATGGCCTGTCCTGCATTTCTGGTTTTGACCCTTTTTTCAGCATGGCCCATTTGACCGATGGGAAGCGAGACTTCTTTGTAGCGCTGATTTGCCTTTCCAGGTTGCTTGGTTGGCCAAAAAGGGCGTATGCGTTTTTTCCTGAATATATTCAGGAAAAAACGCATACGCCCTTTTTGGCCAAGGGCATCATTATCAATGTTTTGCCCCTTTTCATGTGCTTTAAAGGCGATTCGTATCTACCTCCTGAAATCTGTTTCCTGCAATTCTGCCTTGATTTCAAATCCTCTTTTTTGCCTTCCCTCAATATGTTTGTGGACGAGAGTTATCATTTATAACTCTGCAGGTTTGTGAATTGCAGTGCCCTGAAGCTCCATTTTACAACTCGCTTTTTGGGAGCTGGCCGTAAAAGCGCAGGATGGCTTCAGGCCCTGTTCTCGTTCCAGGGGGCAGGCTGAGCCTGTGGTTAATTCTTCTTCCTGATGGGAAAATAGAGTGCCCTGTGCCTGTCCCAACACCAACAGCTAGTCTCTCATTGGTTCCCCATCTTCCCATTCATCCTCAGGACAAATTGCAACCTGTACGGAACAGGAGGTTAAAGGTGCTGATGCTCCAAGTAGGGAGATTGCTAGTAAAGTGGCTGCAATGGCGAACCCGAGCACAAGGAGATGAGAAATGAGGTGCGTTTTAGAAACCTTTCCCCATCACACGGTGTACCATATTCTGGGTTTCTATGCATGTTTTCGATGTAGGAAGATGCCCTTGAACCTGGAGATTTGGGACCCATGGGATGGGTACCACGCAGTATTACTTTAAAGGGTCTGCGTTTACTCACCCAACCTCACCAAACCTCTCAGCCCCAAGAGTGTCCACCCTTATGTCTCATCCAGCTGTGGGTCTAGATATGGTCAATCCAGGTTCCATCACAGCCCCTGAACGAATTGTGTAAGAATTTCTCTCTCTTTCACTGTCTTTGTTTCATGGGGTTTTAAAAGTAATTTATTTTTAGAATGGGGTTTAGCTGCTTTTCACTGCTGTGTTTATGCCGCTTTACACCCACTTCACACACTAACAGAGAGATTTCAATACATAGGTTTTAAGATTATTACTAGTCAGATATATCCTTGTGTGGTGAATAGGGGGTGTTGAGTCCAGTTCCCTGAGCAAGGAGTAGGTCTTGTCTATTACATATTGGGTTTATGGAACGGTATCTCAGCTCATTTGAAACCCTTGTTTTATGTATCACCCCACCTCACCTTTCCTGTTAAGCAGCCATAGTGTGTTTCTGCATGTGTGACTCTGTTCTGTTTTGTAATTCAGTTCAAGTGTAACGGTGTTTACTTTCCCTGTATAAGTGATATCTTATGAGAAGTGTCCTTTTCTGTGTGACTTATTTCACTTAGAATCGTCTCGTACCTAAATCCACTCATCATGCTGCTACTAGCCTTAGGACATTGATTTCATGGCTGAGTGATATTCCATTGTACATAAGGACCACCACTTATTTATCCATTTTTATCTTTCCTGGGATATTTAAGGTGGAATGAAGTGGAGGTCCTTGGCAACAGAGCAGCCCTAAACTTTGGTGTGCTTGTGTCTTGCTGATTTTTAACTTTCCCAATTTATACCCCCATGCATGGAAGTGCCCTATGCTCTCTAAGCTGTGTTTTTTAGATGTTTCAGAACACACTGTACCCTTCTCCAGAGTGGCTGTTGGCAATTTACATCCCGCCCATCAGCGTAGCAAGGCTGCCATTTCTCCATGGCCTGTCCTGCATTTCTGGTTTTGACACTTATTTCAGCATGGCCCATTTGACCGATGGGAAGCGAGACTTCTTTGTAGCGCTGATTTGCCTTTCCAGGTTGCTTGGTTGGCCAAAAAGGGCGTATGCGTTTTTTCCTGAATATATTCAGGAAAAAACGCATACGCCCTTTTTGGCCAAGGGCATCATTATCAATGTTTTGCCGCTTTTCATGTGCTTTAAAGGCGATTCGAATCTACCTCCTGAAATCTGTTTCCTGCAATTCTGCCTTGATTTCAAATCCTCTTTTTTGCCTTCCCTCAAAATATTTGTGGACGAGAGTTATCATTTATAACTCTACAGGTTTGTGAATTGCAGTGCCCTGAAGCTCCATTTTACAACTCGCTTTTTGGGAGCTGGCCGTAAAAGCGCAGGATGGCTTCAGGCCCTGTTCTGGTTCTGGGGGGCAGGCTGAGCCTGTGGTTAATTCTTCTTCGTGATGGGAAAATAGAGTGCCCTGTGCCTGTCCCAACACCAAGAGCTAGTCTCTCATTGGTTCCACATCTTCCCGTTCATCCTCAGGACAAATTGCAACCTGTACGGAACAGGAGGTTAAAGGTGCTGATGCTCCAAGTAGGGAGATTGCTAGTAAAGTGGCTGCAATGGCGAACCCGAGCACAAGGAGATGAGAAATGAGGTGCGTTTTAGAAACCTTTCCCCATCACACGGTGTACCATATTCTGGGTTTCTATGCATGTTTTCGATGTAGGAAGATGCCCTTGAACCTGGAGATTTGGGACCCATGGGATGGGTACCACGCAGTATTACTTTAAAGGGTCTGCGTTTACTCACCCAACCTCACCAAACCTCTCAGCCCCAAGAGTGTCCACCCTTATGTCTCATCCAGCTGTGGGTCTAGATATGGTCAATCCAGGTTCCATCACAGCCCCTGAAAGAATTGTGTAAGAATTTCTCTCTCTTTCACTGTCTTTGTTTCCTGGGGTTTTAAAAGTAATTTATTTTTAGAATGGGGTTTAGCTGCTTTTCACTGCTGTGTTTATGCCGCTTTACACCCACTTCACACACTAACAGAGAGATTTCAATACATAGGTTTTAAGATTATTACTAGTCAGATATATCCTTGTGTGGTGAATAGGGGTTGTTGAGTCCAGTTCTCTGAGCAAGGAGTAGGTCTTGTCTATTACATATTGGGTTTATGGAACGGTATCTCAGCTCATTTGAAACCCTTGTTTTATGTATCACCCCACCTCACCTTTCCTGTTAAGCAGCCATAGTGTGTTTTCTGCATGTGTGACTCTGTTCTGTTTTGTAATTCAGTTCAAGTGTAACGGTTTTTACTTTCCCTGTATAAGTGATATCTTATGAGAAGTGGCCTTTTCTGTGTGACTTATTTCCCTTAGAATCGTTGTACCTAAATCCACTCATCATGCTGCTACTTGCCTTAGGACATTGATTTCATGGCTGAGTGATATTCCATTGTACATAAGGACCACCACTTATTTATCCATTTTTATCTTTCCTGGGATATTTAAGGTGGAATGAAGTGGAGGTCCTTGGCAACAGAGAAGCCCTAAACTTTGGTGTTCCTGTGTCTTGCTGATTTTTAACTTTCCCAATTTATACCCCCATGCATGGAAGTGCCCTATGCTCTCTAAGCTGTGTTTTTTAGATGTTTCAGGACTCACTGTACCCTTCTCCAGAGTGGCTGTTGGCAATTTACATCCCGCACATCAGCGTAGCAAGGCTCCCATTTCTCCATGGCCTGTCCTGCATTTCTGGTTTTGACCCTTTTTTCAGCATGGCCCATTTGACCGATGGGAAGCGAGACTTCTTTGTAGCGCTGATTTGCCTTTCCAGGTTGCTTGGTTGGCCAAAAAGGGCGTATGCGTTTTTTCCTGAATATATTCAGGAAAAAACGCATACGCCCTTTTTGGCCAAGGGCATCATTATCAATGTTTTGCCGCTTTTCATGTGCTTTAAAGGCGATTCGTATCTACCTCCTGAAATCTGTTTCCTGCAATTCTGCCTTGATTTCAAATCCTCTTTTTTGCCTTCCCTCAATATATTTGTGGACGAGAGTTATCATTTAAAACTCTGCAGGTTTGTGAATTGCAGTGCCCTGAAGCTCCATTTTACAACTCGCTTTTTGGGAGCTGGCCGTAAAAGCGCAGGTTGGCTTCAGGCCCTGTTCTCGTTCCAGGGGGCAGGCTGAGCCTGTGGTTAATTCTTCTTCCTGATGGGAAAATAGAGTGCCCTGTGCCTGTCCCAACACCAACAGCTAGTCTCTCATTGGTTCCCCATCTTCCCATTCATCCTCAGGACAAATTGCAACCTGTACGGAACAGGAGGTTAAAGGTGCTGATGCTCCAAGTAGGGAGATTGCTAGTAAAGTGGCTGCAATGGCGAACCCGAGCACAAGGAGATGAGAAATGAGGTGCGTTTTAGAAACCTTTCCCCATCACACGGTGTACCATATTCTGGGTTTCTATGCATGTTTTCGATGTAGGAAGATGCCCTTGAACCTGGAGATTTGGGACCCATGGGATGGGTACCACGCAGTATTACTTTAAAGGGTCTGCGTTTACTCACCCAACCTCACCAAACCTCTCAGCCCCAAGAGTGTCCACCCTTATGTCTCATCCAGCTGTGGGTCTAGATATGGTCAATCCAGGTTCCATCACAGCCCCTGAACGAATTGTGTAAGAATTTCTCTCTCTTTCACTGTCTTTGTTTCATGGGGTTTTAAAAGTAATTTATTTTTAGAATGGGGTTTAGCTGCTTTTCACTGCTGTGTTTATGCCGCTTTACACCCACTTCACACACTAACAGAGAGATTTCAATACATAGGTTTTAAGATTATTACTAGTCAGATATATCCTTGTGTGGTGAATAGGGGGTGTTGAGTCCAGTTCCCTGAGCAAGGAGTAGGTCTTGTCTATTACATATTGGGTTTATGGAACGGTATCTCAGCTCATTTGAAACCCTTGTTTTATGTATCACCCCACCTCACCTTTCCTGTTAAGCAGCCATAGTGTGTTTCTGCATGTGTGACTCTGTTCTGTTTTGTAATTCAGTTCAAGTGTAACGGTGTTTACTTTCCCTGTATAAGTGATATCTTATGAGAAGTGTCCTTTTCTGTGTGACTTATTTCACTTAGAATCGTCTCGTACCTAAATCCACTCATCATGCTGCTACTAGCCTTAGGACATTGATTTCATGGCTGAGTGATATTCCATTGTACATAAGGACCACCACTTATTTATCCATTTTTATCTTTCCTGGGATATTTAAGGTGGAATGAAGTGGAGGTCCTTGGCAACAGAGCAGCCCTAAAGTTTGGTGTGCTTGTGTCTTGCTGATTTTTAACTTTCCCAATTTATACCCCCATGCATGGAAGTGCCCTATGCTCTCTAAGCTGTGTTTTTTAGATGTTTCAGAACACACTGTACCCTTCTCCAGAGTGGCTGTTGGCAATTTACATCCCGCCCATCAGCGTAGCAAGGCTGCCATTTCTCCATGGCCTGTCCTGCATTTCTGGTTTTGACACTTATTTCAGCATGGCCCATTTGACCGATGGGAAGCGAGACTTCTTTGTAGCGCTGATTTGCCTTTCCAGGTTGCTTGGTTGGCCAAAAAGGGCGTATGCGTTTTTTCCTGAATATATTCAGGAAAAAACGCATACGCCCTTTTTGGCCAAGGGCATCATTATCAATGTTTTGCCGCTTTTCATGTGCTTTAAAGGCGATTCGAATCTACCTCCTGAAATCTGTTTCCTGCAATTCTGCCTTGATTTCAAATCCTCTTTTTTGCCTTCCCTCAATATATTTGTGGACGAGAGTTATCATTTATAACTCTACAGGTTTGTGAATTGCAGTGCCCTGAAGCTCCATTTTACAACTCGCTTTTTGGGAGCTGGCCTTAAAAGCGCAGGATGGCTTCAGGCCCTGTTCTGGTTCTGGGGGGCAGGCTGAGCCTGTGGTTAATTCTTCTTCGTGATGGGAAAATAGAGTGCCCTGTGCCTCTCCCAACACCAAGAGCTAGTCTCTCATTGGTTCCACATCTTCCCGTTCATCCTCAGGACAAATTGCAACCTGTACGGAACAGGAGGTTAAAGGTGCTGATGCTCCAAGTAGGGAGATTGCTAGTAAAGTGGCTGCAATGGCGAACCCGAGCACAAGGAGATGAGAAATGAGGTGCGTTTTAGAAACCTTTCCCCATCACACCGTGTACCATATTCTGGGTTTCTATGCATGTTTTCGATGTAGGAAGATGCCCTTGAACCTGGAGATTTGGGACCCATGGGATGGGTACCACGCAGTATTACTTTAAAGGGTCTGCGTTTACTCACCCAACCTCACCAAACCTCTCAGCCCCAAGAGTGTCCACCCTTATGTCTCATCCAGCTGTGGGTCTAGATATGGTCAATCCAGGTTCCATCACAGTCCCTGAACGAATTGTGTAAGAATTTCTCTCTCTTTCACTGTCTTTGTTTCATGGGGTTTTAAAAGTAATTTATTTTTAGAATGGGGTTTAGCTGCTTTTCACTGCTGTGTTTATGCCGCTTTACACCCACTTCACACACTAACAGAGAGATTTCAATACATAGGTTTTAAGATTATTACTAGTCAGATATATCCTTGTGTGGTGAATAGGGGGTGTTGAGTCCAGTTTCCTGAGCAAGGAGTAGGTCTTGTCTATTACATATTGGGTTTATGGAACGGTATCTCAGCGCATTTGAAACCCTTGTTTTATGTATCACCCCACCTCACCTTTCCTGTTAAGCAGCCATAGTGTGTTTTCTGCATGTGTGACTCTGTTCTGTTTTGTAATTCAGTTCAAGTGTAACGGTGTTTACTTTCCCTGTATAAGTGATATCTTATGAGAAGTGTCCTTTTCTGTGTGACTTATTTCACTTAGAATCGTCTCGTACCTAAATCCACTCATCATGCTGCTACTAGCCTTAGGACATTGATTTCATGGCTGAGTGATATTCCATTGTACATAAGGACCACCACTTATTTATCCATTTTTATCTTTCCTGGGATATTTAAGGTGGAATGAAGTGGAGGTCCTTGGCAACAGAGCAGCCCTAAACTTTGGTGTGCTTTTGTCTTGCTGATTTTTAACTTTCCCAATTTATACCCCCATGCATGGAAGTGCCCTATGCTCTCTAAGCTGTGTTTTTTAGATGTTTCAGGGCACACTGTACCCTTCTCCAGAGTGGCTGTTGGCAATTTACATCCCGCCCATCAGCGTAGCAAGGCTGCCATTTCTCCATGGCCTGTACTGCATTTCTGGTTTTGACACTTATTTCAGCATGGCCCATTTGACCGATGGGAAGCGAGACTTCTTTGTAGAGCTGATTTGCCTTTCCAGGTTGCTTGGTTGGCCAAAAAGAGCGTATGCGTTTTTTCCTGAATATATTCAGGAGAAAACGCATACGCCCTTTTTGGCCAAGGGCATCATTATCAATGTTTTGCCGCTTTTCATGCGCTTTAAAGCGATTCGAATCTACCTCCTGAAATCTGTTTCCTGCAATTCTGCCTTGATTTCAAATCCTCTTTTTTGCCTTCCCTCAATATATTTGTGGACGAGAGTTATCATTTATAACTCTGCAGGTTTGTGAATTGCAGTGCCCTGAAGCTCCATTTTACAACTCGCTTTTTGGGAGCTGGCCATAAAAGCGCAGGATGGCTTCAGGCCCTGTTCTCGTTCCGGGGGGCAGGCTGAGCCTGTGGTTAATTCTTCTTCCTGATGGGAAAATAGAGTGCCCTGTGCCTGTCCCAACACCAACAGCTAGTCTCTCATTGGTTCCCCATCTTCCCGTTCATCCTCAGGACAAATTGCAACCTGTACGGAACAGGAGGTTAAAGGTGCTGATGCTCCAAGTAGGGAGATTGCTAGTAAAGTGGCTGCAATGGCGAACCCGAGCACAAGGAGATGAGAAATGAGGTGCGTTTTAGAAACCTTTCCCCATCACACGGTGTACCATATTCTGGGTTTCTATGCATGTTTTCGATGTAGGAAGATGCCCTTGAACCTGGAGATTTGGGACCCATGGGATGGGTACCACGCAGTATTACTTTAAAGGGTCTGCGTTTACTCACCCAACCTCACCAAACCTCTCAGCCCCAAGAGTGTCCACCCTTATGTCTCATCCAGCTGTGTGTCTAGATATGGTCAATCCAGGTTCCATCACAGCCCCTGAACGAATTGTGTAAGAATTTCTCTCTCTTTCACTGTCTTTGTTTCCTGGGGTTTTAAAAGTAATTTATTTTTAGAATGGGGTTTAGCTGCTTTTCACTGCTGTGTTTATGCCGCTTTACACCCACTTCACACACTAACAGAGAGATTTCAATACATAGGTTTTAAGATTATTACTTGTCAGATATATCCTTGTGTGGTGAATAGGGGGTGTTGAGTCCAGTTCTCTGAGCAAGGAGTAGGTCTTGTCTATTACATATTAGGTTTATGGAATGGTATCTCAGCTCATTTGAAACCCTTGTTTTATGTATCACCCCACCTCACCTTTCCTGTTAAGCAGCCATAGTGTGTTTTCTGCATGTGTGACTCTGTTCTGTTTTGTAATTCAGTTCAAGTGTAACGGTTTTTACTTTCCCTGTATAAGTGATATCTGATGAGAAGTGTCCTTTTCTGTGTGACTTATTTCACTTAGAATCGTCTCATACCTAAATCCACTCATCATGCTGCTACTAGCCTTAGGACATTGATTTCATGGCTGAGTGATATTCCATTGTACATAAGGACCACGACTTATTTATCCATTTTTATCTTTCCTGGAATATTTAAGGTGGAATGAAATGGAGGTCCTTGGCAACAGAGAAGCCCTAAACTTTGGTGTTCCTGTGTCTTGCTGATTTTTAACTTTCCCAATTTATACCCCCATGCATGGAAGTGCCCTATGCTCTCTAAGCTGTGTTTTTTAGATGTTTCAGGACTCACTGTACCCTTCTCCAGAGTGGCTGTTGGCAATTTACATCCCGCCCATCAGCGTAGCAAGGCTCCCATTTCTCCATGGCCTGTCCTGCATTTCTGGTTTTGACACTTTTTTCAGCATGGCCCATTTGACCGACGGGAAGCGAGACTTCTTTGTAGCGCTGATTTGCCTTTCCAGGTTGCTTGGTTGGCCAAAAAGGGCGTATGCGTTTTTTCCTGAATATATTTAGGAAAAAACGCATAAGCCCTTTTTGGCCAAGGGCATCATTATCAATGTTTTGCCGCTTTTCATGTGCTTTAAAGGCGATTCGTATCTACCTCCTGAAATCTGTTTCCTGCAATTCTGCCTTGATTTCAAATCCTCTTTTTTGCCTTCCCTCAATATATTTGTGGACGAGAGTTATCATTTATAACTCTGCAGGTTTGTGAATTGCAGTGCCCTGAAGCTCCATTTTACAACTCGCTTTTTGGGAGCTGGCCGTAAAAGCGCAGGATGGCTTCAGGCCCTGTTCTCGTTCCGGGAGGCAGGCTGAGCCTGTGGTTAATTCTTCTTCCTGATGGGAAAATAGAGTGCCCTGTGCCTGTCCCAACACCAACAGCTAGTCTCTCATTGGTTCCCCATCTTCCCGTTCATCCTCAGGACAAATTGCAACCTGTACGGAACAGGAGGTTAAAGGTGCTGATGCTCCAAGTAGGGAGATTGCTAGTAAAGTGGCTGCAATGGCGAACCCGAGCACAAGGAGATGAGAAATGAGGTGCGTTTTAGAAACCTTTCCCCATCACACGGTGTACCATATTCTGGGTTTCTATGCATGTTTTCGATGTAGGAAGATGCCCTTGAACCTGGAGATTTGGGACCCATGGGATGGGTACCACGCAGTATTACTTTAAAGGGTCTCCGTTTACTCACCCAACCTCACCAAACCTCTCAGCCCCAAGAGTGTCCACCCTTATGTCTCATCCAGCTGTGGGTCTAGATATGGTCAATCCAGGTTCCATCACAGCCCCTGAACGAATTGTGTAAGAATTTCTCTCTCTTTCACTGTCTTTGTTTCATGGGGTTTTAAAAGTAATTTATTTTTAGAATGGGGTTTAGCTGCTTTTCACTGCTGTGTTTATGCCGCTTTACACCCACTTCACACACTAACAGAGAGATTTCAATACATAGGTTTTAAGATTATTACTAGTCAGATATATCCTTGTGTGGTGAATAGGGGGTGTTGAGTCCAGTTCTCTGAGCAAGGAGTAGGTCTTGTCTATTACATATTGGGTTTATGGAACGGTATCTCAGCTCATTTGAAACCCTTGTTTTATGTATCACCCCACCTCACCTTTCCTGTTAAGCAGCCATAGTGTGTTTTCTGCATGTGTGACTCTGTTCTGTTTTGTAATTCAGTTCAAGTGTAACGGTTTTTACTTTCCCTGTATAAGTGATATCTTATGAGAAGTGGCCTTTTCTGTGTGACTTATTTCACTTAGAATCGTCTCATACCTAAATCCACTCATCATGCTGCTACTAGCCTTAGGACATTGATTTCATGGCTGAGTGATATTCCATTGTACATAAGGACCACCACTTATTTATCCATTTTTATCTTTCCTGGAATATTTAAGGTGGAATGAAGTGGAGGTCCTTGGCAACAGAGAAGCCCTAAACTTTGGTGTTCCTGTGTCTTGCTGATTTTTAACTTTCCCAATTTATACCCCCATGCATGGAAGTGCCCTATGCTCTCTAAGCTGTGTTTTTTAGATGTTTCAGGACTCACTGTACCCTTCTCCAGAGTGGCTGTTGGCAATTTACATCCCGCCCATCAGCGTAGCAAGGCTGCCATTTCTCCATGGCCTGTCCTGCATTTCTGGTTTTGACCCTTTTTTCAGCATGGCCCTTTTGACCGATGGGAAGCGAGACTTCTTTGTAGCGCTGATTTGCCTTTCCAGGTTGCTTGGTTGGCCAAAAAGGGCGTATGCGTTTTTTCCTGAATATATTCAGGAAAAAACGCATACGCCCTTTTTGGCCAAGGGCATCATTATCAATGTTTTGCCGCTTTTCATGTGCTTTAAAGGCGATTCGTATCTACCTCCTGAAATCTGTTTCCTGCAATTCTGCCTTGATTTCAAATCCTCTTTTTTGCCTTCCCTCAATATATTTGTGGACGAGAGTTATCATTTATAACTCTGCAGGTTTGTGAATTGCAGTGCCCTGAAGCTCCATTTTACCACTCGCTTTTTGGGAGCTGGCCGTAAAAGCGCAGGATGGCCTCAGGCCCTGTTCTGGTTCCGGGGGGCAGGCTGAGCCTGTGGTTAATTCTTCTTCCTGATGGGAAAATAGAGTGCCCTGTGCCTGTCCCAACACCAAGAGCTAGTCTCTCATTGGTTCCCCATCTTCCCATTCATCCTCAGGACAAATTGCAACCTGTACGGAACAGGAGGTTAAAGGTGCTGATGCTCCAAGTAGGGAGATTGCTAGTAAAGTGGCTGCAATGGCGAACCCGAGCACAAGGAGTTGAGAAATGAGGTGCGTTTTAGAAACATTTCCCCATCACACGGTGTACCATATTCTGGGTTTCTATGCATGTTTTCGATGTAGGAAGATGCCCTTGAACCTGGAGATTTGGGACCCATGGGATGGGTACCACGCAGTATTACTTTAAAGGGTCTGCGTTTACTCACCCAACCTCACCAAAGCTCTCAGCCCCAAGAGTGTCCACCCTTATGTCTCATCCAGCTGTGGGTCTAGATATGGTCAATCCAGGTTCCATCACAGCCCCTGAACGAATTGTGTAAGAATTTCTCTCTCTTTCACTGTCTTTGATTCATGGGGTTTTAAAAGTAATTTATTTTTAGAATGGGGTTTAGCTGCTTTTCACTGCTGTGTTTATGCCGCTTTACACCCACTTCACACACTAACAGAGAGATTTCAATACATAGGTTTTAAGATTATTACTAGTCAGATATATCCTTGTGTGGTGAATAGGGGGTGTTGAGTCCAGTTCCCTGAGCAAGGAGTAGGTCTTGTCTATTCCATATTGGGTTTATGGAACGGTATCTCAGCTCATTTGAAACCCTTGTTTTATGTATCACCCCACCTCACCTTTCCTGTTAAGCAGCCATAGTGTGTTTCTGCATGTGTGACTCTGTTCTGTTTTGTAATTCAGTTCAAGTGTAACGGTGTTTACTTTCCCTGTATAAGTGATATCTTATGAGAAGTGTCCTTTTCTGTGTGACTTATTTCACTTAGAATCGTCTCGTACCTAAATCCACTCATCATGCTGCTACTAGCCTTAGGACATTGATTTCATGGCTGAGTGATATTCCATTGTACATAAGGACCACCACTTATTTATCCATTTTTATCTTTCCTGGGATATTTAAGGTGGAATGAAGTGGAGGTCCTTGGCAACAGAGCAGCCCTAAAGTTTGGTGTGCTTGTGTCTTGCTGATTTTTAACTTTCCCAATTTATACCCCCATGCATGGAAGTGCCCTATGCTCTCTAAGCTGTGTTTTTTAGATGTTTCAGGACACACTGTACCCTTCTCCAGAGTGGCTGTTGGCAATTTACATCCCGCCCATCAGCGTAGCAAGGCTCCCCTTTCTCCATGGCCTGTCCTGCATTTCTGGTTTTGACACTTATTTCAGCATGGCCCATTTGACCGATGGGAAGCGAGACTTCTTTGTAGCGCTGATTTGCCTTTCCAGGTTGCTTGGTTGGCCAAAAAGGGCGTATGCGTTTTTTCCTGAATATATTCAGGAAAAAACGCATACGCCCTTTTTGGCCAAGGGCATCATTTTCAATGTTTTGCCGCTTTTCATGTGCTTTAAAGGCGATTCGAATCTACCTCCTGAAATCTGTTTCCTGCAATTCTGCCTTGATTTCAAATCCTCTTTTTTGCCTTCCCTCAATATATTTGTGGACGAGAGTTATCATTTATAACTCTGCAGGTTTGTGAATTGCAGTGCCCTGAAGCTCCATTTTACAACTCGCTTTTTGGGAGCTGGCCGTAAAAGCGCAGGATGGCTTCAGGCCCTGTTCTCGTTCCGGGGGGCAGGCTGAGCCTGTGGTTAATTCTTCTTCCTGATGGGAAAATAGAGTGCCCTGTGCCTGTCCCAACACCAACAGCTAGTCTCTCATTGGTTCCCCATCTTCCCGTTCATCCTCAGGACAAATTGCAACCTGTACGGAACAGGAGGTTAAAGGTGCTGATGCTCCAAGTAGGGAGATTGCTAGTAAAGTGGCTGCAATGGCGAACCCGAGCACAAGGAGATGAGAAATGAGGTGCGTTTTAGAAACCTTTCCCCATCACACGGTGTACCATATTCTGGGTTTCTATGCATGTTTTCGATGTAGGAAGATGCCCTTGAACCTGGAGATTTGGGACCCATGGGATGGGTACCACGCAGTATTACTTTAAAGGGTCTGCGTTTACTCACCCAACCTCACCAAACCTCTCAGCCCCAAGAGTGTCCACCCTTATGTCTCATCCAGCTGTGGGTCTAGATATGGTCAATCCAGGTTCCATCACAGCCCCTGAACGAATTGTGTAAGAATTTCTCTCTCTTTCACTGTCTTTGTTTCCTGGGGTTTTAAAAGTAATTTATTTTTAGAATGGGGTTTAGCTGCTTTTCACTGCTGTGTTTATGCCGCTTTACACCCACTTCACACACTAACAGAGAGATTTCAATACATAGGTTTTAAGATTATTACTAGTCAGATATATCCTTGTGTGGTGAATAGGGGGTGTTGAGTCCAGTTCTCTTAGCAAGGAGTAGGTCTTGTCTATTACATATTGGGTTTATGGAACGGTATCTCAGCTCATTTGAAACCCTTGTTTTATGTATCACCCCACCTCACCTTTCCTGTTAAGCAGCCATAGTGTGTTTTCTGCACGTGTGACTCTGTTCTGTTTTGTAATTCAGTTCAAGTGTAACGGTGTTTACTTTCCCTGTATAAGTGATATCTGATGAGAAGTGTCCTTTTCTGTGTGACTTATTTCACTTAGAATCGTCTCGTACCTAAATCCACTCATCATGCTGCTACTAGCCTTAGGACATTGATTTCATGGCTGAGTGATATTCCATTGTACATAAGGACCACCACTTATTTATCCATTTTTATCTTTCCTGGGATATTTAAGGTGGAATGAAGTGGAGGTCCTTGGCAACAGAGCAGCCCTAAACTTTGGTGTGCTTGTGTCTTGCTGATTTTTAACTTTCCCAATTTATACCCCCATGCATGGAAGTGCCCTATGCTCTCTAAGCTGTGTTTTTTAGATGTTTCAGGACACACTGTACCCTTCTCCAGAGTGGCTGTTGGCAATTTACATCCCGCCCATCAGCGTAGCAAGGCTCCCATTTCTCCATGGCCTGTCCTGCATTTCTGGTTTTGACACTTATTTCAGCATGACCCATTTGACCGATGGGAAGCGAGACTTTTTTGTAGCGCTGATTTGCCTTTCCAGGTTGCTTGGTTGGCCAAAAAGGGCGTATGCGTTTTTTCCTGAATATATTTAGGAAAAAACGCATACGCCCTTTTTGGCCAAGGGCATCATTATCAATGTTTTGCCGCTTTTCATGTGCTTTAAAGGCGATTCGAATCTACCTCCTGAAATCTGTTTCCTGCAATTCTGCCTTGATTTCAAATCCTCTTTTTTGCCTTCCCTCAATATATTTGTGGACGAGAGTTATCATTTATAACTCTGCAGGTTTGTGAATTGCAGTGCCCTGAAGCTCCATTTTACAACTCGCTTTTTGGGAGCTGGCCGTAAAAGCGCAGGATGGCTTCAGGCCCTGTTCTCGTTCCAGGGGGCAGGCTGAGCCTGTGGTTAATTCTTCTTCCTGATGGGAAAATAGAGTGCCCTGTGCCTGTCCCAACACCAACAGCTAGTCTCTCATTGGTTCCCCATCTTCCCATTCATCCTCAGGACAAATTGCAACCTGTACGGAACAGGAGGTTAAAGGTGCTGATGCTCCAAGTAGGGAGATTGCTAGTAAAGTGGCTGCAATGGCGAACCCGAGCACAAGGAGATGAGAAATGAGGTGCGTTTTAGAAACCTTTCCCCATCACACGGTGTACCATATTCTGGGTTTCTATGCATGTTTTCGATGTAGGAAGATGCCCTTGAACCTGGAGATTTGGGACCCATGGGATGGGTACCACGCAGTATTACTTTAAAGGGTCTGCGTTTACTCACCCAACCTCACCAAACCTCTCAGCCCCAAGAGTGTCCACCCTTATGTCTCATCCTGCTGTGGGTCTAGATATGGTCAATCCAGGTTCCATCACAGCCCCTGAACGAATTGTGTAAGAATTTCTCTCTCTTTCACTGTCTTTGTTTCCTGGGGTTTTAAAAGTAATTTATTTTTAGAATGGGGTTTAGCTGCTTTTCACTGCTGTGTTTATGCCGCTTTACACCCACTTCACACACTAACAGAGAGATTTCAATACATAGGTTTTAAGATTATTACTAGTCAGATATATCCTTGTGTGGTGAATAGGGGGTGTTGAGTCCAGTTCTCTGAGCAAGGAGTAGGTCTTGTCTATTACATATTGGGTTTATGGAACGGTATCTCAGCTCATTTGAAACCCTTGTTTTATGTATCACCCCACCTCACCTTTCCTGTTAAGCAGCCATAGTGTGTTTTCTGCATGTGTGACTCTGTTCTGTTTTGTAATTCAGTTCAAGTGTAACGGTTTTTACTTTCCCTGTATAAGTGATATCTTATGAGAAGTGGCCTTTTCTGTGTGACTTATTTCACTTAGAATCGTCTCATACCTAAATCCACTCATCATGCTGCTACTAGCCTTAGGACATTGATTTCATGGCTGAGTGATATTCCATTGTACATAAGGACCACCACTTATTTATCCATTTTTATCTTTCCTGGAATATTTAAGGTGGAATGAAGTGGAGGTCCTTGGCAACAGAGAAGCCCTAAACTTTGGTGTTCCTGTGTCTTGCTGATTTTTAACTTTCCCAATTTATACCCCCATGCATGGAAGTGCCCTATGCTCTCTAAGCTGTGTTTTTTAGATGTTTCAGGACTCACTGTACCCTTCTCCAGAGTGGCTGTTGGCAATTTACATCCCGCCCATCAGCGTAGCAAGGCTGCCATTTCTCCATGGCCTGTCCTGCATTTCTGGTTTTGACCCTTTTTTCAGCATGGCCCTTTTGACCGATGGGAAGCGAGACTTCTTTGTAGCGCTGATTTGCCTTTCCAGGTTGCTTGGTTGGCCAAAAAGGGCGTATGCGTTTTTTCCTGAATATATTCAGGAAAAAACGCATACGCCCTTTTTGGCCAAGGGCATCATTATCAATGTTTTGCCGCTTTTCATGTGCTTTAAAGGCGATTCGTATCTACCTCCTGAAATCTGTTTCCTGCAATTCTGCCTTGATTTCAAATCCTCTTTTTTGCCTTCCCTCAATATATTTGTGGACGAGAGTTATCATTTATAACTCTGCAGGTTTGTGAATTGCAGTGCCCTGAAGCTCCATTTTACCACTCGCTTTTTGGGAGCTGGCCGTAAAAGCGCAGGATGGCCTCAGGCCCTGTTCTGGTTCCGGGGGGCAGGCTGAGCCTGTGGTTAATTCTTCTTCCTGATGGGAAAATAGAGTGCCCTGTGCCTGTCCCAACACCAAGAGCTAGTCTCTCATTGGTTCCCCATCTTCCCATTCATCCTCAGGACAAATTGCAACCTGTACGGAACAGGAGGTTAAAGGTGCTGATGCTCCAAGTAGGGAGATTGCTAGTAAAGTGGCTGCAATGGCGAACCCGAGCACAAGGAGTTGAGAAATGAGGTGCGTTTTAGAAACATTTCCCCATCACACGGTGTACCATATTCTGGGTTTCTATGCATGTTTTCGATGTAGGAAGATGCCCTTGAACCTGGAGATTTGGGACCCATGGGATGGGTACCACGCAGTATTACTTTAAAGGGTCTGCGTTTACTCACCCAACCTCACCAAAGCTCTCAGCCCCAAGAGTGTCCACCCTTATGTCTCATCCAGCTGTGGGTCTAGATATGGTCAATCCAGGTTCCATCACAGCCCCTGAACGAATTGTGTAAGAATTTCTCTCTCTTTCACTGTCTTTGATTCATGGGGTTTTAAAAGTAATTTATTTTTAGAATGGGGTTTAGCTGCTTTTCACTGCTGTGTTTATGCCGCTTTACACCCACTTCACACACTAACAGAGAGATTTCAATACATAGGTTTTAAGATTATTACTAGTCAGATATATCCTTGTGTGGTGAATAGGGGGTGTTGAGTCCAGTTCCCTGAGCAAGGAGTAGGTCTTGTCTATTCCATATTGGGTTTATGGAACGGTATCTCAGCTCATTTGAAACCCTTGTTTTATGTATCACCCCACCTCACCTTTCCTGTTAAGCAGCCATAGTGTGTTTCTGCATGTGTGACTCTGTTCTGTTTTGTAATTCAGTTCAAGTGTAACGGTGTTTACTTTCCCTGTATAAGTGATATCTTATGAGAAGTGTCCTTTTCTGTGTGACTTATTTCACTTAGAATCGTCTCGTACCTAAATCCACTCATCATGCTGCTACTAGCCTTAGGACATTGATTTCATGGCTGAGTGATATTCCATTGTACATAAGGACCACCACTTATTTATCCATTTTTATCTTTCCTGGGATATTTAAGGTGGAATGAAGTGGAGGTCCTTGGCAACAGAGCAGCCCTAAAGTTTGGTGTGCTTGTGTCTTGCTGATTTTTAACTTTCCCAATTTATACCCCCATGCATGGAAGTGCCCTATGCTCTCTAAGCTGTGTTTTTTAGATGTTTCAGGACACACTGTACCCTTCTCCAGAGTGGCTGTTGGCAATTTACATCCCGCCCATCAGCGTAGCAAAGCTCCCCTTTCTCCATGGCCTGTCCTGCATTTCTGGTTTTGACACTTATTTCAGCATGGCCCATTTGACCGATGGGAAGCGAGACTTCTTTGTAGCGCTGATTTGCCTTTCCAGGTTGCTTGGTTGGCCAAAAAGGGCGTATGCGTTTTTTCCTGAATATATTCAGGAAAAAACGCATACGCCCTTTTTGGCCAAGGGCATCATTATCAATGTTTTGCCGCTTTTCATGTGCTTTAAAGGCGATTCGAATCTACCTCCTGAAATCTGTTTCCTGCAATTCTGCCTTGATTTCAAATCCTCTTTTTTGCCTTCCCTCAATATATTTGTGGACGAGAGTTATCATTTATAACTCTGCAGGTTTGTGAATTGCAGTGCCCTGAAGCTCCATTTTACAACTCGCTTTTTGGGAGCTGGCCGTAAAAGCGCAGGATGGCTTCAGGCCCTGTTCTCGTTCCGGGGGGCAGGCTGAGCCTGTGGTTAATTCTTCTTCCTGATGGGAAAATAGAGTGCCCTGTGCCTGTCCCAACACCAACAGCTAGTCTCTCATTGGTTCCCCATCTTCCCGTTCATCCTCAGGACAAATTGCAACCTGTACGGAACAGGAGGTTAAAGGTGCTGATGCTCCAAGTAGGGAGATTGCTAGTAAAGTGGCTGCAATGGCGAACCCGAGCACAAGGAGATGAGAAATGAGGTGCGTTTTAGAAACCTTTCCCCATCACACGGTGTACCATATTCTGGGTTTCTATGCATGTTTTCGATGTAGGAAGATGCCCTTGAACCTGGAGATTTGGGACCCATGGGATGGGTACCACGCAGTATTACTTTAAAGGGTCTGCGTTTACTCACCCAACCTCACCAAACCTCTCAGCCCCAAGAGTGTCCACCCTTATGTCTCATCCAGCTGTGGGTCTAGATATGGTCAATCCAGGTTCCATCACAGCCCCTGAACGAATTGTGTAAGAATTTCTCTCTCTTTCACTGTCTTTGTTTCCTGGGGTTTTAAAAGTAATTTATTTTTAGAATGGGGTTTAGCTGCTTTTCACTGCTGTGTTTATGCCGCTTTACACCCACTTCACACACTAACAGAGAGATTTCAATACATAGGTTTTAAGATTATTACTAGTCAGATATATCCTTGTGTGGTGAATAGGGGGTGTTGAGTCCAGTTCTCTTAGCAAGGAGTAGGTCTTGTCTATTACATATTGGGTTTATGGAACGGTATCTCAGCTCATTTGAAACCCTTGTTTTATGTATCACCCCACCTCACCTTTCCTGTTAAGCAGCCATAGTGTGTTTTCTGCACGTGTGACTCTGTTCTGTTTTGTAATTCAGTTCAAGTGTAACGGTTTTTACTTTCCCTGTATAAGTGATATCTGATGAGAAGTGTCCTTTTCTGTGTGACTTATTTCACTTAGAATCGTCTCGTACCTAAATCCACTCATCATGCTGCTACTAGCCTTAGGACATTGATTTCATGGCTGAGTGATATTCCATTGTACATAAGGACCACCACTTATTTATCCATTTTTATCTTTCCTGGGATATTTAAGGTGGAATGAAGTGGAGGTCCTTGGCAACAGAGCAGCCCTAAACTTTGGTGTGCTTGTGTCTTGCTGATTTTTAACTTTCCCAATTTATACCCCCATGCATGGAAGTGCCCTATGCTCTCTAAGCTGTGTTTTTTAGATGTTTCAGGACACACTGTACCCTTCTCCAGAGTGGCTGTTGGCAATTTACATCCCGCCCATCAGCGTAGCAAGGCTCCCATTTCTCCATGGCCTGTCCTGCATTTCTGGTTTTGACACTTATTTCAGCATGACCCATTTGACCGATGGGAAGCGAGACTTTTTTGTAGCGCTGATTTGCCTTTCCAGGTTGCTTGGTTGGCCAAAAAGGGCGTATGCGTTTTTTCCTGAATATATTTAGGAAAAAACGCATACGCCCTTTTTGGCCAAGGGCATCATTATCAATGTTTTGCCGCTTTTCATGTGCTTTAAAGGCGATTCGAATCTACCTCCTGAAATCTGTTTCCTGCAATTCTGCCTTGATTTCAAATCCTCTTTTTTGCCTTCCCTCAATATATTTGTGGACGAGAGTTATCATTTATAACTCTGCAGGTTTGTGAATTGCAGTGCCCTGAAGCTCCATTTTACAACTCGCTTTTTGGGAGCTGGCCGTAAAAGCGCAGGATGGCTTCAGGCCCTGTTCTCGTTCCAGGGGGCAGGCTGAGCCTGTGGTTAATTCTTCTTCCTGATGGGAAAATAGAGTGCCCTGTGCCTGTCCCAACACCAACAGCTAGTCTCTCATTGGTTCCCCATCTTCCCATTCATCCTCAGGACAAATTGCAACCTGTACGGAACAGGAGGTTAAAGGTGCTGATGCTCCAAGTAGGGAGATTGCTAGTAAAGTGGCTGCAATGGCGAACCCGAGCACAAGGAGATGAGAAATGAGGTGCGTTTTAGAAACCTTTCCCCATCACACGGTGTACCATATTCTGGGTTTCTATGCATGTTTTCGATGTAGGAAGATGCCCTTGAACCTGGAGATTTGGGACCCATGGGATGGGTACCACGCAGTATTACTTTAAAGGGTCTGCGTTTACTCACCCAACCTCACCAAACCTCTCAGCCCCAAGAGTGTCCACCCTTATGTCTCATCCTGCTGTGGGTCTAGATATGGTCAATCCAGGTTCCATCACAGCCCCTGAACGAATTGTGTAAGAATTTCTCTCTCTTTCACTGTCTTTGTTTCCTGGGGTTTTAAAAGTAATTTATTTTTAGAATGGGGTTTAGCTGCTTTTCACTGCTGTGTTTATGCCGCTTTACACCCACTTCACACACTAACAGAGAGATTTCAATACATAGGTTTTAAGATTATTACTAGTCAGATATATCCTTGTGTGGTGAATAGGGGGTGTTGAGTCCAGTTCTCTTAGCAAGGAGTAGGTCTTGTCTATTACATATTGGGTTTATGGAACGGTATCTCAGCTCATTTGAAACCCTTGTTTTATGTATCACCCCACCTCACCTTTCCTGTTAAGCAGCCATAGTGTGTTTTCTGCACGTGTGACTCTGTTCTGTTTTGTAATTCAGTTCAAGTGTAACGGTTTTTACTTTCCCTGTATAAGTGATATCTGATGAGAAGTGTCCTTTTCTGTGTGACTTATTTCACTTAGAATCGTCTCGTACCTAAATCCACTCATCATGCTGCTACTAGCCTTAGGACATTGATTTCATGGCTGAGTGATATTCCATTGTACATAAGGACCACCACTTATTTATCCATTTTTATCTTTCCTGGGATATTTAAGGTGGAATGAAGTGGAGGTCCTTGGCAACAGAGCAGCCCTAAAGTTTGGTGTGCTTGTGTCTTGCTGATTTTTAACTTTCCCAATTTATACCCCCATGCATGGAAGTGCCCTATGCTCTCTAAGCTGTGTTTTTTAGATGTTTCAGGACACACTGTACCCTTCTCCAGAGTGGCTGTTGGCAATTTACATCCCGCCCATCAGCGTAGCAAGGCTCCCCTTTCTCCATGGCCTGTCCTGCATTTCTGGTTTTGACACTTATTTCAGCATGGCCCATTTGACCGATGGGAAGCGAGACTTCTTTGTAGCGCTGATTTGCCTTTCCAGGTTGCTTGGTTGGCCAAAAAGGGCGTATGCGTTTTTTCCTGAATATATTCAGGAAAAAACGCATACGCCCTTTTTGGCCAAGGGCATCATTATCAATGTTTTGCCGCTTTTCATGTGCTTTAAAGGCGATTCGAATCTACCTCCTGAAATCTGTTTCCTGCAATTCTGCCTTGATTTCAAATCCTCTTTTTTGCCTTCCCTCAATATATTTGTGGACGAGAGTTATCATTTATAACTCTGCAGGTTTGTGAATTGCAGTGCCCTGAAGCTCCATTTTACAACTCGCTTTTTGGGAGCTGGCCGTAAAAGCGCAGGATGGCTTCAGGCCCTGTTCTCGTTCCGGGGGGCAGGCTGAGCCTGTGGTTAATTCTTCTTCCTGATGGGAAAATAGAGTGCCCTGTGCCTGTCCCAACACCAACAGCTAGTCTCTCATTGGTTCCCCATCTTCCCGTTCATCCTCAGGACAAATTGCAACCTGTACGGAACAGGAGGTTAAAGGTGCTGATGCTCCAAGTAGGGAGATTGCTAGTAAAGTGGCTGCAATGGCGAACCCGAGCACAAGGAGATGAGAAATGAGGTGCGTTTTAGAAACCTTTCCCCATCACACGGTGTACCATATTCTGTGTTTCTATGCATGTTTTCGATGTAGGAAGATGCCCTTGAACCTGGAGATTTGGGACCCATGGGATGGGTACCACGCAGTATTACTTTAAAGGGTCTGCGTTTACTCACCCAACCTCACCAAACCTCTCAGCCCCAAGAGTGTCCACCCTTATGTCTCATCCTGCTGTGGGTCTAGATATGGTCAATCCAGGTTCCATCACAGCCCCTGAACGAATTGTGTAAGAATTTCTCTCTCTTTCACTGTCTTTGTTTCCTGGGGTTTTAAAAGTAATTTATTTTTAGAATGGGGTTTAGCTGCTTTTCACTGCTGTGTTTATGCCGCTTTACACCCACTTCACACACTAACAGAGAGATTTCAATACATAGGTTTTAAGATTATTACTAGTCAGATATATCCTTGTGTGGTGAATAGGGGGTGTTGAGTCCAGTTCTCTTAGCAAGGAGTAGGTCTTGTCTATTACATATTGGGTTTACGGAACGGTATCTCAGCTCATTTGAAACCCTTGTTTTATGTATCACCCCACCTCACCTTTCCTGTTAAGCAGCCATAGTGTGTTTTCTGCACGTGTGACTCTGTTCTGTTTTGTAATTCAGTTCAAGTGTAACGGTTTTTACTTTCCCTGTATAAGTGATATCTGATGAGAAGTGTCCTTTTCTGTGTGACTTATTTCACTTAGAATCGTCTCGTACCTAAATCCACTCATCATGCTGCTACTAGCCTTAGGACATTGATTTCATGGCTGAGTGATATTCCATTGTACATAAGGACCACCACTTATTTATCCATTTTTATCTTTCCTGGGATATTTAAGGTGGAATGAAGTGGAGGTCCTTGGCAACAGAGCAGCCCTAAACTTTGGTGTGCTTGTGTCTTGCTGATTTTTAACTTTCCCAATTTATACCCCCATGCATGGAAGTGCCCTATGCTCTCTAAGCTGTGTTTTTTAGATGTTTCAGGACACACTGTACCCTTCTCCAGAGTGGCTGTTGGCAATTTACATCCCGCCCATCAGCGTAGCAAGGCTCCCATTTCTCCATGGCCTGTCCTGCATTTCTGGTTTTGACACTTATTTCAGCATGACCCATTTGACCGATGGGAAGCGAGACTTTTTTGTAGCGCTGATTTGCCTTTCCAGGTTGCTTGGTTGGCCAAAAAGGGCGTATGCGTTTTTTCCTGAATATATTTAGGAAAAAACGCATACGCCCTTTTTGGCCAAGGGCATCATTATCAATGTTTTGCCGCTTTTCATGTGCTTTAAAGGCGATTCGAATCTACCTCCTGAAATCTGTTTCCTGCAATTCTGCCTTGATTTCAAATCCTCTTTTTTGCCTTCCCTCAATATATTTGTGGACGAGAGTTATCATTTATAACTCTGCAGGTTTGTGAATTGCAGTGCCCTGAAGCTCCATTTTACAACTCGCTTTTTGGGAGCTGGCCGTAAAAGCGCAGGATGGCTTCAGGCCCTGTTCTCGTTCCGGGGGGCAGGCTGAGCCTGTGATTAATTCTTCTTCCTGATGGGAAAATAGAGTGCCCTGTGCCTGTCCCAACACCAACAGCTAGTCTCTCATTGGTTCCCCATCTTCCCATTCATCCTCAGGACAAATTGCAACCTGTACGGAACAGGAGGTTAAAGGTGCTGATGCTCCAAGTAGGGAGATTGCTAGTAAAGTGGCTGCAATGGCGAACCCGAGCACAAGGAGATGAGAAATGAGGTGCGTTTTAGAAACCTTTCCCCATCACACGGTGTACCATATTCTGGGTTTCTATGCATGTTTTCGATGTAGGAAGATGCCCTTGAACCTGGAGATTTGGGACCCATGGGATGGGTACCACGCAGTATTACTTTAAAGGGTCTGCGTTTACTCACCCAACCTCACCAAACCTCTCAGCCCCAAGAGTGTCCACCCTTATGTCTCATCCTGCTGTGGGTCTAGATATGGTCAATCCAGGTTCCATCACAGCCCCTGAACGAATTGTGTAAGAATTTCTCTCTCTTTCACTGTCTTTGTTTCCTGGGGTTTTAAAAGTAATTTATTTTTAGAATGGGGTTTAGCTGCTTTTCACTGCTGTGTTTATGCCGCTTTACACCCACTTCACACACTAACAGAGAGATTTCAATACATAGGTTTTAAGATTATTACTAGTCAGATATATCCTTGTGTGGTGAATAGGGGGTGTTGAGTCCAGTTCTCTTAGCAAGGAGTAGGTCTTGTCTATTACATATTGGGTTTATGGAACGGTATCTCAGCTCATTTGAAACCCTTGTTTTATGTATCACCCCACCTCACCTTTCCTGTTAAGCAGCCATAGTGTGTTTTCTGCACGTGTGACTCTGTTCTGTTTTGTAATTCAGTTCAAGTGTAACGGTTTTTACTTTCCCTGTATAAGTGATATCTGATGAGAAGTGTCCTTTTCTGTGTGACTTATTTCACTTAGAATCGTCTCGTACCTAAATCCACTCATCATGCTGCTACTAGCCTTAGGACATTGATTTCATGGCTGAGTGATATTCCATTGTACATAAGGACCACCACTTATTTATCCATTTTTATCTTTCCTGGGATATTTAAGGTGGAATGAAGTGGAGGTCCTTGGCAACAGAGCAGCCCTAAAGTTTGGTGTGCTTGTGTCTTGCTGATTTTTAACTTTCCCAATTTATACCCCCATGCATGGAAGTGCCCTATGCTCTCTAAGCTGTGTTTTTTAGATGTTTCAGGACACACTGTACCCTTCTCCAGAGTGGCTGTTGGCAATTTACATCCCGCCCATCAGCGTAGCAAGGCTCCCCTTTCTCCATGGCCTGTCCTGCATTTCTGGTTTTGACACTTATTTCAGCATGGCCCATTTGACCGATGGGAAGCGAGACTTCTTTGTAGCGCTGATTTGCCTTTCCAGGTTGCTTGGTTGGCCAAAAAGGGCGTATGCGTTTTTTCCTGAATATATTCAGGAAAAAACGCATACGCCCTTTTTGTCCAAGGGCATCATTATCAATGTTTTGCCGCTTTTCATGTGCTTTAAAGGCGATTCGAATCTACCTCCTGAAATCTGTTTCCTGCAATTCTGCCTTGATTTCAAATCCTCTTTTTTGCCTTCCCTCAATATATTTGTGGACGAGAGTTATCATTTATAACTCTGCAGGTTTGTGAATTGCAGTGCCCTGAAGCTCCATTTTACAACTCGCTTTTTGGGAGCTGGCCGTAAAAGCGCAGGATGGCTTCAGGCCCTGTTCTCGTTCCGGGGGGCAGGCTGAGCCTGTGGTTAATTCTTCTTCCTGATGGGAAAATAGAGTGCCCTGTGCCTGTCCCAACACCAACAGCTAGTTTCTCATTGGTTCCCCATCTTCCCGTTCATCCTCAGGACAAATTGCAACCTGTACGGAACAGGAGGTTAAAGGTGCTGATGCTCCAAGTAGGGAGATTGCTAGTAAATTGGCTGCAATGGCGAACCCGAGCACAAGGAGATGAGAAATGAGGTGCGTTTTAGAAACCTTTCCCCATCACACGGTGTACCATATTCTGGGTTTCTATGCATGTTTTCGATGTAGGAAGATGCCCTTGAACCTGGAGATTTGGGACCCATGGGATGGGTACCACGCAGTATTACTTTAAAGGGTCTGCGTTTACTCACCCAACCTCACCAAACCTCTCAGCCCCAAGAGTGTCCACCCTTATGTCTCATCCAGCTGTGGGTCTAGATATGGTCAATCCAGGTTCCATCACAGCCCCTGAACGAATTGTGTAAGAATTTCTCTCTCTTTCACTGTCTTTGTTTCCTGGGGTTTTAAAAGTAATTTATTTTTAGAATGGGGTTTAGCTGCTTTTCACTGCTGTGTTTATGCCGCTTTACACCCACTTCACACACTAACAGAGAGATTTCAATACATAGGTTTTAAGATTATTACTAGTCAGATATATCCTTGTGTGGTGAATAGGGGGTGTTGAGTCCAGTTCTCTTAGCAAGGAGTAGGTCTTGTCTATTACATATTGGGTTTACGGAACGGTATCTCAGCTCATTTGAAACCCTTGTTTTATGTATCACCCCACCTCACCTTTCCTGTTAAGCAGCCATAGTGTGTTTTCTGCACGTGTGACTCTGTTCTGTTTTGTAATTCAGTTCAAGTGTAACGGTTTTTACTTTCCCTGTATAAGTGATATCTGATGAGAAGTGTCCTTTTCTGTGTGACTTATTTCACTTAGAATCGTCTCGTACCTAAATCCACTCATCATGCTGCTACTAGCCTTAGGACATTGATTTCATGGCTGAGTGATATTCCATTGTACATAAGGACCACCACTTATTTATCCATTTTTATCTTTCCTGGGATATTTAAGGTGGAATGAAGTGGAGGTCCTTGGCAACAGAGCAGCCCTAAAGTTTGGTGTGCTTGTGTCTTGCTGATTTTTAACTTTCCCAATTTATACCCCCATGCATGGAAGTGCCCTATGCTCTCTAAGCTGTGTTTTTTAGATGTTTCAGGACACACTGTACCCTTCTCCAGAGTGGCTGTTGGCAATTTACATCCCGCCCATCAGCGTAGCAAGGCTCCCCTTTCTCCATGGCCTGTCCTGCATTTCTGGTTTTGACACTTATTTCAGCATGGCCCATTTGACCGATGGGAAGCGAGACTTCTTTGTAGCGCTGATTTGCCTTTCCAGGTTGCTTGGTTGGCCAAAAAGGGCGTATGCGTTTTTTCCTGAATATATTCAGGAAAAAACGCATACGCCCTTTTTGTCCAAGGGCATCATTATCAATGTTTTGCCGCTTTTCATGTGCTTTGAAGGCGATTCGAATCTACCTCCTGAAATCTGTTTCCTGCAATTCTGCCTTGATTTCAAATCCTCTTTTTTGCCTTCCCTCAATATATTTGTGGACGAGAGTTATCATTTATAACTCTGCAGGTTTGTGAATTGCAGTGCCCTGAAGCTCCATTTTACAACTCGCTTTTTGGGAGCTGGCCGTAAAAGCGCAGGATGGCTTCAGGCCCTGTTCTCGTTCCGGGGGGCAGGCTGAGCCTGTGGTTAATTCTTCTTCCTGATGGGAAAATAGAGTGCCCTGTGCCTGTCCCAACACCAACAGCTAGTTTCTCATTGGTTCCCCATCTTCCCGTTCATCCTCAGGACAAATTGCAACCTGTACGGAACAGGAGGTTAAAGGTGCTGATGCTCCAAGTAGGGAGATTGCTAGTAAATTGGCTGCAATGGCGAACCCGAGCACAAGGAGATGAGAAATGAGGTGCGTTTTAGAAACCTTTCCCCATCACACGGTGTACCATATTCTGGGTTTCTATGCATGTTTTCGATGTAGGAAGATGCCCTTGAACCTGGAGATTTGGGACCCATGGGATGGGTACCACGCAGTATTACTTTAAAGGGTCTGCGTTTACTCACCCAACCTCACCAAACCTCTCAGCCCCAAGAGTGTCCACCCTTATGTCTCATCCAGCTGTGGGTCTAGATATGGTCAATCCAGGTTCCATCACAGCCCCTGAACGAATTGTGTAAGAATTTCTCTCTCTTTCACTGTCTTTGTTTCCTGGGGTTTTAAAAGTAATTTATTTTTAGAATGGGGTTTAGCTGCTTTTCACTGCTGTGTTTATGCCGCTTTACACCCACTTCACACACTAACAGAGAGATTTCAATACATAGGTTTTAAGATTATTACTAGTCAGATATATCCTTGTGTGGTGAATAGGGGGTGTTGAGTCCAGTTCTCTTAGCAAGGAGTAGGTCTTGTCTATTACATATTGGGTTTACGGAACGGTATCTCAGCTCATTTGAAACCCTTGTTTTATGTATCACCCCACCTCACCTTTCCTGTTAAGCAGCCATAGTGTGTTTTCTGCACGTGTGACTCTGTTCTGTTTTGTAATTCAGTTCAAGTGTAACGGTTTTTACTTTCCCTGTATAAGTGATATCTGATGAGAAGTGTCCTTTTCTGTGTGACTTATTTCACTTAGAATCGTCTCGTACCTAAATCCACTCATCATGCTGCTACTAGCCTTAGGACATTGATTTCATGGCTGAGTGATATTCCATTGTACATAAGGACCACCACTTATTTATCCATTTTTATCTTTCCTGGGATATTTAAGGTGGAATGAAGTGGAGGTCCTTGGCAACAGAGCAGCCCTAAACTTTGGTGTGCTTGTGTCTTGCTGATTTTTAACTTTCCCAATTTATACCCCCATGCATGGAAGTGCCCTATGCTCTCTAAGCTGTGTTTTTTAGATGTTTCAGGACACACTGTACCCTTCTCCAGAGTGGCTGTTGGCAATTTACATCCCGCCCATCAGCGTAGCAAGGCTGCCATTTCTCCATGGCCTGTCCTGCATTTCTGGTTTTGACACTTATTTCAGCATGGCCCATTTGACCGATGGGAAGCGAGACTTCTTTGTAGCGCTGATTTGCCTTTCCAGGTTGCTTGGTTGGCCAAAAAGGGCGTATGCGTTTTTTCCTGAATATATTCAGGAAAAAACGCATACGCCCTTTTTGGCCAAGGGCATCATTATCAATGTTTTGCCGCTTTTCATGTGCTTTAAAGGCGATTCGAATCTACCTCCTGAAATCTGTTTCCTGCAATTCTGCCTTGATTTCAAATCCTCTTTTTTGCCTTCCCTCAATATATTTGTGGACGAGAGTTATCATTTATAACTCTACAGGTTTGTGAATTGCAGTGCCCTGAAGCTCCATTTTACAACTCGCTTTTTGGGAGCTGGCCGTAAAAGCGCAGGATGGCTTCAGGCCCTGTTCTGGTTCTGGGGGGCAGGCTGAGCCTGTGGTTAATTCTTCTTCATGATGGGAAAATAGAGTGCCCTGTGCCTGTCCCAACACCAAGAGCTAGTCTCTCATTGGTTCCACATCTTCCCGTTCATCCTCAGGACAAATTGCAACCTGTACGGAACAGGAGGTTAAAGGTGCTGATGCTCCAAGTAGGGAGATTGCTAGTAAAGTGGCTGCAATGGCGAACCCGAGCACAAGGAGATGAGAAATGAGGTGCGTTTTAGAAACCTTTCCCCATCACACGGTGTACCATATTCTGGGATTCTATGCCTGTTTTCGATGTAGGAAGATGCCCTTGAACCTGGAGATTTGGGACCCATGCGATGGGTACCACGCAGTATTACTTTAAAGGGTCTGCGTTTACTCACCCAACCTCACCAAACCTCTCAGCCCCAAGAGTGTCCACCCTTATGTCTCATCCAGCTGTGGGTCTAGATATGGTCAATCCAGGTTCCATCACAGCCCCTGAACGAATTGTGTAAGAATTTCTCTCTCTTTCACTGTCTTTGTTTCATGGGGTTTTAAAAGTAATTTATTTTTAGAATGGGGTTTAGCTGCTTTTCACTGCTGTGTTTATGCCGCTTTACACCCACTTCACACACTAACAGAGAGATTTCAATACATAGGTTTTAAGATTATTACTAGTCAGATATATCCTTGTGTGGTGAATAGGGGGTGTTGAGTCCAGTTCTCTGAGCAAGGAGTAGGTCTTGTCTATTACATATTGGGTTTATGGAACGGTATCTCAGCTCATTTGAAACCCTTGTTTTATGTATCACCCCACCTCACCTTCCCTGTTAAGCAGCCATAGTGTGTTTTCTGCATGTGTGACTCTGTTCTGTTTTGTATTTCAGTTCAAGTGTAATGGTTTTTACTTTCCCTCTATAAGTGATATCTTATGAGATGTGTCCTTTTCTGTGTGACTTATTTCACTTAGAATCATCGTACCTAAATCCACTCATCATGCTGCTACTAGCCTTAGGACATTGATTTCATGGCTGAGTGATATTCCATTGTACATAAGGACCACCACTTATTTATCCATTTTTATCTTTCCTGGGATATTTAAGGTGGAATGAAGTGGAGGTCCTTGGCAACAGAGCAGCCCTAAACTTTGGTGTGCTTGTGTCTTGCTGATTTTTAACTTTCCCAATTTATACCCCCATGCATGGAAGTGCCCTATGCTCTCTAAGCTGTGTTTTTTAGATGTTTCAGGACACACTGTACCCTTCTCCAGAGTGGCTGTTGGCAATTTACATCCCGCCCATCAGCGTCGCAAGGCTCCTCTTTCTCCATGGCCTGTCCTGCATTTCTGGTTTTGACACTTTTCTCAGCATGGCCCTTGTGACCGATGGGAAGCGAGACTTCTTTGTAGCGCTGATTTGCCTTTCCAGGTTGCTTGGTTGGCCAAAAAGGGCGTATGCGTTTTTTCCTGAATATATTCAGGAAAAAACGCATACGCCCTTTTTGGCCAAGGGCATCATTATCAATGTTTTGCCGCTTTTCATGTGCTTTAAAGGCGATTCGAATCTACCTCCTGAAATCTGTTTCCTGCAATTCTGCCTTGATTTCAAATCCTCTTTTTTGCCTTCCCTCAATATATTTGTGGACGAGAGTTATCATTTATAACTCTGCAGGTTTGTGAATTGCAGTGCCCTGAAGCTCCATTTTACAACTCGCTTTTTGGGAGCTGGCCGTAAAAGCGCAGGATGGCTTCAGGCCCTGTTCTCGTTCCGGGGGGCAGGCTGAGCCTGTGGTTAATTCTTCTTCCTGATGGGAAAATAGAGTGCCCTGTGCCTGTCCCAACACCAAGAGCTAGTCTCTCATTGGTTCCCCATCTTCCCGTTCATCCTCAGGACAAATTGCAACCTGTACGGAACAGGAGGTTAAAGGTGCTGATGCTCCAAGTAGGGAGATTGCTAGTAAAGTGGCTGCAATGGCGAACCCGAGCACAAGGAGATGAGAAATGAGGTGCGTTTTAGAAACCTTTCCCCATCACACGGTGTACCATATTCTGGGTTTCTATGCATGTTTTCGATGTAGGAAGATGCCCTTGAACCTGGAGATTTGGGACCCATGGGATGGGTACCACGCAGTATTACTTTAAAGGGTCTGCGTTTACTCACCCAACCTCACCAAACCTCTCAGCCCCAAGAGTGTCCACCCTTATGTCTCATCCAGCTGTGGGTCTAGATATGGTCAATCCAGGTTCCATCACAGCCCCTGAACGAATTGTGTAAGAATTTCTCTCTCTTTCACTGTCTTTGATTCATGGGGTTTTAAAAGTAATTTATTTTTAGAATGGGGTTTAGCTGCTTTTCACTGCTGTGTTTATGCCGCTTTACACCCACTTCACACACTAACAGAGAGATTTCAATACATAGGGTTTAAGATTATTACTAGTCAGATATATCCTTGTGTGGTGAATAGGGGGTGTTGAGTCCAGTTCCCTGAGCAAGGAGTAGGTCTTGTCTATTCCATATTGGGTTTATGGAACGGTATCTCAGCTCATTTGAAACCCTTGTTTTATGTATCACCCCACCTCACCTTTCCTGTTAAGCAGCCATAGTGTGTTTCTGCATGTGTGACTCTGTTCTGTTTTGTAATTCAGTTCAAGTGTAACGGTGTTTACTTTCCCTGTATAAGTGATATCTTATGAGAAGTGTCCTTTTCTGTGTGACTTATTTCACTTAGAATCGTCTCGTACCTAAATCCACTCATCATGCTGCTACTAGCCTTAGGACATTGATTTCATGGCTGAGTGATATTCCATTGTACATAAGGACCACCACTTATTTATCCATTTTTATCTTTCCTGGGATATTTAAGGTGGAATGAAGTGGAGGTCCTTGGCAACAGAGCAGCCCTAAAGTTTGGTGTGCTTGTGTCTTGCTGATTTTTAACTTTCCCAATTTATACCCCCATGCATGGAAGTGCCCTATGCTCTCTAAGCTGTGTTTTTTAGATGTTTCAGGACACACTGTACCCTTCTCCAGAGTGGCTGTTGGCAATTTACATCCCGCCCATCAGCGTAGCAAGGCTCCCCTTTCTCCATGGCCTGTCCTGCATTTCTGGTTTTGACACTTATTTCAGCATGGCCCATTTGACCGATGGGAAGCGAGACTTCTTTGTAGCGCTGATTTGCCTTTCCAGGTTGCTTGGTTGGCCAAAAAGGGCGTATGCGTTTTTTCCTGAATATATTCAGGAAAAAACGCATACGCCCTTTTTGGCCAAGGGCATCATTATCAATGTTTTGCCGCTTTTCATGTGCTTTAAAGGCGATTCGAATCTACCTCCTGAAATCTGTTTCCTGCAATTCTGCCTTGATTTCAAATCCTCTTTTTTGCCTTCCCTCAATATATTTGTGGACGAGAGTTATCATTTATAACTCTGCAGGTTTGTGAATTGCAGTGCCCTGAAGCTCCATTTTACAACTCGCTTTTTGGGAGCTGGCCGTAAAAGCGCAGGATGGCTTCAGGCCCTGTTCTCGTTCCGGGGGGCAGGCTGAGCCTGTGGTTAATTCTTCTTCCTGATGGGAAAATAGAGTGCCCTGTGCCTGTCCCAACACCAACAGCTAGTCTCTCATTGGTTCCCCATCTTCCCGTTCATCCTCAGGACAAATTGCAACCTGTACGGAACAGGAGGTTAAAGGTGCTGATGCTCCAAGTAGGGAGATTGCTAGTAAAGTGGCTGCAATGGCGAACCCGAGCACAAGGAGATGAGAAATGAGGTGCGTTTTAGAAACCTTTCCCCATCACACGGTGTACCATATTCTGGGTTTCTATGCATGTTTTCGATGTAGGAAGATGCCCTTGAACCTGGAGATTTGGGACCCATGGGATGGGTACCACGCAGTATTACTTTAAAGGGTCTGCGTTTACTCACCCAACCTCACCAAAGCTCTCAGCCCCAAGAGTGTCCACCCTTATGTCTCATCCAGCTGTGGGTCTAGATATGGTCAATCCAGGTTCCATCACAGCCCCTGAACGAATTGTGTAAGAATTTCTCTCTCTTTCACTGTCTTTGTTTCCTGGGGTTTTAAAAGTAATTTATTTTTAGAATGGGGTTTAGCTGCTTTTCACTGCTGTGTTTATGCCGCTTTACACCCACTTCACACACTAACAGAGAGATTTCAATACATAGGTTTTAAGATTATTACTAGTCAGATATATCCTTGTGTGGTGAATAGGGGGTGTTGAGTCCAGTTCTCTGAGCAAGGAGTAGGTCTTGTCTATTACATATTGGGTTTATGGAACGGTATCTCAGCTCATTTGAAACCCTTGTTTTATGTATCACCCTACCTCACCTTTCCTGTTAAGCAGCCATAGTGTGTTTTCTGCATGTGTGACTCTGTTCTGTTTTGTAATTCAGTTCAAGTGTAACGGTTTTTACTTTCCCTGTATAAGTGATATCTGATGAGAAGTGTCCTTTTCTGTGTGACTTATTTCACTTAGAATCGTCTCGTACCTAAATCCACTCATCATGCTGCTACTAGCCTTAGGACATTGATTTCATGGCTGAGTGATATTCCATTGTACATAAGGACCACCACTTATTTATCCATTTTTATCTTTCCTGGGATATTTAAGGTGGAATGAAGTGGAGGTCCTTGGCAACAGAGCAGCCCTAAACTTTGGTGTGCTTGTGTCTTGCTGATTTTTAACTTTCCCAATTTATACCCCCATGCATGGAAGTGCCCTATGCTCTCTAAGCTGTGTTTTTTAGATGTTTCAGGACACACTGTACCCTTCTCCAGAGTGGCTGTTGGCAATTTACATCCCGCCCATCAGCGTCGCAAGGCTCCCCTTTCTCCATGGCCTGTCCTGCATTTCTGGTTTTGACACTTATTTCAGCATGGCCCATTTGACCGATGGGAAGCGAGACTTCTTTGTAGCGCTGATTTGCCTTTCCAGGTTGCTTGGTTGGCCAAAAAGGGCGTATGCGTTTTTTCCTGAATATATTCAGGAAAAAACGCATACGCCCTTTTTGGCCAAGGGCATCATTATCAATGTTTTGCCGCTTTTCATGTGCTTTAAAGGCGATTCGAATCTACCTCCTGAAATCTGTTTCCTGCAATTCTGCCTTGATTTCAAATCCTCTTTTTTGCCTTCCCTCAATATATTTGTGGACGAGAGTTATCATTTATAACTCTGCAGGTTTGTGAATTGCAGTGCCCTGAAGCTCCATTTTACAACTCGCTTTTTGGGAGCTGGCCGTAAAAGCGCAAGATGGCTTCAGGCCCTGTTCTCGTTCCGGGGGGCAGGCTGAGCCTGTGGTTAATTCTTCTTCCTGATGGGAAAATAGAGTGCCCTGTGCCTGTCCCAACACCAAGAGCTAGTCTCTCATTGGTTCCCCATCTTCCCGTTCATCCTCAGGACAAATTGCAACCTGTACGGAACAGGAGGTTAAAGGTGCTGATGCTCCAAGTAGGGAGATTGCTAGTAAAGTGGCTGCAATGGCGAACCCGAGCACAAGGAGATGAGAAATGAGGTGCGTTTTAGAAACCTTTCCCCATCACACGGTGTACCATATTCTGGGTTTCTATGCATGTTTTCGATGTAGGAAGATGCCCTTGAACCTGGAGATTTGGGACCCATGGGATGGGTACCACGCAGTATTACTTTAAAGGGTCTGCGTTTACTCACCCAACCTCACCAAACCTCTCAGCCCCAAGAGTGTCCACCCTTATGTCTCATCCAGCTGTGGGTCTAGATATGGTCAATCCAGGTTCCATCACAGCCCCTGAACGAATTGTGTAAGAATTTCTCTCTCTTTCACTGTCTTTGTTTCCTGGGGTTTTAAAAGTAATTTATTTTTAGAATGGGGTTTAGCTGCTTTTCACTGCTGTGTTTATGCCGCTTTACACCCACTTCACACACTAACAGAGAGATTTCAATACATAGGTTTTAAGATTATTACTAGTCAGATATATCCTTGTGTGGTGAATAGGGGGTGTTGAGTCCAGTTCTCTGAGCAAGGAGTAGGTCTTGTCTATTACATATTGGGTTTATGGAACGGTATCTCAGCTCATTTGAAACCCTTGTTTTATGTATCACCCTACCTCACCTTTCCTGTTAAGCAGCCATAGTGTGTTTTCTGCATGTGTGACTCTGTTCTGTTTTGTAATTCAGTTCAAGTGTAACGGTTTTTACTTTCCCTGTATAAGTGATATCTGATGAGAAGTGTCCTTTTCTGTGTGACTTATTTCACTTAGAATCGTCTCGTACCTAAATCCACTCATCATGCTGCTACTAGCCTTAGGACATTGATTTCATGGCTGAGTGATATTCCATTGTACATAAGGACCACCACTTATTTATCCATTTTTATCTTTCCTGGGATATTTAAGGTGGAATGAAGTGGAGGTCCTTGGCAACAGAGCAGCCCTAAACTTTGGTGTGCTTGTGTCTTGCTGATTTTTAACTTTCCCAATTTATACCCCCATGCATGGAAGTGCCCTATGCTCTCTAAGCTGTGTTTTTTAGATGTTTCAGGACACACTGTACCCTTCTCCAGAGTGGCTGTTGGCAATTTACATCCCGCCCATCAGCGTCGCAAGGCTCCCCTTTCTCCATGGCCTGTCCTGCATTTCTGGTTTTGACACTTATTTCAGCATGGCCCATTTGACCGATGGGAAGCGAGACTTCTTTGTAGCGCTGATTTGCCTTTCCAGGTTGCTTGGTTGGCCAAAAAGGGCGTATGCGTTTTTTCCTGAATATATTCAGGAAAAAACGCATACGCCCTTTTTGGCCAAGGGCATCATTATCAATGTTTTGCCGCTTTTCATGTGCTTTAAAGGCGATTCGAATCTACCTCCTGAAATCTGTTTCCTGCAATTCTGCCTTGATTTCAAATCCTCTTTTTTGCCTTCCCTCAATATATTTGTGGACGAGAGTTATCATTTATAACTCTGCAGGTTTGTGAATTGCAGTGCCCTGAAGCTCCATTTTACAACTCGCTTTTTGGGAGCTGGCCGTAAAAGCGCAGGATGGCTTCAGGCCCTGTTCTCGTTCCGGGGGGCAGGCTGAGCCTGTGGTTAATTCTTCTTCCTGATGGGAAAATAGAGTGCCCTGTGCCTGTCCCAACACCAAGAGCTAGTCTCTCATTGGTTCCCCATCTTCCCGTTCATCCTCAGGACAAATTGCAACCTGTACGGAACAGGAGGTTAAAGGTGCTGATGCTCCAAGTAGGGAGATTGCTAGTAAAGTGGCTGCAATGGCGAACCCGAGCACAAGGAGATGAGAAATGAGGTGCGTTTTAGAAACCTTTCCCCATCACACGGTGTACCATATTCTGGGTTTCTATGCATGTTTTCGCTGTAGGAAGATGCCCTTGAACCTGGAGATTTGGGACCCATGGGATGGGTACCACGCAGTATTACTTTAAAGGGTCTGCGTTTACTCACCCAACCTCACCAAAGCTCTCAGCCCCAAGAGTGTCCACCCTTATGTCTCATCCAGCTGTGGGTCTAGATATGGTCAATCCAGGTTCCATCACAGCCCCTGAACGAATTGTGTAAGAATTTCTCTCTCTTTCACTGTCTTTGTTTCCTGGGGTTTTAAAAGTAATTTATTTTTAGAATGGGGTTTAGCTGCTTTTCACTGCTGTGTTTATGCCGCTTTACACCCACTTCACACACTAACAGAGAGATTTCAATACATAGGTTTTAAGATTATTACTAGTCAGATATATCCTTGTGTGGTGAATAGGGGGTGTTGAGTCCAGTTCTCTGAGCAAGGAGTAGGTCTTGTCTATTACATATTGGGTTTATGGAACGGTATCTCAGCTCATTTGAAACCCTTGTTTTATGTATCACCCCACCTCACCTTTCCTGTTAAGCAGCCATAGTGTGTTTTCTGCATGTGTGACTCTGTTCTGTTTTGTAATTCAGTTCAAGTGTAACGGTTTTTACTTTCCCTGTATAAGTGATATCTGATGAGAAGTGTCCTTTTCTGTGTGACTTATTTCACTTAGAATCGTCTCGTACCTAAATCCACTCATCATGCTGCTACTAGCCTTAGGACATTGATTTCATGGCTGAGTGATATTCCATTGTACATAAGGACCACCACTTATTTATCCATTTTTATCTTTCCTGGGATATTTAAGGTGGAATGAAGTGGAGGTCCTTGGCAACAGAGCGGCCCTAAACTTTGGTGTGCTTGTGTCTTGCTGATTTTTAACTTTCCCAATTTATACCCCCATGCATGGAAGTGCCCTATGCTCTCTAAGCTGTGTTTTTTAGATGTTTCAGGACACACTGTACCCTTCTCCAGAGTGGCTGTTGGCAATTTACATCCCGCCCATCAGCGTAGCAAGGCTCCCCTTTCTCCATGGCCTGCCCTGCATTTCTGGTTTTGACACTTATTTCAGCATGGCCCATTTGACCGATGGGAAGCGAGACTTCTTTGTAGCGCTGATTTGCCTTTCCAGGTTGCTTGGTTGGCCAAAAAGGGCGTATGCGTTTTTTCCTGAATATATTCAGGAAAAAACGCATACGCCCTTTTTGGCCAAGGGCATCATTATCAATGTTTTGCCGCTTTTCATGTGCTTTAAAGGCGATTCGAATCTACCTCCTGAAATCTGTTTCCTGCAATTCTGCCTTGATTTCAAATCCTCTTTTTTGCCTTCCCTCAATATATTTGTGGACGAGAGTTATCATTTATAACTCTGCAGGTTTGTGAATTGCAGTGCCCTGAAGCTCCATTTTACAACTCGCTTTTTGGGAGCTGGCCGTAAAAGCGCAGGATGGCTTCAGGCCCTGTTCTCGTTCCGGGGGGCAGGCTGAGCCTGTGGTTAATTCTTCTTCCTGATGGGAAAATAGAGTGCCCTGTGCCTGTCCCAACACCAAGAGCTAGTCTCTCATTGGTTCCCCATCTTCCCGTTCATCCTCAGGACAAATTGCAACCTGTACGGAACAGGAGGTTAAAGGTGCTGATGCTCCAAGTAGGGAGATTGCTAGTAAAGTGGCTGCAATGGCGAACCCGAGCACAAGGAGATGAGAAATGAGGTGCGTTTTAGAAACCTTTCCCCATCACACGGTGTACCATATTCTGGGTTTCTATGCATGTTTTCGCTGTAGGAAGATGCCCTTGAACCTGGAGATTTGGGACCCATGGGATGGGTACCACGCAGTATTACTTTAAAGGGTCTGCGTTTACTCACCCAACCTCACCAAAGCTCTCAGCCCCAAGAATGTCCACCCTTATGTCTCATCCAGCTGTGGGTCTAGATATGGTCAATCCAGGTTCCATCACAGCCCCTGAACGAATTGTGTAAGAATTTCTCTCTCTTTCACTGTCTTTGTTTCCTGGGGTTTTAAAAGTAATTTATTTTTAGAATGGGGTTTAGCTGCTTTTCACTGCTGTGTTTATGCCGCTTTACACCCACTTCACACACTAACAGAGAGATTTCAATACATAGGTTTTAAGATTATTACTAGTCAGATATATCCTTGTGTGGTGAATAGGGGGTGTTGAGTCCAGTTCTCTGAGCAAGGAGTAGGTCTTGTCTATTACATATTGGGTTTATGGAACGGTATCTCAGCTCATTTGAAACCCTTGTTTTATGTATCACCCCACCTCACCTTTCCTGTTAAGCAGCCATAGTGTGTTTTCTGCATGTGTGACTCTGTTCTGTTTTGTAATTCAGTTCAAGTGTAACGGTTTTTACTTTCCCTGTATAAGTGATATCTGATGAGAAGTGTCCTTTTCTGTGTGACTTATTTCACTTAGAATCGTCTCGTACCTAAATCCACTCATCATGCTGCTACTAGCCTTAGGACATTGATTTCATGGCTGAGTGATATTCCATTGTACATAAGGACCACCACTTATTTATCCATTTTTATCTTTCCTGGGATATTTAAGGTGGAATGAAGTGGAGGTCCTTGGCAACAGAGCGGCCCTAAACTTTGGTGTGCTTGTGTCTTGCTGATTTTTAACTTTCCCAATTTATACCCCCATGCATGGAAGTGCCCTATGCTCTCTAAGCTGTGTTGTTTAGATGTTTCAGGACACACTGTACCCTTCTCCAGAGTGGCTGTTGGCAATTTACATCCCGCCCATCAGCGTCGCAAGGCTCCCCTTTCTCCATGGCCTGCCCTGCATTTCTGGTTTTGACACTTATTTCAGCATGGCCCATTTGACCGATGGGAAGCGAGACTTCTTTGTAGCGCTGATTTGCCTTTCCAGGTTGCTTGGTTGGCCAAAAAGGGCGTATGCGTTTTTTCCTGAATATATTCAGGAAAAAACGCATACGCCCTTTTTGGCCAAGGGCATCATTATCAATGTTTTGCCGCTTTTCATGTGCTTTAAAGGCGATTCGAATCTACCTCCTGAAATCTGTTTCCTGCAATTCTTCCTTGATTTCAAATCCTCTTTTTTGCCTTCCCTCAATATATTTGTGGACGAGAGTTATCATTTATAACTCTGCAGGTTTGTGAATTGCAGTGCCCTGAAGCTCCATTTTACAACTCGCTTTTTGGGAGCTGGCCGTAAAAGCGCAGGATGGCTTCAGGCCCTGTTCTCGTTCCGGGGGGCAGGCTGAGCCTGTGGTTAATTCTTCTTCCTGATGGGAAAATAGAGTGCCCTGTGCCTGTCCCAACACCAAGAGCTAGTCTCTCATTGGTTCCCCATCTTCCCGTTCATCCTCAGGACAAATTGCAACCTGTACGGAACAGGAGGTTAAAGGTGCTGATGCTCCAAGTAGGGAGATTGCTAGTAAAGTGGCTGCAATGGCGAACCCGAGCACAAGGAGATGAGAAATGAGGTGCGTTTTAGAAACCTTTCCCCATCACACGGTGTACCATATTCTGGGTTTCTATGCATGTTTTCGATGTAGGAAGATGCCCTTGAACCTGGAGATTTGGGACCCATGGGATGGGTACCATGCAGTATTACTTTAAAGGGTCTGCGTTTACTCACCCAACCTCACCAAAGCTCTCAGCCCCAAGAGTGTCCACCCTTATGTCTCATCCAGCTGTGGGTCTAGATATGGTCAATCCAGGTTCCATCACAGCCCCTGAACGAATTGTGTAAGAATTTCTCTCTCTTTCACTGTCTTTGTTTCCTGGGGTTTTAAAAGTAATTTATTTTTAGAATGGGGTTTAGCTGCTTTTCACTGCTGTGTTTATGCCGCTTTACACCCACTTCACACACTAACAGAGAGATTTCAATACATAGGTTTTAAGATTATTACTAGTCAGATATATCCTTGTGTGGTGAATAGGGGGTGTTGAGTCCAGTTCTCTGAGCAAGGAGTAGGTCTTGTCTATTACATATTGGGTTTATGGAACGGTATCTCAGCTCATTTGAAACCCTTGTTTTATGTATCACCCCACCTCACCTTTCCTGTTAAGCAGCCATAGTGTGTTTTCTGCATGTGTGACTCTGTTCTGTTTTGTAATTCAGTTCAAGTGTAACGGTTTTTACTTTCCCTGTATAAGTGATATCTGATGAGAAGTGTCCTTTTCTGTGTGACTTATTTCACTTAGAATCGTCTCGTACCTAAATCCACTCATCATGCTGCTACTAGCCTTAGGACATTGATTTCATGGCTGAGTGATATTCCATTGTACATAAGGACCACCACTTATTTATCCATTTTTATCTTTCCTGGGATATTTAAGGTGGAATGAAGTGGAGGTCCTTGGCAACAGAGCAGCCCTAAACTTTGGTGTGCTTGTGTCTTGCTGATTTTTAACTTTCCCAATTTATACCCCCATGCATGGAAGTGCCCTATGCTCTCTAAGCTGTGTTTTTTAGATGTTTCAGGACACACTGTACCCTTCTCCAGAGTGGCTGTTGGCAATTTACATCCCGCCCATCAGCGTCGCAAGGCTCCCCTTTCTCCATGGCCTGTCCTGCATTTCTGGTTTTGACACTTATTTCAGCATGGCCCATTTGACCGATGGGAAGCGAGACTTCTTTGTAGCGCTGATTTGCCTTTCCAGGTTGCTTGGTTGGCCAAAAAGGGCGTATGCGTTTTTTCCTGAATATATTCAGGAAAAAACGCATACGCCCTTTTTGGCCAAGGGCATCATTATCAATGTTTTGCCGCTTTTCATGTGCTTTAAAGGCGATTCGAATCTACCTCCTGAAATCTGTTTCCTGCAATTCTGCCTTGATTTCAAATCCTCTTTTTTGCCTTCCCTCAATATATTTGTGGACGAGAGTTATCATTTATAACTCTGCAGGTTTGTGAATTGCAGTGCCCTGAAGCTCCATTTTACAACTCGCTTTTTGGGAGCTGGCCGTAAAAGCGCAGGATGGCTTCAGGCCCTGTTCTCGTTCCGGGGGGCAGGCTGAGCCTGTGGTTAATTCTTCTGCCTGATGGGAAAATAGAGTGCCCTGTGCCTGTCCCAACACCAAGAGCTAGTCTCTCATTGGTTCCCCATCTTCCCGTTCATCCTCAGGACAAATTGCAACCTGTACGGAACAGGAGGTTAAAGGTGCTGATGCTCCAAGTAGGGAGATTGCTAGTAAAGTGGCTGCAATGGCGAACCCGAGCACAAGGAGATGAGAAATGAGGTGCGTTTTAGAAACCTTTCCCCATCACACGGTGTACCATATTCTGGGTTTCTATGCATGTTTTCGATGTAGGAAGATGCCCTTGAACCTGGAGATTTGGGACCCATGGGATGGGTACCACGCAGTATTACTTTAAAGGGTCTGCGTTTACTCACCCAACCTCACCAAAGCTCTCAGCCCCAAGAGTGTCCACCCTTATGTCTCATCCAGCTGTGGGTCTAGATATGGTCAATCCAGGTTCCATCACAGCCCCTGAACGAATTGTGTAAGAATTTCTCTCTCTTTCACTGTCTTTGTTTCCTGGGGTTTTAAAAGTAATTTATTTTTAGAATGGGGTTTAGCTGCTTTTCACTGCTGTGTTTATGCCGCTTTACACCCACTTCACACACTAACAGAGAGATTTCAATACATAGGTTTTAAGATTATTACTAGTCAGATATATCCTTGTGTGGTGAATAGGGGGTGTTGAGTCCAGTTCTCTGAGCAAGGAGTAGGTCTTGTCTATTACATATTGGGTTTATGGAACGGTATCTCAGCTCATTTGAAACCCTTGTTTTATGTATCACCCCACCTCACCTTTCCTGTTAAGCAGCCATAGTGTGTTTTCTGCATGTGTGACTCTGTTCTGTTTTGTAATTCAGTTCAAGTGTAACGGTTTTTACTTTCCCTGTATAAGTGATATCTGATGAGAAGTGTCCTTTTCTGTGTGACTTATTTCACTTAGAATCGTCTCGTACCTAAATCCACTCATCATGCTGCTACTAGCCTTAGGACATTGATTTCATGGCTGAGTGATATTCCATTGTACATAAGGACCACCACTTATTTATCCATTTTTATCTTTCCTGGGATATTTAAGGTGGAATGAAGTGGAGGTCCTTGGCAACAGAGCAGCCCTAAACTTTGGTGTGCTTGTGTCTTGCTGATTTTTAACTTTCCCAATTTATACCCCCATGCATGGAAGTGCCCTATGCTCTCTAAGCTGTGTTTTTTAGATGTTTCAGGACACACTGTACCCTTCTCCAGAGTGGCTGTTGGCAATTTACATCCCGGCCATCAGTGTAGCAAGGCTCCCCTTTCTCCATGGCCTGTCCTGCATTTCTGGTTTTGACACTTATTTCAGCATGGCCCATTTGACCGATGGGAAGCGAGACTTCTTTGTAGCGCTGATTTGCCTTTCCAGGTTGCTTGGTTGGCCAAAAAGGGTGTATGCGTTTTTTCCTGAATATATTCAGGAAAAAACGCATACGCCCTTTTTGGCCAAGGGCATCATTATCAATGTTTTGCCGCTTTTCATGTGCTTTAAAGGCGATTCGAATCTACCTCCTGAAATCTGTTTCCTGCAATTCTGCCTTGATTTCAAATCCTCTTTTTTGCCTTCCCTCAATATATTTGTGGACGAGAGTTATCATTTATAACTCTACAGGTTTGTGAATTGCAGTGCCCTGAAGCTCCATTTTACAACTCGCTTTTTGGGAGCTGGCCGTAAAAGCGCAGGATGGCTTCAGGCCCTGTTCTGGTTCCGGGGGGCAGGCTGAGCCTGTGGTTAATTCTTCTTCATGATGGGAAAATAGAGTGCCCTGTGCCTGTCCCAACACCAAGAGCTAGTCTCTCATTGGTTCCACATCTTCCCGTTCATCCTCAGGACAAATTGCAACCTGTACGGAACAGGAGGTTAAAGGTGCTGATGCTCCAAGTAGGGAGATTGCTAGTAAAGTGGCTGCAATGGCGAACCCGAGCACAAGGAGATGAGAAATGAGGTGCGTTTTAGAAACCTTTCCCCATCACACGGTGTACCATATTCTGGGTTTCTATGCCTGTTTTCGATGTAGGAAGATGCCCTTGAACCTGGAGATTTGGGACCCATGGGATGGGTACCACGCAGTATTACTTTAAAGGGTCTGCGTTTACTCACCCAACCTCACCAAAGCTCTCAGCCCCAAGAGTGTCCACCCTTATGTCTCATCCAGCTGTGGGTCTAGATATGGTCAATCCAGGTTCCATCACAGCCCCTGAACGAATTGTGTAAGAATTTCTCTCTCTTTCACTGTCTTTGTTTCCTGGGGTTTTAAAAGTAATTTATTTTTAGAATGGGGTTTAGCTGCTTTTCACTGCTGTGTTTATGCCGCTTTACACCCACTTCACACACTAACAGAGAGATTTCAATACATAGGTTTTAAGATTATTACTAGTCAGATATATCCTTGTGTGGTGAATAGGGGGTGTTGAGTCCAGTTCTCTGAGCAAGGAGTAGGTCTTGTCTATTACATATTGGGTTTATGGAACGGTATCTCAGCTCATTTGAAACCCTTGTTTTATGTATCACCCCACCTCACCTTTCCTGTTAAGCAGCCATAGTGTGTTTTCTGCATGTGTGACTCTGTTCTGTTTTGTAATTCAGTTCAAGTGTAACGGTTTTTACTTTCCCTGTATAAGTGATATCTGATGAGAAGTGTCCTTTTCTGTGTGACTTATTTCACTTAGAATCGTCTCGTACCTAAATCCACTCATCATGCTGCTACTAGCCTTAGGACATTGATTTCATGGCTGAGTGATATTCCATTGTACATAAGGACCACCACTTATTTATCCATTTTTATCTTTCCTGGGATATTTAAGGTGGAATGAAGTGGAGGTCCTTGGCAACAGAGCAGCCCTAAACTTTGGTGTGCTTGTGTCTTGCTGATTTTTAACTTTCCCAATTTATACCCCCATGCATGGAAGTGCCCTATGCTCTCTAAGCTGTGTTTTTTAGATGTTTCAGGACACACTGTACCCTTCTCCAGAGTGGCTGTTGGCAATTTACATCCCGCCCATCAGCGTAGCAAGGCTCCCCTTTCTCCATGGCCTGTCCTGCATTTCTGGTTTTGACACTTATTTCAGCATGGCCCATTTGACCGATGGGAAGCGAGACTTCTTTGTAGCGCTGATTTGCCTTTCCAGGTTGCTTGGTTGGCCAAAAAGGGCGTATGCGTTTTTTCCTGAATATATTCAGGAAAAAACGCATACGCCCTTTTTGGCCAAGGGCATCATTATCAATGTTTTGCCGCTTTTCATGTGCTTTAAAGGCGATTCGAATCTACCTCCTGAAATCTGTTTCCTGCAATTCTGCCTTGATTTCAAATCCTCTTTTTTGCCTTCCCTCAATATATTTGTGGACGAGAGTTATCATTTATAACTCTACAGGTTTGTGAATTGCAGTGCCCTGAAGCTCCATTTTACAACTCGCTTTTTGGGAGCTGGCCGTAAAAGCGCAGGATGGCTTCAGGCCCTGTTCTGGTTCCGGGGGGCAGGCTGAGCCTGTGGTTAATTCTTCTTCATGATGGGAAAATAGAGTGCCCTGTGCCTGTCCCAACACCAAGAGCTAGTCTCTCATTGGTTCCACATCTTCCCGTTCATCCTCAGGACAAATTGCAACCTGTACGGAACAGGAGGTTAAAGGTGCTGATGCTCCAAGTAGGGAGATTGCTAGTAAAGTGGCTGCAATGGCGAACCCGAGCACAAGGAGATGAGAAATGAGGTGCGTTTTAGAAACCTTTCCCCATCACACGGTGTACCATATTCTGGGTTTCTATGCCTGTTTTCGATGTAGGAAGATGCCCTTGAACCTGGAGATTTGGGACCCATGGGATGGGTACCACGCAGTATTACTTTAAAGGGTCTGCGTTTACTCACCCAACCTCACCAAACCTCTCAGCCCCAAGAGTGTCCACCCTTATGTCTCATCCAGCTGTGGGTCTAGATATGGTCAATCCAGGTTCCATCACAGCCCCTGAACGAATTGTGTAAGAATTTCTCTCTCTTTCACTGTCTTTGTTTCATGGGGTTTTAAAAGTAATTTATTTTTAGAATGGGGTTTAGCTGCTTTTCACTGCTGTGTTTATGCAGCTTTACACCCACTTCACACACTAACAGAGAGATTTCAATACATAGGTTTTAAGATTATTACTAGTCAGATATATCCTTGTGTGGTGAATAGGGGGTGTTGAGTCCAGTTCTCTGAGCAAGGAGTAGGTCTTGTCTATTACATATTGGGTTTATGGAACGGTATCTCAGCTCATTTGAAACCCTTGTTTTATGTATCACCCCACCTCACCTTTCCTGTTAAGCAGCCATAGTGTGTTTTCTGCATGTGTGACTCTGTTCTGTTTTGTAATTCAGTTCAAGTGTAACGGTTTTTACTTTCCCTGTATAAGTGATATCTGATGAGAAGTGTCCTTTTCTGTGTGACTTATTTCACTTAGAATCGTCTCGTACCTAAATCCACTCATCATGCTGCTACTAGCCTTAGGACATTGATTTCATGGCTGAGTGATATTCCATTGTACATAAGGACCACCACTTATTTATCCATTTTTATCTTTCCTGGAATATTTAAGGTGGAATGAAATGGAGGTCCTTGGCAACAGAGAAGCCCTAAACTTTGGTGTTCCTGTGTCTTGCTGATTTTTAACTTTCCCAATTTATACCCCCATGCATGGAAGTGCCCTATGCTCTCTAAGCTGTGTTTTTTAGATGTTTCAGGACTCACTGTACCCTTCTCCAGAGTGGCTGTTGGCAATTTACATCCCGCCCATCAGCGTAGCAAGGCTCCCATTTCTCCATGGCCTGTCCTGCATTTCTGGTTTTGACACTTTTTTCAGCATGGCCCATTTGACCGACGGGAAGCGAGACTTCTTTGTAGCGCTGATTTGCCTTTCCAGGTTGCTTGGTTGGCCAAAAAGGGCGTATGCGTTTTTTCCTGAATATATTTAGGAAAAAACGCATAAGCCCTTTTTGGCCAAGGGCATCATTATCAATGTTTTGCCGCTTTTCATGTGCTTTAAAGGCGATTCGTATCTACCTCCTGAAATCTGTTTCCTGCAATTCTGCCTTGATTTCAAATCCTCTTTTTTGCCTTCCCTCAATATATTTGTGGACGAGAGTTATCATTTATAACTCTGCAGGTTTGTGAATTGCAGTGCCCTGAAGCTCCATTTTACAACTCGCTTTTTGGGAGCTGGCCGTAAAAGCGCAGGATGGCTTCAGGCCCTGTTCTCGTTCCGGGAGGCAGGCTGAGCCTGTGGTTAATTCTTCTTCCTGATGGGAAAATAGAGTGCCCTGTGCCTGTCCCAACACCAACAGCTAGTCTCTCATTGGTTCCCCATCTTCCCGTTCATCCTCAGGACAAATTGCAACCTGTACGGAACAGGAGGTTAAAGGTGCTGATGCTCCAAGTAGGGAGATTGCTAGTAAAGTGGCTGCAATGGCGAACCCGAGCACAAGGAGATGAGAAATGAGGTGCGTTTTAGAAACCTTTCCCCATCACACGGTGTACCATATTCTGGGTTTCTATGCATGTTTTCGATGTAGGAAGATGCCCTTGAACCTGGAGATTTGGGACCCATGGGATGGGTACCACGCAGTATTACTTTAAAGGGTCTGCGTTTACTCACCCAACCTCACCAAACCTCTCAGCCCCAAGAGTGTCCACCCTTATGTCTCATCCAGCTGTGGGTCTAGATATGGTCAATCCAGGTTCCATCACAGCCCCTGAACGAATTGTGTAAGAATTTCTCTCTCTTTCACTGTCTTTGTTTCATGGGGTTTTAAAAGTAATTTATTTTTAGAATGGGGTTTAGCTGCTTTTCACTGCTGTGTTTATGCCGCTTTACACCCACTTCACACACTAACAGAGAGATTTCAATACATAGGTTTTAAGATTATTACTAGTCAGATATATCCTTGTGTGGTGAATAGGGGGTGTTGAGTCCAGTTCTCTGAGCAAGGAGTAGGTCTTGTCTATTACATATTGGGTTTATGGAACGGTATCTCAGCTCATTTGAAACCCTTGTTTTATGTATCACCCCACCTCACCTTTCCTGTTAAGCAGCCATAGTGTGTTTTCTGCATGTGTGACTCTGTTCTGTTTTGTAATTCAGTTCAAGTGTAACGGTTTTTACTTTCCCTGTATAAGTGATATCTTATGAGAAGTGGCCTTTTCTGTGTGACTTATTTCACTTAGAATCGTCTCATACCTAAATCCACTCATCATGCTGCTACTAGCCTTAGGACATTGATTTCATGGCTGAGTGATATTCCATTGTACATAAGGACCACCACTTATTTATCCATTTTTATCTTTCCTGGAATATTTAAGGTGGAATGAAGTGGAGGTCCTTGGCAACAGAGAAGCCCTAAACTTTGGTGTTCCTGTGTCTTGCTGATTTTTAACTTTCCCAATTTATACCCCCATGCATGGAAGTGCCCTCTGCTCTCTAAGCTGTGTTTTTTAGATGTTTCAGGACTCACTGTACCCTTCTCCAGAGTGGCTGTTGGCAATTTACATCCCGCCCATCAGCGTAGCAAGGCTGCCATTTCTCCATGGCCTGTCCTGCATTTCTGGTTTTGACCCTTTTTTCAGCATGGCCCTTTTGACCGATGGGAAGCGAGACTTCTTTGTAGCGCTGATTTGCCTTTCCAGGTTGCTTGGTTGGCCAAAAAGGGCGTATGCGTTTTTTCCTGAATATATTCAGGAAAAAACGCATACGCCCTTTTTGGCCAAGGGCATCATTATCAATGTTTTGCCGCTTTTCATGTGCTTTAAAGGCGATTCGTATCTACCTCCTGAAATCTGTTTCCTGCAATTCTGCCTTGATTTCAAATCCTCTTTTTTGCCTTCCCTCAATATATTTGTGGACGAGAGTTATCATTTATAACTCTGCAGGTTTGTGAATTGCAGTGCCCTGAAGCTCCATTTTACCACTCGCTTTTTGGGAGCTGGCCGTAAAAGCGCAGGATGGCCTCAGGCCCTGTTCTGGTTCCGGGGGGCAGGCTGAGCCTGTGGTTAATTCTTCTTCCTGATGGGAAAATAGAGTGCCCTGTGCCTGTCCCAACACCAAGAGCTAGTCTCTCATTGGTTCCCCATCTTCCCATTCATCCTCAGGACAAATTGCAACCTGTACGGAACAGGAGGTTAAAGGTGCTGATGCTCCAAGTAGGGAGATTGCTAGTAAAGTGGCTGCAATGGCGAACCCGAGCACAAGGAGTTGAGAAATGAGGTGCGTTTTAGAAACATTTCCCCATCACACGGTGTACCATATTCTGGGTTTCTATGCATGTTTTCGATGTAGGAAGATGCCCTTGAACCTGGAGATTTGGGACCCATGGGATGGGTACCACGCAGTATTACTTTAAAGGGTCTGCGTTTACTCACCCAACCTCACCAAAGCTCTCAGCCCCAAGAGTGTCCACCCTTATGTCTCATCCAGCTGTGGGTCTAGATATGGTCAATCCAGGTTCCATCACAGCCCCTGAACGAATTGTGTAAGAATTTCTCTCTCTTTCACTGTCTTTGATTCATGGGGTTTTAAAAGTAATTTATTTTTAGAATGGGGTTTAGCTGCTTTTCACTGCTGTGTTTATGCCGCTTTACACCCACTTCACACACTAACAGAGAGATTTCAATACATAGGTTTTAAGATTATTACTAGTCAGATATATCCTTGTGTGGTGAATAGGGGGTGTTGAGTCCAGTTCCCTGAGCAAGGAGTAGGTCTTGTCTATTCCATATTGGGTTTATGGAACGGTATCTCAGCTCATTTGAAACCCTTGTTTTATGTATCACCCCACCTCACCTTTCCTGTTAAGCAGCCATAGTGTGTTTCTGCATGTGTGACTCTGTTCTGTTTTGTAATTCAGTTCAAGTGTAACGGTGTTTACTTTCCCTGTATAAGTGATATCTTATGAGAAGTGTCCTTTTCTGTGTGACTTATTTCACTTAGAATCGTCTCGTACCTAAATCCACTCATCATGCTGCTACTAGCCTTAGGACATTGATTTCATGGCTGAGTGATATTCCATTGTACATAAGGACCACCACTTATTTATCCATTTTTATCTTTCCTGGGATATTTAAGGTGGAATGAAGTGGAGGTCCTTGGCAACAGAGCAGCCCTAAAGTTTGGTGTGCTTGTGTCTTGCTGATTTTTAACTTTCCCAATTTATACCCCCATGCATGGAAGTGCCCTATGCTCTCTAAGCTGTGTTTTTTAGATGTTTCAGGACACACTGTACCCTTCTCCAGAGTGGCTGTTGGCAATTTACATCCCGCCCATCAGCGTAGCAAGGCTCCCCTTTCTCCATGGCCTGTCCTGCATTTCTGGTTTTGACACTTATTTCAGCATGGCCCATTTGACCGATGGGAAGCGAGACTTCTTTGTAGCGCTGATTTGCCTTTCCAGGTTGCTTGGTTGGCCAAAAAGGGCGTATGCGTTTTTTCCTGAATATATTCAGGAAAAAACGCATACGCCCTTTTTGGCCAAGGGCATCATTATCAATGTTTTGCCGCTTTTCATGTGCTTTAAAGGCGATTCGAATCTACCTCCTGAAATCTGTTTCCTGCAATTCTGCCTTGATTTCAAATCCTCTTTTTTGCCTTCCCTCAATATATTTGTGGACGAGAGTTATCATTTATAACTCTGCAGGTTTGTGAATTGCAGTGCCCTGAAGCTCCATTTTACAACTCGCTTTTTGGGAGCTGGCCGTAAAAGCGCAGGATGGCTTCAGGCCCTGTTCTCGTTCCGGGGGGCAGGCTGAGCCTGTGGTTAATTCTTCTTCCTGATGGGAAAATAGAGTGCCCTGTGCCTGTCCCAACACCAACAGCTAGTCTCTCATTGGTTCCCCATCTTCCCGTTCATCCTCAGGACAAATTGCAACCTGTACGGAACAGGAGGTTAAAGGTGCTGATGCTCCAAGTAGGGAGATTGCTAGTAAAGTGGCTGCAATGGCGAACCCGAGCACAAGGAGATGAGAAATGAGGTGCGTTTTAGAAACCTTTCCCCATCACACGGTGTACCATATTCTGGGTTTCTATGCATGTTTTCGATGTAGGAAGATGCCCTTGAACCTGGAGATTTGGGACCCATGGGATGGGTACCACGCAGTATTACTTTAAAGGGTCTGCGTTTACTCACCCAACCTCACCAAACCTCTCAGCCCCAAGAGTGTCCACCCTTATGTCTCATCCAGCTGTGGGTCTAGATATGGTCAATCCAGGTTCCATCACAGCCCCTGAACGAATTGTGTAAGAATTTCTCTCTCTTTCACTGTCTTTGTTTCCTGGGGTTTTAAAAGTAATTTATTTTTAGAATGGGGTTTAGCTGCTTTTCACTGCTGTGTTTATGCCGCTTTACACCCACTTCACACACTAACAGAGAGATTTCAATACATAGGTTTTAAGATTATTACTAGTCAGATATATCCTTGTGTGGTGAATAGGGGGTGTTGAGTCCAGTTCTCTTAGCAAGGAGTAGGTCTTGTCTATTACATATTGGGTTTATGGAACGGTATCTCAGCTCATTTGAAACCCTTGTTTTATGTATCACCCCACCTCACCTTTCCTGTTAAGCAGCCATAGTGTGTTTTCTGCACGTGTGACTCTGTTCTGTTTTGTAATTCAGTTCAAGTGTAACGGTGTTTACTTTCCCTGTATAAGTGATATCTGATGAGAAGTGTCCTTTTCTGTGTGACTTATTTCACTTAGAATCGTCTCGTACCTAAATCCACTCATCATGCTGCTACTAGCCTTAGGACATTGATTTCATGGCTGAGTGATATTCCATTGTACATAAGGACCACCACTTATTTATCCATTTTTATCTTTCCTGGGATATTTAAGGTGGAATGAAGTGGAGGTCCTTGGCAACAGAGCAGCCCTAAACTTTGGTGTGCTTGTGTCTTGCTGATTTTTAACTTTCCCAATTTATACCCCCATGCATGGAAGTGCCCTATGCTCTCTAAGCTGTGTTTTTTAGATGTTTCAGGACACACTGTACCCTTCTCCAGAGTGGCTGTTGGCAATTTACATCCCGCCCATCAGCGTAGCAAGGCTCCCATTTCTCCATGGCCTGTCCTGCATTTCTGGTTTTGACACTTATTTCAGCATGACCCATTTGACCGATGGGAAGCGAGACTTTTTTGTAGCGCTGATTTGCCTTTCCAGGTTGCTTGGTTGGCCAAAAAGGGCGTATGCGTTTTTTCCTGAATATATTTAGGAAAAAACGCATACGCCCTTTTTGGCCAAGGGCATCATTATCAATGTTTTGCCGCTTTTCATGTGCTTTAAAGGCGATTCGAATCTACCTCCTGAAATCTGTTTCCTGCAATTCTGCCTTGATTTCAAATCCTCTTTTTTGCCTTCCCTCAATATATTTGTGGACGAGAGTTATCATTTATAACTCTGCAGGTTTGTGAATTGCAGTGCCCTGAAGCTCCATTTTACAACTCGCTTTTTGGGAGCTGGCCGTAAAAGCGCAGGATGGCTTCAGGCCCTGTTCTCGTTCCAGGGGGCAGGCTGAGCCTGTGGTTAATTCTTCTTCCTGATGGGAAAATAGAGTGCCCTGTGCCTGTCCCAACACCAACAGCTAGTCTCTCATTGGTTCCCCATCTTCCCATTCATCCTCAGGACAAATTGCAACCTGTACGGAACAGGAGGTTAAAGGTGCTGATGCTCCAAGTAGGGAGATTGCTAGTAAAGTGGCTGCAATGGCGAACCCGAGCACAAGGAGATGAGAAATGAGGTGCGTTTTAGAAACCTTTCCCCATCACACGGTGTACCATATTCTGGGTTTCTATGCATGTTTTCGATGTAGGAAGATGCCCTTGAACCTGGAGATTTGGGACCCATGGGATGGGTACCACGCAGTATTACTTTAAAGGGTCTGCGTTTACTCACCCAACCTCACCAAACCTCTCAGCCCCAAGAGTGTCCACCCTTATGTCTCATCCTGCTGTGGGTCTAGATATGGTCAATCCAGGTTCCATCACAGCCCCTGAACGAATTGTGTAAGAATTTCTCTCTCTTTCACTGTCTTTGTTTCCTGGGGTTTTAAAAGTAATTTATTTTTAGAATGGGGTTTAGCTGCTTTTCACTGCTGTGTTTATGCCGCTTTACACCCACTTCACACACTAACAGAGAGATTTCAATACATAGGTTTTAAGATTATTACTAGTCAGATATATCCTTGTGTGGTGAATAGGGGGTGTTGAGTCCAGTTCTCTTAGCAAGGAGTAGGTCTTGTCTATTACATATTGGGTTTATGGAACGGTATCTCAGCTCATTTGAAACCCTTGTTTTATGTATCACCCCACCTCACCTTTCCTGTTAAGCAGCCATAGTGTGTTTTCTGCACGTGTGACTCTGTTCTGTTTTGTAATTCAGTTCAAGTGTAACGGTTTTTACTTTCCCTGTATAAGTGATATCTGATGAGAAGTGTCCTTTTCTGTGTGACTTATTTCACTTAGAATCGTCTCGTACCTAAATCCACTCATCATGCTGCTACTAGCCTTAGGACATTGATTTCATGGCTGAGTGATATTCCATTGTACATAAGGACCACGACTTATTTATCCATTTTTATCTTTCCTGGAATATTTAAGGTGGAATGAAATGGAGGTCCTTGGCAACAGAGAAGCCCTAAACTTTGGTGTTCCTGTGTCTTGCTGATTTTTAACTTTCCCAATTTATACCCCCATGCATGGAAGTGCCCTATGCTCTCTAAGCTGTGTTTTTTAGATGTTTCAGGACTCACTGTACCCTTCTCCAGAGTGGCTGTTGGCAATTTACATCCCGCCCATCAGCGTAGCAAGGCTCCCATTTCTCCATGGCCTGTCCTGCATTTCTGGTTTTGACACTTTTTTCAGCATGGCCCATTTGACCGACGGGAAGCGAGACTTCTTTGTAGCGCTGATTTGCCTTTCCAGGTTGCTTGGTTGGCCAAAAAGGGCGTATGCGTTTTTTCCTGAATATATTTAGGAAAAAACGCATAAGCCCTTTTTGGCCAAGGGCATCATTATCAATGTTTTGCCGCTTTTCATGTGCTTTAAAGGCGATTCGTATCTACCTCCTGAAATCTGTTTCCTGCAATTCTGCCTTGATTTCAAATCCTCTTTTTTGCCTTCCCTCAATATATTTGTGGACGAGAGTTATCATTTATAACTCTGCAGGTTTGTGAATTGCAGTGCCCTGAAGCTCCATTTTACAACTCGCTTTTTGGGAGCTGGCCGTAAAAGCGCAGGATGGCTTCAGGCCCTGTTCTCGTTCCGGGAGGCAGGCTGAGCCTGTGGTTAATTCTTCTTCCTGATGGGAAAATAGAGTGCCCTGTGCCTGTCCCAACACCAACAGCTAGTCTCTCATTGGTTCCCCATCTTCCCGTTCATCCTCAGGACAAATTGCAACCTGTACGGAACAGGAGGTTAAAGGTGCTGATGCTCCAAGTAGGGAGATTGCTAGTAAAGTGGCTGCAATGGCGAACCCGAGCACAAGGAGATGAGAAATGAGGTGCGTTTTAGAAACCTTTCCCCATCACACGGTGTACCATATTCTGGGTTTCTATGCATGTTTTCGATGTAGGAAGATGCCCTTGAACCTGGAGATTTGGGACCCATGGGATGGGTACCACGCAGTATTACTTTAAAGGGTCTGCGTTTACTCACCCAACCTCACCAAACCTCTCAGCCCCAAGAGTGTCCACCCTTATGTCTCATCCAGCTGTGGGTCTAGATATGGTCAATCCAGGTTCCATCACAGCCCCTGAACGAATTGTGTAAGAATTTCTCTCTCTTTCACTGTCTTTGTTTCATGGGGTTTTAAAAGTAATTTATTTTTAGAATGGGGTTTAGCTGCTTTTCACTGCTGTGTTTATGCCGCTTTACACCCACTTCACACACTAACAGAGAGATTTCAATACATAGGTTTTAAGATTATTACTAGTCAGATATATCCTTGTGTGGTGAATAGGGGGTGTTGAGTCCAGTTCTCTGAGCAAGGAGTAGGTCTTGTCTATTACATATTGGGTTTATGGAACGGTATCTCAGCTCATTTGAAACCCTTGTTTTATGTATCACCCCACCTCACCTTTCCTGTTAAGCAGCCATAGTGTGTTTTCTGCATGTGTGACTCTGTTCTGTTTTGTAATTCAGTTCAAGTGTAACGGTTTTTACTTTCCCTGTATAAGTGATATCTTATGAGAAGTGGCCTTTTCTGTGTGACTTATTTCACTTAGAATCGTCTCATACCTAAATCCACTCATCATGCTGCTACTAGCCTTAGGACATTGATTTCATGGCTGAGTGATATTCCATTGTACATAAGGACCACCACTTATTTATCCATTTTTATCTTTCCTGGAATATTTAAGGTGGAATGAAGTGGAGGTCCTTGGCAACAGAGAAGCCCTAAACTTTGGTGTTCCTGTGTCTTGCTGATTTTTAACTTTCCCAATTTATACCCCCATGCATGGAAGTGCCCTATGCTCTCTAAGCTGTGTTTTTTAGATGTTTCAGGACTCACTGTACCCTTCTCCAGAGTGGCTGTTGGCAATTTACATCCCGCCCATCAGCGTAGCAAGGCTGCCATTTCTCCATGGCCTGTCCTGCATTTCTGGTTTTGACCCTTTTTTCAGCATGGCCCTTTTGACCGATGGGAAGCGAGACTTCTTTGTAGCGCTGATTTGCCTTTCCAGGTTGCTTGGTTGGCCAAAAAGGGCGTATGCGTTTTTTCCTGAATATATTCAGGAAAAAACGCATACGCCCTTTTTGGCCAAGGGCATCATTATCAATGTTTTGCCGCTTTTCATGTGCTTTAAAGGCGATTCGTATCTACCTCCTGAAATCTGTTTCCTGCAATTCTGCCTTGATTTCAAATCCTCTTTTTTGCCTTCCCTCAATATATTTGTGGACGAGAGTTATCATTTATAACTCTGCAGGTTTGTGAATTGCAGTGCCCTGAAGCTCCATTTTACCACTCGCTTTTTGGGAGCTGGCCGTAAAAGCGCAGGATGGCCTCAGGCCCTGTTCTGGTTCCGGGGGGCAGGCTGAGCCTGTGGTTAATTCTTCTTCCTGATGGGAAAATAGAGTGCCCTGTGCCTGTCCCAACACCAAGAGCTAGTCTCTCATTGGTTCCCCATCTTCCCATTCATCCTCAGGACAAATTGCAACCTGTACGGAACAGGAGGTTAAAGGTGCTGATGCTCCAAGTAGGGAGATTGCTAGTAAAGTGGCTGCAATGGCGAACCCGAGCACAAGGAGTTGAGAAATGAGGTGCGTTTTAGAAACATTTCCCCATCACACGGTGTACCATATTCTGGGTTTCTATGCATGTTTTCGATGTAGGAAGATGCCCTTGAACCTGGAGATTTGGGACCCATGGGATGGGTACCACGCAGTATTACTTTAAAGGGTCTGCGTTTACTCACCCAACCTCACCAAAGCTCTCAGCCCCAAGAGTGTCCACCCTTATGTCTCATCCAGCTGTGGGTCTAGATATGGTCAATCCAGGTTCCATCACAGCCCCTGAACGAATTGTGTAAGAATTTCTCTCTCTTTCACTGTCTTTGATTCATGGGGTTTTAAAAGTAATTTATTTTTAGAATGGGGTTTAGCTGCTTTTCACTGCTGTGTTTATGCCGCTTTACACCCACTTCACACACTAACAGAGAGATTTCAATACATAGGTTTTAAGATTATTACTAGTCAGATATATCCTTGTGTGGTGAATAGGGGGTGTTGAGTCCAGTTCCCTGAGCAAGGAGTAGGTCTTGTCTATTCCATATTGGGTTTATGGAACGGTATCTCAGCTCATTTGAAACCCTTGTTTTATGTATCACCCCACCTCACCTTTCCTGTTAAGCAGCCATAGTGTGTTTCTGCATGTGTGACTCTGTTCTGTTTTGTAATTCAGTTCAAGTGTAACGGTGTTTACTTTCCCTGTATAAGTGATATCTTATGAGAAGTGTCCTTTTCTGTGTGACTTATTTCACTTAGAATCGTCTCGTACCTAAATCCACTCATCATGCTGCTACTAGCCTTAGGACATTGATTTCATGGCTGAGTGATATTCCATTGTACATAAGGACCACCACTTATTTATCCATTTTTATCTTTCCTGGGATATTTAAGGTGGAATGAAGTGGAGGTCCTTGGCAACAGAGCAGCCCTAAAGTTTGGTGTGCTTGTGTCTTGCTGATTTTTAACTTTCCCAATTTATACCCCCATGCATGGAAGTGCCCTATGCTCTCTAAGCTGTGTTTTTTAGATGTTTCAGGACACACTGTACCCTTCTCCAGAGTGGCTGTTGGCAATTTACATCCCGCCCATCAGCGTAGCAAGGCTCCCCTTTCTCCATGGCCTGTCCTGCATTTCTGGTTTTGACACTTATTTCAGCATGGCCCATTTGACCGATGGGAAGCGAGACTTCTTTGTAGCGCTGATTTGCCTTTCCAGGTTGCTTGGTTGGCCAAAAAGGGCGTATGCGTTTTTTCCTGAATATATTCAGGAAAAAACGCATACGCCCTTTTTGGCCAAGGGCATCATTATCAATGTTTTGCCGCTTTTCATGTGCTTTAAAGGCGATTCGAATCTACCTCCTGAAATCTGTTTCCTGCAATTCTGCCTTGATTTCAAATCCTCTTTTTTGCCTTCCCTCAATATATTTGTGGACGAGAGTTATCATTTATAACTCTGCAGGTTTGTGAATTGCAGTGCCCTGAAGCTCCATTTTACAACTCGCTTTTTGGGAGCTGGCCGTAAAAGCGCAGGATGGCTTCAGGCCCTGTTCTCGTTCCGGGGGGCAGGCTGAGCCTGTGGTTAATTCTTCTTCCTGATGGGAAAATAGAGTGCCCTGTGCCTGTCCCAACACCAACAGCTAGTCTCTCATTGGTTCCCCATCTTCCCGTTCATCCTCAGGACAAATTGCAACCTGTACGGAACAGGAGGTTAAAGGTGCTGATGCTCCAAGTAGGGAGATTGCTAGTAAAGTGGCTGCAATGGCGAACCCGAGCACAAGGAGATGAGAAATGAGGTGCGTTTTAGAAACCTTTCCCCATCACACGGTGTACCATATTCTGGGTTTCTATGCATGTTTTCGATGTAGGAAGATGCCCTTGAACCTGGAGATTTGGGACCCATGGGATGGGTACCACGCAGTATTACTTTAAAGGGTCTGCGTTTACTCACCCAACCTCACCAAACCTCTCAGCCCCAAGAGTGTCCACCCTTATGTCTCATCCAGCTGTGGGTCTAGATATGGTCAATCCAGGTTCCATCACAGCCCCTGAACGAATTGTGTAAGAATTTCTCTCTCTTTCACTGTCTTTGTTTCCTGGGGTTTTAAAAGTAATTTATTTTTAGAATGGGGTTTAGCTGCTTTTCACTGCTGTGTTTATGCCGCTTTACACCCACTTCACACACTAACAGAGAGATTTCAATACATAGGTTTTAAGATTATTACTAGTCAGATATATCCTTGTGTGGTGAATAGGGGGTGTTGAGTCCAGTTCTCTTAGCAAGGAGTAGGTCTTGTCTATTACATATTGGGTTTATGGAACGGTATCTCAGCTCATTTGAAACCCTTGTTTTATGTATCACCCCACCTCACCTTTCCTGTTAAGCAGCCATAGTGTGTTTTCTGCACGTGTGACTCTGTTCTGTTTTGTAATTCAGTTCAAGTGTAACGGTTTTTACTTTCCCTGTATAAGTGATATCTGATGAGAAGTGTCCTTTTCTGTGTGACTTATTTCACTTAGAATCGTCTCGTACCTAAATCCACTCATCATGCTGCTACTAGCCTTAGGACATTGATTTCATGGCTGAGTGATATTCCATTGTACATAAGGACCACCACTTATTTATCCATTTTTATCTTTCCTGGGATATTTAAGGTGGAATGAAGTGGAGGTCCTTGGCAACAGAGCAGCCCTAAACTTTGGTGTGCTTGTGTCTTGCTGATTTTTAACTTTCCCAATTTATACCCCCATGCATGGAAGTGCCCTATGCTCTCTAAGCTGTGTTTTTTAGATGTTTCAGGACACACTGTACCCTTCTCCAGAGTGGCTGTTGGCAATTTACATCCCGCCCATCAGCGTAGCAAGGCTCCCATTTCTCCATGGCCTGTCCTGCATTTCTGGTTTTGACACTTATTTCAGCATGACCCATTTGACCGATGGGAAGCGAGACTTTTTTGTAGCGCTGATTTGCCTTTCCAGGTTGCTTGGTTGGCCAAAAAGGGCGTATGCGTTTTTTCCTGAATATATTTAGGAAAAAACGCATACGCCCTTTTTGGCCAAGGGCATCATTATCAATGTTTTGCCGCTTTTCATGTGCTTTAAAGGCGATTCGAATCTACCTCCTGAAATCTGTTTCCTGCAATTCTGCCTTGATTTCAAATCCTCTTTTTTGCCTTCCCTCAATATATTTGTGGACGAGAGTTATCATTTATAACTCTGCAGGTTTGTGAATTGCAGTGCCCTGAAGCTCCATTTTACAACTCGCTTTTTGGGAGCTGGCCGTAAAAGCGCAGGATGGCTTCAGGCCCTGTTCTCGTTCCAGGGGGCAGGCTGAGCCTGTGGTTAATTCTTCTTCCTGATGGGAAAATAGAGTGCCCTGTGCCTGTCCCAACACCAACAGCTAGTCTCTCATTGGTTCCCCATCTTCCCATTCATCCTCAGGACAAATTGCAACCTGTACGGAACAGGAGGTTAAAGGTGCTGATGCTCCAAGTAGGGAGATTGCTAGTAAAGTGGCTGCAATGGCGAACCCGAGCACAAGGAGATGAGAAATGAGGTGCGTTTTAGAAACCTTTCCCCATCACACGGTGTACCATATTCTGGGTTTCTATGCATGTTTTCGATGTAGGAAGATGCCCTTGAACCTGGAGATTTGGGACCCATGGGATGGGTACCACGCAGTATTACTTTAAAGGGTCTGCGTTTACTCACCCAACCTCACCAAACCTCTCAGCCCCAAGAGTGTCCACCCTTATGTCTCATCCTGCTGTGGGTCTAGATATGGTCAATCCAGGTTCCATCACAGCCCCTGAACGAATTGTGTAAGAATTTCTCTCTCTTTCACTGTCTTTGTTTCCTGGGGTTTTAAAAGTAATTTATTTTTAGAATGGGGTTTAGCTGCTTTTCACTGCTGTGTTTATGCCGCTTTACACCCACTTCACACACTAACAGAGAGATTTCAATACATAGGTTTTAAGATTATTACTAGTCAGATATATCCTTGTGTGGTGAATAGGGGGTGTTGAGTCCAGTTCTCTTAGCAAGGAGTAGGTCTTGTCTATTACATATTGGGTTTATGGAACGGTATCTCAGCTCATTTGAAACCCTTGTTTTATGTATCACCCCACCTCACCTTTCCTGTTAAGCAGCCATAGTGTGTTTTCTGCACGTGTGACTCTGTTCTGTTTTGTAATTCAGTTCAAGTGTAACGGTTTTTACTTTCCCTGTATAAGTGATATCTGATGAGAAGTGTCCTTTTCTGTGTGACTTATTTCACTTAGAATCGTCTCGTACCTAAATCCACTCATCATGCTGCTACTAGCCTTAGGACATTGATTTCATGGCTGAGTGATATTCCATTGTACATAAGGACCACCACTTATTTATCCATTTTTATCTTTCCTGGGATATTTAAGGTGGAATGAAGTGGAGGTCCTTGGCAACAGAGCAGCCCTAAAGTTTGGTGTGCTTGTGTCTTGCTGATTTTTAACTTTCCCAATTTATACCCCCATGCATGGAAGTGCCCTATGCTCTCTAAGCTGTGTTTTTTAGATGTTTCAGGACACACTGTACCCTTCTCCAGAGTGGCTGTTGGCAATTTACATCCCGCCCATCAGCGTAGCAAGGCTCCCCTTTCTCCATGGCCTGTCCTGCATTTCTGGTTTTGACACTTATTTCAGCATGGCCCATTTGACCGATGGGAAGCGAGACTTCTTTGTAGCGCTGATTTGCCTTTCCAGGTTGCTTGGTTGGCCAAAAAGGGCGTATGCGTTTTTTCCTGAATATATTCAGGAAAAAACGCATACGCCCTTTTTGGCCAAGGGCATCATTATCAATGTTTTGCCGCTTTTCATGTGCTTTAAAGGCGATTCGAATCTACCTCCTGAAATCTGTTTCCTGCAATTCTGCCTTGATTTCAAATCCTCTTTTTTGCCTTCCCTCAATATATTTGTGGACGAGAGTTATCATTTATAACTCTGCAGGTTTGTGAATTGCAGTGCCCTGAAGCTCCATTTTACAACTCGCTTTTTGGGAGCTGGCCGTAAAAGCGCAGGATGGCTTCAGGCCCTGTTCTCGTTCCGGGGGGCAGGCTGAGCCTGTGGTTAATTCTTCTTCCTGATGGGAAAATAGAGTGCCCTGTGCCTGTCCCAACACCAACAGCTAGTCTCTCATTGGTTCCCCATCTTCCCGTTCATCCTCAGGACAAATTGCAACCTGTACGGAACAGGAGGTTAAAGGTGCTGATGCTCCAAGTAGGGAGATTGCTAGTAAAGTGGCTGCAATGGCGAACCCGAGCACAAGGAGATGAGAAATGAGGTGCGTTTTAGAAACCTTTCCCCATCACACGGTGTACCATATTCTGGGTTTCTATGCATGTTTTCGATGTAGGAAGATGCCCTTGAACCTGGAGATTTGGGACCCATGGGATGGGTACCACGCAGTATTACTTTAAAGGGTCTGCGTTTACTCACCCAACCTCACCAAACCTCTCAGCCCCAAGAGTGTCCACCCTTATGTCTCATCCTGCTGTGGGTCTAGATATGGTCAATCCAGGTTCCATCACAGCCCCTGAACGAATTGTGTAAGAATTTCTCTCTCTTTCACTGTCTTTGTTTCCTGGGGTTTTAAAAGTAATTTATTTTTAGAATGGGGTTTAGCTGCTTTTCACTGCTGTGTTTATGCCGCTTTACACCCACTTCACACACTAACAGAGAGATTTCAATACATAGGTTTTAAGATTATTACTAGTCAGATATATCCTTGTGTGGTGAATAGGGGGTGTTGAGTCCAGTTCTCTTAGCAAGGAGTAGGTCTTGTCTATTACATATTGGGTTTACGGAACGGTATCTCAGCTCATTTGAAACCCTTGTTTTATGTATCACCCCACCTCACCTTTCCTGTTAAGCAGCCATAGTGTGTTTTCTGCACGTGTGACTCTGTTCTGTTTTGTAATTCAGTTCAAGTGTAACGGTTTTTACTTTCCCTGTATAAGTGATATCTGATGAGAAGTGTCCTTTTCTGTGTGACTTATTTCACTTAGAATCGTCTCGTACCTAAATCCACTCATCATGCTGCTACTAGCCTTAGGACATTGATTTCATGGCTGAGTGATATTCCATTGTACATAAGGACCACCACTTATTTATCCATTTTTATCTTTCCTGGGATATTTAAGGTGGAATGAAGTGGAGGTCCTTGGCAACAGAGCAGCCCTAAACTTTGGTGTGCTTGTGTCTTGCTGATTTTTAACTTTCCCAATTTATACCCCCATGCATGGAAGTGCCCTATGCTCTCTAAGCTGTGTTTTTTAGATGTTTCAGGACACACTGTACCCTTCTCCAGAGTGGCTGTTGGCAATTTACATCCCGCCCATCAGCGTAGCAAGGCTCCCATTTCTCCATGGCCTGTCCTGCATTTCTGGTTTTGACACTTATTTCAGCATGACCCATTTGACCGATGGGAAGCGAGACTTTTTTGTAGCGCTGATTTGCCTTTCCAGGTTGCTTGGTTGGCCAAAAAGGGCGTATGCGTTTTTTCCTGAATATATTTAGGAAAAAACGCATACGCCCTTTTTGGCCAAGGGCATCATTATCAATGTTTTGCCGCTTTTCATGTGCTTTAAAGGCGATTCGAATCTACCTCCTGAAATCTGTTTCCTGCAATTCTGCCTTGATTTCAAATCCTCTTTTTTGCCTTCCCTCAATATATTTGTGGACGAGAGTTATCATTTATAACTCTGCAGGTTTGTGAATTGCAGTGCCCTGAAGCTCCATTTTACAACTCGCTTTTTGGGAGCTGGCCGTAAAAGCGCAGGATGGCTTCAGGCCCTGTTCTCGTTCCGGGGGGCAGGCTGAGCCTGTGGTTAATTCTTCTTCCTGATGGGAAAATAGAGTGCCCTGTGCCTGTCCCAACACCAACAGCTAGTCTCTCATTGGTTCCCCATCTTCCCATTCATCCTCAGGACAAATTGCAACCTGTACGGAACAGGAGGTTAAAGGTGCTGATGCTCCAAGTAGGGAGATTGCTAGTAAAGTGGCTGCAATGGCGAACCCGAGCACAAGGAGATGAGAAATGAGGTGCGTTTTAGAAACCTTTCCCCATCACACGGTGTACCATATTCTGGGTTTCTATGCATGTTTTCGATGTAGGAAGATGCCCTTGAACCTGGAGATTTGGGACCCATGGGATGGGTACCACGCAGTATTACTTTAAAGGGTCTGCGTTTACTCACCCAACCTCACCAAACCTCTCAGCCCCAAGAGTGTCCACCCTTATGTCTCATCCTGCTGTGGGTCTAGATATGGTCAATCCAGGTTCCATCACAGCCCCTGAACGAATTGTGTAAGAATTTCTCTCTCTTTCACTGTCTTTGTTTCCTGGGGTTTTAAAAGTAATTTATTTTTAGAATGGGGTTTAGCTGCTTTTCACTGCTGTGTTTATGCCGCTTTACACCCACTTCACACACTAACAGAGAGATTTCAATACATAGGTTTTAAGATTATTACTAGTCAGATATATCCTTGTGTGGTGAATAGGGGGTGTTGAGTCCAGTTCTCTTAGCAAGGAGTAGGTCTTGTCTATTACATATTGGGTTTATGGAACGGTATCTCAGCTCATTTGAAACCCTTGTTTTATGTATCACCCCACCTCACCTTTCCTGTTAAGCGGCCATAGTGTGTTTTCTGCACGTGTGACTCTGTTCTGTTTTGTAATTCAGTTCAAGTGTAACGGTTTTTACTTTCCCTGTATAAGTGATATCTGATGAGAAGTGTCCTTTTCTGTGTGACTTATTTCACTTAGAATCGTCTCGTACCTAAATCCACTCATCATGCTGCTACTAGCCTTAGGACATTGATTTCATGGCTGAGTGATATTCCATTGTACATAAGGACCACCACTTATTTATCCATTTTTATCTTTCCTGGGATATTTAAGGTGGAATGAAGTGGAGGTCCTTGGCAACAGAGCAGCCCTAAAGTTTGGTGTGCTTGTGTCTTGCTGATTTTTAACTTTCCCAATTTATACCCCCATGCATGGAAGTGCCCTATGCTCTCTAAGCTGTGTTTTTTAGATGTTTCAGGACACACTGTACCCTTCTCCAGAGTGGCTGTTGGCAATTTACATCCCGCCCATCAGCGTAGCAAGGCTCCCCTTTCTCCATGGCCTGTCCTGCATTTCTGGTTTTGACACTTATTTCAGCATGGCCCATTTGACCGATGGGAAGCGAGACTTCTTTGTAGCGCTGATTTGCCTTTCCAGGTTGCTTGGTTGGCCAAAAAGGGCGTATGCGTTTTTTCCTGAATATATTCAGGAAAAAACGCATACGCCCTTTTTGTCCAAGGGCATCATTATCAATGTTTTGCCGCTTTTCATGTGCTTTAAAGGCGATTCGAATCTACCTCCTGAAATCTGTTTCCTGCAATTCTGCCTTGATTTCAAATCCTCTTTTTTGCCTTCCCTCAATATATTTGTGGACGAGAGTTATCATTTATAACTCTGCAGGTTTGTGAATTGCAGTGCCCTGAAGCTCCATTTTACAACTCGCTTTTTGGGAGCTGGCCGTAAAAGCGCAGGATGGCTTCAGGCCCTGTTCTCGTTCCGGGGGGCAGGCTGAGCCTGTGGTTAATTCTTCTTCCTGATGGGAAAATAGAGTGCCCTGTGCCTGTCCCAACACCAACAGCTAGTTTCTCATTGGTTCCCCATCTTCCCGTTCATCCTCAGGACAAATTGCAACCTGTACGGAACAGGAGGTTAAAGGTGCTGATGCTCCAAGTAGGGAGATTGCTAGTAAATTGGCTGCAATGGCGAACCCGAGCACAAGGAGATGAGAAATGAGGTGCGTTTTAGAAACCTTTCCCCATCACACGGTGTACCATATTCTGGGTTTCTATGCATGTTTTCGATGTAGGAAGATGCCCTTGAACCTGGAGATTTGGGACCCATGGGATGGGTACCACGCAGTATTACTTTAAAGGGTCTGCGTTTACTCACCCAACCTCACCAAACCTCTCAGCCCCAAGAGTGTCCACCCTTATGTCTCATCCAGCTGTGGGTCTAGATATGGTCAATCCAGGTTCCATCACAGCCCCTGAACGAATTGTGTAAGAATTTCTCTCTCTTTCACTGTCTTTGTTTCCTGGGGTTTTAAAAGTAATTTATTTTTAGAATGGGGTTTAGCTGCTTTTCACTGCTGTGTTTATGCCGCTTTACACCCACTTCACACACTAACAGAGAGATTTCAATACATAGGTTTTAAGATTATTACTAGTCAGATATATCCTTGTGTGGTGAATAGGGGGTGTTGAGTCCAGTTCTCTTAGCAAGGAGTAGGTCTTGTCTATTACATATTGGGTTTACGGAACGGTATCTCAGCTCATTTGAAACCCTTGTTTTATGTATCACCCCACCTCACCTTTCCTGTTAAGCAGCCATAGTGTGTTTTCTGCACGTGTGACTCTGTTCTGTTTTGTAATTCAGTTCAAGTGTAACGGTTTTTACTTTCCCTGTATAAGTGATATCTGATGAGAAGTGTCCTTTTCTGTGTGACTTATTTCACTTAGAATCGTCTCGTACCCAAATCCACTCATCATGCTGCTACTAGCCTTAGGACATTGATTTCATGGCTGAGTGATATTCCATTGTACATAAGGACCACCACTTATTTATCCATTTTTATCTTTCCTGGGATATTTAAGGTGGAATGAAGTGGAGGTCCTTGGCAACAGAGCAGCCCTAAACTTTGGTGTGCTTGTGTCTTGCTGATTTTTAACTTTCCCAATTTATACCCCCATGCATGGAAGTGCCCTATGCTCTCTAAGCTGTGTTTTTTAGATGTTTCAGGACACACTGTACCCTTCTCCAGAGTGGCTGTTGGCAATTTACATCCCGCCCATCAGCGTAGCAAGGCTGCCATTTCTCCATGGCCTGTCCTGCATTTCTGGTTTTGACACTTATTTCAGCATGGCCCATTTGACCGATGGGAAGCGAGACTTCTTTGTAGCGCTGATTTGCCTTTCCAGGTTGCTTGGTTGGCCAAAAAGGGCGTATGCGTTTTTTCCTGAATATATTCAGGAAAAAACGCATACGCCCTTTTTGGCCAAGGGCATCATTATCAATGTTTTGCCGCTTTTCATGTGCTTTAAAGGCGATTCGAATCTACCTCCTGAAATCTGTTTCCTGCAATTCTGCCTTGATTTCAAATCCTCTTTTTTGCCTTCCCTCAATATATTTGTGGACGAGAGTTATCATTTATAACTCTACAGGTTTGTGAATTGCAGTGCCCTGAAGCTCCATTTTACAACTCGCTTTTTGGGAGCTGGCCGTAAAAGCGCAGGATGGCTTCAGGCCCTGTTCTGGTTCTGGGGGGCAGGCTGAGCCTGTGGTTAATTCTTCTTCATGATGGGAAAATAGAGTGCCCTGTGCCTGTCCCAACACCAAGAGCTAGTCTCTCATTGGTTCCACATCTTCCCGTTCATCCTCAGGACAAATTGCAACCTGTACGGAACAGGAGGTTAAAGGTGCTGATGCTCCAAGTAGGGAGATTGCTAGTAAAGTGGCTGCAATGGCGAACCCGAGCACAAGGAGATGAGAAATGAGGTGCGTTTTAGAAACCTTTCCCCATCACACGGTGTACCATATTCTGGGATTCTATGCCTGTTTTCGATGTAGGAAGATGCCCTTGAACCTGGAGATTTGGGACCCATGCGATGGGTACCACGCAGTATTACTTTAAAGGGTCTGCGTTTACTCACCCAACCTCACCAAACCTCTCAGCCCCAAGAGTGTCCACCCTTATGTCTCATCCAGCTGTGGGTCTAGATATGGTCAATCCAGGTTCCATCACAGCCCCTGAACGAATTGTGTAAGAATTTCTCTCTCTTTCACTGTCTTTGTTTCATGGGGTTTTAAAAGTAATTTATTTTTAGAATGGGGTTTAGCTGCTTTTCACTGCTGTGTTTATGCCGCTTTACACCCACTTCACACACTAACAGAGAGATTTCAATACATAGGTTTTAAGATTATTACTAGTCAGATATATCCTTGTGTGGTGAATAGGGGGTGTTGAGTCCAGTTCTCTGAGCAAGGAGTAGGTCTTGTCTATTACATATTGGGTTTATGGAACGGTATCTCAGCTCATTTGAAACCCTTGTTTTATGTATCACCCCACCTCACCTTCCCTGTTAAGCAGCCATAGTGTGTTTTCTGCATGTGTGACTCTGTTCTGTTTTGTATTTCAGTTCAAGTGTAATGGTTTTTACTTTCCCTCTATAAGTGATATCTTATGAGATGTGTCCTTTTCTGTGTGACTTATTTCACTTAGAATCATCGTACCTAAATCCACTCATCATGCTGCTACTAGCCTTAGGACATTGATTTCATGGCTGAGTGATATTCCATTGTACATAAGGACCACCACTTATTTATCCATTTTTATCTTTCCTGGGATATTTAAGGTGGAATGAAGTGGAGGTCCTTGGCAACAGAGCAGCCCTAAACTTTGGTGTGCTTGTGTCTTGCTGATTTTTAACTTTCCCAATTTATACCCCCATGCATGGAAGTGCCCTATGCTCTCTAAGCTGTGTTTTTTAGATGTTTCAGGACACACTGTACCCTTCTCCAGAGTGGCTGTTGGCAATTTACATCCCGCCCATCAGCGTAGCAAGGCTCCCCTTTCTCCATGGCCTGTCCTGCATTTCTGGTTTTGACACTTATTTCAGCATGGCCCATTTGACCGATGGGAAGCGAGACTTCTTTGTAGCGCTGATTTGCCTTTCCAGGTTGCTTGGTTGGCCAAAAAGGGCGTATGCGTTTTTTCCTGAATATATTCAGGAAAAAACGCATACGCCCTTTTTGGCCAAGGGCATCATTATCAATGTTTTGCCGCTTTTCATGTGCTTTAAAGGCGATTCGAATCTACCTCCTGAAATCTGTTTCCTGCAATTCTGCCTTGATTTCAAATCCTCTTTTTTGCCTTCCCTCAATATATTTGTGGACGAGAGTTATCATTTATAACTCTGCAGGTTTGTGAATTGCAGTGCCCTGAAGCTCCATTTTACAACTCGCTTTTTGGGAGCTGGCCGTAAAAGCGCAGGATGGCTTCAGGCCCTGTTCTCGTTCCGGGGGGCAGGCTGAGCCTGTGGTTAATTCTTCTTCCTGATGGGAAAATAGAGTGCCCTGTGCCTGTCCCAACACCAACAGCTAGTCTCTCATTGGTTCCCCATCTTCCCGTTCATCCTCAGGACAAATTGCAACCTGTACGGAACAGGAGGTTAAAGGTGCTGATGCTCCAAGTAGGGAGATTGCTAGTAAAGTGGCTGCAATGGCGAACCCGAGCACAAGGAGATGAGAAATGAGGTGCGTTTTAGAAACCTTTCCCCATCACACGGTGTACCATATTCTGGGTTTCTATGCATGTTTTCGATGTAGGAAGATGCCCTTGAACCTGGAGATTTGGGACCCATGGGATGGGTACCACGCAGTATTACTTTAAAGGGTCTGCGTTTACTCACCCAACCTCACCAAAGCTCTCAGCCCCAAGAGTGTCCACCCTTATGTCTCATCCAGCTGTGGGTCTAGATATGGTCAATCCAGGTTCCATCACAGCCCCTGAACGAATTGTGTAAGAATTTCTCTCTCTTTCACTGTCTTTGTTTCCTGGGGTTTTAAAAGTAATTTATTTTTAGAATGGGGTTTAGCTGCTTTTCACTGCTGTGTTTATGCCGCTTTACACCCACTTCACACACTAACAGAGAGATTTCAATACATAGGTTTTAAGATTATTACTAGTCAGATATATCCTTGTGTGGTGAATAGGGGGTGTTGAGTCCAGTTCTCTGAGCAAGGAGTAGGTCTTGTCTATTACATATTGGGTTTATGGAACGGTATCTCAGCTCATTTGAAACCCTTGTTTTATGTATCACCCTACCTCACCTTTCCTGTTAAGCAGCCATAGTGTGTTTTCTGCATGTGTGACTCTGTTCTGTTTTGTAATTCAGTTCAAGTGTAACGGTTTTTACTTTCCCTGTATAAGTGATATCTGATGAGAAGTGTCCTTTTCTGTGTGACTTATTTCACTTAGAATCGTCTCGTACCTAAATCCACTCATCATGCTGCTACTAGCCTTAGGACATTGATTTCATGGCTGAGTGATATTCCATTGTACATAAGGACCACCACTTATTTATCCATTTTTATCTTTCCTGGGATATTTAAGGTGGAATGAAGTGGAGGTCCTTGGCAACAGAGCAGCCCTAAACTTTGGTGTGCTTGTGTCTTGCTGATTTTTAACTTTCCCAATTTATACCCCCATGCATGGAAGTGCCCTATGCTCTCTAAGCTGTGTTTTTTAGATGTTTCAGGACACACTGTACCCTTCTCCAGAGTGGCTGTTGGCAATTTACATCCCGCCCATCAGCGTCGCAAGGCTCCCCTTTCTCCATGGCCTGTCCTGCATTTCTGGTTTTGACACTTATTTCAGCATGGCCCATTTGACCGATGGGAAGCGAGACTTCTTTGTAGCGCTGATTTGCCTTTCCAGGTTGCTTGGTTGGCCAAAAAGGGCGTATGCGTTTTTTCCTGAATATATTCAGGAAAAAACGCATACGCCCTTTTTGGCCAAGGGCATCATTATCAATGTTTTGCCGCTTTTCATGTGCTTTAAAGGCGATTCGAATCTACCTCCTGAAATCTGTTTCCTGCAATTCTGCCTTGATTTCAAATCCTCTTTTTTGCCTTCCCTCAATATATTTGTGGACGAGAGTTATCATTTATAACTCTGCAGGTTTGTGAATTGCAGTGCCCTGAAGCTCCATTTTACAACTCGCTTTTTGGGAGCTGGCCGTAAAAGCGCAAGATGGCTTCAGGCCCTGTTCTCGTTCCGGGGGGCAGGCTGAGCCTGTGGTTAATTCTTCTTCCTGATGGGAAAATAGAGTGCCCTGTGCCTGTCCCAACACCAAGAGCTAGTCTCTCATTGGTTCCCCATCTTCCCGTTCATCCTCAGGACAAATTGCAACCTGTACGGAACAGGAGGTTAAAGGTGCTGATGCTCCAAGTAGGGAGATTGCTAGTAAAGTGGCTGCAATGGCGAACCCGAGCACAAGGAGATGAGAAATGAGGTGCGTTTTAGAAACCTTTCCCCATCACACGGTGTACCATATTCTGGGTTTCTATGCATGTTTTCGATGTAGGAAGATGCCCTTGAACCTGGAGATTTGGGACCCATGGGATGGGTACCACGCAGTATTACTTTAAAGGGTCTGCGTTTACTCACCCAACCTCACCAAACCTCTCAGCCCCAAGAGTGTCCACCCTTATGTCTCATCCAGCTGTGGGTCTAGATATGGTCAATCCAGGTTCCATCACAGCCCCTGAACGAATTGTGTAAGAATTTCTCTCTCTTTCACTGTCTTTGTTTCCTGGGGTTTTAAAAGTAATTTATTTTTAGAATGGGGTTTAGCTGCTTTTCACTGCTGTGTTTATGCCGCTTTACACCCACTTCACACACTAACAGAGAGATTTCAATACATAGGTTTTAAGATTATTACTAGTCAGATATATCCTTGTGTGGTGAATAGGGGGTGTTGAGTCCAGTTCTCTGAGCAAGGAGTAGGTCTTGTCTATTACATATTGGGTTTATGGAACGGTATCTCAGCTCATTTGAAACCCTTGTTTTATGTATCACCCTACCTCACCTTTCCTGTTAAGCAGCCATAGTGTGTTTTCTGCATGTGTGACTCTGTTCTGTTTTGTAATTCAGTTCAAGTGTAACGGTTTTTACTTTCCCTGTATAAGTGATATCTGATGAGAAGTGTCCTTTTCTGTGTGACTTATTTCACTTAGAATCGTCTCGTACCTAAATCCACTCATCATGCTGCTACTAGCCTTAGGACATTGATTTCATGGCTGAGTGATATTCCATTGTACATAAGGACCACCACTTATTTATCCATTTTTATCTTTCCTGGGATATTTAAGGTGGAATGAAGTGGAGGTCCTTGGCAACAGAGCAGCCCTAAACTTTGGTGTGCTTGTGTCTTGCTGATTTTTAACTTTCCCAATTTATACCCCCATGCATGGAAGTGCCCTATGCTCTCTAAGCTGTGTTTTTTAGATGTTTCAGGACACACTGTACCCTTCTCCAGAGTGGCTGTTGGCAATTTACATCCCGCCCATCAGCGTCGCAAGGCTCCCCTTTCTCCATGGCCTGTCCTGCATTTCTGGTTTTGACACTTATTTCAGCATGGCCCATTTGACCGATGGGAAGCGAGACTTCTTTGTAGCGCTGATTTGCCTTTCCAGGTTGCTTGGTTGGCCAAAAAGGGCGTATGCGTTTTTTCCTGAATATATTCAGGAAAAAACGCATACGCCCTTTTTGGCCAAGGGCATCATTATCAATGTTTTGCCGCTTTTCATGTGCTTTAAAGGCGATTCGAATCTACCTCCTGAAATCTGTTTCCTGCAATTCTGCCTTGATTTCAAATCCTCTTTTTTGCCTTCCCTCAATATATTTGTGGACGAGAGTTATCATTTATAACTCTGCAGGTTTGTGAATTGCAGTGCCCTGAAGCTCCATTTTACAACTCGCTTTTTGGGAGCTGGCCGTAAAAGCGCAGGATGGCTTCAGGCCCTGTTCTCGTTCCGGGGGGCAGGCTGAGCCTGTGGTTAATTCTTCTTCCTGATGGGAAAATAGAGTGCCCTGTGCCTGTCCCAACACCAAGAGCTAGTCTCTCATTGGTTCCCCATCTTCCCGTTCATCCTCAGGACAAATTGCAACCTGTACGGAACAGGAGGTTAAAGGTGCTGATGCTCCAAGTAGGGAGATTGCTAGTAAAGTGGCTGCAATGGCGAACCCGAGCACAAGGAGATGAGAAATGAGGTGCGTTTTAGAAACCTTTCCCCATCACACGGTGTACCATATTCTGGGTTTCTATGCATGTTTTCGCTGTAGGAAGATGCCCTTGAACCTGGAGATTTGGGACCCATGGGATGGGTACCACGCAGTATTACTTTAAAGGGTCTGCGTTTACTCACCCAACCTCACCAAACCTCTCAGCCCCAAGAGTGTCCACCCTTATGTCTCATCCAGCTGTGGGTCTAGATATGGTCAATCCAGGTTCCATCACAGCCCCTGAACGAATTGTGTAAGAATTTCTCTCTCTTTCACTGTCTTTGTTTCCTGGGGTTTTAAAAGTAATTTATTTTTAGAATGGGGTTTAGCTGCTTTTCACTGCTGTGTTTATGCCGCTTTACACCCACTTCACACACTAACAGAGAGATTTCAATACATAGGTTTTAAGATTATTACTAGTCAGATATATCCTTGTGTGGTGAATAGGGGGTGTTGAGTCCAGTTCTCTGAGCAAGGAGTAGGTCTTGTCTATTACATATTGGGTTTATGGAACGGTATCTCAGCTCATTTGAAACCCTTGTTTTATGTATGACCCCACCTCACCTTTCCTGTTAAGCAGCCATAGTGTGTTTTCTGCATGTGTGACTCTGTTCTGTTTTGTAATTCAGTTCAAGTGTAACGGTTTTTACTTTCCCTGTATAAGTGATATCTGATGAGAAGTGTCCTTTTCTGTGTGACTTATTTCACTTAGAATCGTCTCGTACCTAAATCCACTCATCATGCTGCTACTAGCCTTAGGACATTGATTTCATGGCTGAGTGATATTCCATTGTACATAAGGACCACCACTTATTTATCCATTTTTATCTTTCCTGGGATATTTAAGGTGGAATGAAGTGGAGGTCCTTGGCAACAGAGCGGCCCTAAACTTTGGTGTGCTTGTGTCTTGCTGATTTTTAACTTTCCCAATTTATACCCCCATGCATGGAAGTGCCCTATGCTCTCTAAGCTGTGTTTTTTAGATGTTTCAGGACACACTGTACCCTTCTCCAGAGTGGCTGTTGGCAATTTACATCCCGCCCATCAGCGTAGCAAGGCTCCCCTTTCTCCATGGCCTGCCCTGCATTTCTGGTTTTGACACTTATTTCAGCATGGCCCATTTGACCGATGGGAAGCGAGACTTCTTTGTAGCGCTGATTTGCCTTTCCAGGTTGCTTGGTTGGCCAAAAAGGGCGTATGCGTTTTTTCCTGAATATATTCAGGAAAAAACGCATACGCCCTTTTTGGCCAAGGGCATCATTATCAATGTTTTGCCGCTTTTCATGTGCTTTAAAGGCGATTCGAATCTACCTCCTGAAATCTGTTTCCTGCAATTCTGCCTTGATTTCAAATCCTCTTTTTTGCCTTCCCTCAATATATTTGTGGACGAGAGTTATCATTTATAACTCTGCAGGTTTGTGAATTGCAGTGCCCTGAAGCTCCATTTTACAACTCGCTTTTTGGGAGCTGGCCGTAAAAGCGCAGGATGGCTTCAGGCCCTGTTCTCGTTCCGGGGGGCAGGCTGAGCCTGTGGTTAATTCTTCTTCCTGATGGGAAAATAGAGTGCCCTGTGCCTGTCCCAACACCAAGAGCTAGTCTCTCATTGGTTCCCCATCTTCCCGTTCATCCTCAGGACAAATTGCAACCTGTACGGAACAGGAGGTTAAAGGTGCTGATGCTCCAAGTAGGGAGATTGCTAGTAAAGTGGCTGCAATGGCGAACCCGAGCACAAGGAGATGAGAAATGAGGTGCGTTTTAGAAACCTTTCCCCATCACACGGTGTACCATATTCTGGGTTTCTATGCATGTTTTCGCTGTAGGAAGATGCCCTTGAACCTGGAGATTTGGGACCCATGGGATGGGTACCACGCAGTATTACTTTAAAGGGTCTGCGTTTACTCACCCAACCTCACCAAAGCTCTCAGCCCCAAGAATGTCCACCCTTATGTCTCATCCAGCTGTGGGTCTAGATATGGTCAATCCAGGTTCCATCACAGCCCCTGAACGAATTGTGTAAGAATTTCTCTCTCTTTCACTGTCTTTGTTTCCTGGGGTTTTAAAAGTAATTTATTTTTAGAATGGGGTTTAGCTGCTTTTCACTGCTGTGTTTATGCCGCTTTACACCCACTTCACACACTAACAGAGAGATTTCAATACATAGGTTTTAAGATTATTACTAGTCAGATATATCCTTGTGTGGTGAATAGGGGGTGTTGAGTCCAGTTCTCTGAGCAAGGAGTAGGTCTTGTCTATTACATATTGGGTTTATGGAACGGTATCTCAGCTCATTTGAAACCCTTGTTTTATGTATCACCCCACCTCACCTTTCCTGTTAAGCAGCCATAGTGTGTTTTCTGCATGTGTGACTCTGTTCTGTTTTGTAATTCAGTTCAAGTGTAACGGTTTTTACTTTCCCTGTATAAGTGATATCTGATGAGAAGTGTCCTTTTCTGTGTGACTTATTTCACTTAGAATCGTCTCGTACCTAAATCCACTCATCATGCTGCTACTAGCCTTAGGACATTGATTTCATGGCTGAGTGATATTCCATTGTACATAAGGACCACCACTTATTTATCCATTTTTATCTTTCCTGGGATATTTAAGGTGGAATGAAGTGGAGGTCCTTGGCAACAGAGCGGCCCTAAACTTTGGTGTGCTTGTGTCTTGCTGATTTTTAACTTTCCCAATTTATACCCCCATGCATGGAAGTGCCCTATGCTCTCTAAGCTGTGTTTTTTAGATGTTTCAGGACACACTGTACCCTTCTCCAGAGTGGCTGTTGGCAATTTACATCCCGCCCATCAGCGTCGCAAGGCTCCCCTTTCTCCATGGCCTGCCCTGCATTTCTGGTTTTGACACTTATTTCAGCATGGCCCATTTGACCGATGGGAAGCGAGACTTCTTTGTAGCGCTGATTTGCCTTTCCAGGTTGCTTGGTTGGCCAAAAAGGGCGTATGCGTTTTTTCCTGAATATATTCAGGAAAAAACGCATACGCCCTTTTTGGCCAAGGGCATCATTATCAATGTTTTGCCGCTTTTCATGTGCTTTAAAGGCGATTCGAATCTACCTCCTGAAATCTGTTTCCTGCAATTCTGCCTTGATTTCAAATCCTCTTTTTTGCCTTCCCTCAATATATTTGTGGACGAGAGTTATCATTTATAACTCTGCAGGTTTGTGAATTGCAGTGCCCTGAAGCTCCATTTTACAACTCGCTTTTTGGGAGCTGGCCGTAAAAGCGCAGGATGGCTTCAGGCCCTGTTCTCGTTCCGGGGGGCAGGCTGAGCCTGTGGTTAATTCTTCTTCCTGATGGGAAAATAGAGTGCCCTGTGCCTGTCCCAACACCAAGAGCTAGTCTCTCATTGGTTCCCCATCTTCCCGTTCATCCTCAGGACAAATTGCAACCTGTACGGAACAGGAGGTTAAAGGTGCTGATGCTCCAAGTAGGGAGATTGCTAGTAAAGTGGCTGCAATGGCGAACCCGAGCACAAGGAGATGAGAAATGAGGTGCGTTTTAGAAACCTTTCCCCATCACACGGTGTACCATATTCTGGGTTTCTATGCATGTTTTCGATGTAGGAAGATGCCCTTGAACCTGGAGATTTGGGACCCATGGGATGGGTACCATGCAGTATTACTTTAAAGGGTCTGCGTTTACTCACCCAACCTCACCAAAGCTCTCAGCCCCAAGAGTGTCCACCCTTATGTCTCATCCAGCTGTGGGTCTAGATATGGTCAATCCAGGTTCCATCACAGCCCCTGAACGAATTGTGTAAGAATTTCTCTCTCTTTCACTGTCTTTGTTTCCTGGGGTTTTAAAAGTAATTTATTTTTAGAATGGGGTTTAGCTGCTTTTCACTGCTGTGTTTATGCCGCTTTACACCCACTTCACACACTAACAGAGAGATTTCAATACATAGGTTTTAAGATTATTACTAGTCAGATATATCCTTGTGTGGTGAATAGGGGGTGTTGAGTCCAGTTCTCTGAGCAAGGAGTAGGTCTTGTCTATTACATATTGGGTTTATGGAACGGTATCTCAGCTCATTTGAAACCCTTGTTTTATGTATCACCCCACCTCACCTTTCCTGTTAAGCAGCCATAGTGTGTTTTCTGCATGTGTGACTCTGTTCTGTTTTGTAATTCAGTTCAAGTGTAACGGTTTTTACTTTCCCTGTATAAGTGATATCTGATGAGAAGTGTCCTTTTCTGTGTGACTTATTTCACTTAGAATCGTCTCGTACCTAAATCCACTCATCATGCTGCTACTAGCCTTAGGACATTGATTTCATGGCTGAGTGATATTCCATTGTACATAAGGACCACCACTTATTTATCCATTTTTATCTTTCCTGGGATATTTAAGGTGGAATGAAGTGGAGGTCCTTGGCAACAGAGCGGCCCTAAACTTTGGTGTGCTTGTGTCTTGCTGATTTTTAACTTTCCCAATTTATACCCCCATGCATGGAAGTGCCCTATGCTCTCTAAGCTGTGTTTTTTAGATGTTTCAGGACACACTGTACCCTTCTCCAGAGTGGCTGTTGGCAATTTACATCCCGCCCATCAGCGTCGCAAGGCTCCCCTTTCTCCATGGCCTGTCCTGCATTTCTGGTTTTGACACTTATTTCAGCATGGCCCATTTGACCGATGGGAAGCGAGACTTCTTTGTAGCGCTGATTTGCCTTTCCAGGTTGCTTGGTTGGCCAAAAAGGGCGTATGCGTTTTTTCCTGAATATATTCAGGAAAAAACGCATACGCCCTTTTTGGCCAAGGGCATCATTATCAATGTTTTGCCGCTTTTCATGTGCTTTAAAGGCGATTCGAATCTACCTCCTGAAATCTGTTTCCTGCAATTCTGCCTTGATTTCAAATCCTCTTTTTTGCCTTCCCTCAATATATTTGTGGACGAGAGTTATCATTTATAACTCTGCAGGTTTGTGAATTGCAGTGCCCTGAAGCTCCATTTTACAACTCGCTTTTTGGGAGCTGGCCGTAAAAGCGCAGGATGGCTTCAGGCCCTGTTCTCGTTCCGGGGGGCAGGCTGAGCCTGTGGTTAATTCTTCTTCCTGATGGGAAAATAGAGTGCCCTGTGCCTGTCCCAACACCAAGAGCTAGTCTCTCATTGGTTCCCCATCTTCCCGTTCATCCTCAGGACAAATTGCAACCTGTACGGAACAGGAGGTTAAAGGTGCTGATGCTCCAAGTAGGGAGATTGCTAGTAAAGTGGCTGCAATGGCGAACCCGAGCACAAGGAGATGAGAAATGAGGTGCGTTTTAGAAACCTTTCCCCATCACACGGTGTACCATATTCTGGGTTTCTATGCATGTTTTCGCTGTAGGAAGATGCCCTTGAACCTGGAGATTTGGGACCCATGGGATGGGTACCACGCAGTATTACTTTAAAGGGTCTGCGTTTACTCACCCAACCTCACCAAAGCTCTCAGCCCCAAGAATGTCCACCCTTATGTCTCATCCAGCTGTGGGTCTAGATATGGTCAATCCAGGTTCCATCACAGCCCCTGAACGAATTGTGTAAGAATTTCTCTCTCTTTCACTGTCTTTGTTTCCTGGGGTTTTAAAAGTAATTTATTTTTAGAATGGGGTTTAGCTGCTTTTCACTGCTGTGTTTATGCCGCTTTACACCCACTTCACACACTAACAGAGAGATTTCAATACATAGGTTTTAAGATTATTACTAGTCAGATATATCCTTGTGTGGTGAATAGGGGGTGTTGAGTCCAGTTCTCTGAGCAAGGAGTAGGTCTTGTCTATTACATATTGGGTTTATGGAACGGTATCTCAGCTCATTTGAAACCCTTGTTTTATGTATCACCCCACCTCACCTTTCCTGTTAAGCAGCCATAGTGTGTTTTCTGCATGTGTGACTCTGTTCTGTTTTGTAATTCAGTTCAAGTGTAACGGTTTTTACTTTCCCTGTATAAGTGATATCTGATGAGAAGTGTCCTTTTCTGTGTGACTTATTTCACTTAGAATCGTCTCGTACCTAAATCCACTCATCATGCTGCTACTAGCCTTAGGACATTGATTTCATGGCTGAGTGATATTCCATTGTACATAAGGACCACCACTTATTTATCCATTTTTATCTTTCCTGGGATATTTAAGGTGGAATGAAGTGGAGGTCCTTGGCAACAGAGCGGCCCTAAACTTTGGTGTGCTTGTGTCTTGCTGATTTTTAACTTTCCCAATTTATACCCCCATGCATGGAAGTGCCCTATGCTCTCTAAGCTGTGTTTTTTAGATGTTTCAGGACACACTGTACCCTTCTCCAGAGTGGCTGTTGGCAATTTACATCCCGCCCATCAGCGTCGCAAGGCTCCCCTTTCTCCATGGCCTGCCCTGCATTTCTGGTTTTGACACTTATTTCAGCATGGCCCATTTGACCGATGGGAAGCGAGACTTCTTTGTAGCGCTGATTTGCCTTTCCAGGTTGCTTGGTTGGCCAAAAAGGGTGTATGCGTTTTTTCCTGAATATATTCAGGAAAAAACGCATACGCCCTTTTTGGCCAAGGGCATCATTATCAATGTTTTGCCGCTTTTCATGTGCTTTAAAGGCGATTCGAATCTACCTCCTGAAATCTGTTTCCTGCAATTCTGCCTTGATTTCAAATCCTCTTTTTTGCCTTCCCTCAATATATTTGTGGACGAGAGTTATCATTTATAACTCTACAGGTTTGTGAATTGCAGTGCCCTGAAGCTCCATTTTACAACTCGCTTTTTGGGAGCTGGCCGTAAAAGCGCAGGATGGCTTCAGGCCCTGTTCTGGTTCCGGGGGGCAGGCTGAGCCTGTGGTTAATTCTTCTTCATGATGGGAAAATAGAGTGCCCTGTGCCTGTCCCAACACCAAGAGCTAGTCTCTCATTGGTTCCACATCTTCCCGTTCATCCTCAGGACAAATTGCAACCTGTACGGAACAGGAGGTTAAAGGTGCTGATGCTCCAAGTAGGGAGATTGCTAGTAAAGTGGCTGCAATGGCGAACCCGAGCACAAGGAGATGAGAAATGAGGTGCGTTTTAGAAACCTTTCCCCATCACACGGTGTACCATATTCTGGGTTTCTATGCCTGTTTTCGATGTAGGAAGATGCCCTTGAACCTGGAGATTTGGGACCCATGGGATGGGTACCACGCAGTATTACTTTAAAGGGTCTGCGTTTACTCACCCAACCTCACCAAAGCTCTCAGCCCCAAGAGTGTCCACCCTTATGTCTCATCCAGCTGTGGGTCTAGATATGGTCAATCCAGGTTCCATCACAGCCCCTGAACGAATTGTGTAAGAATTTCTCTCTCTTTCACTGTCTTTGTTTCCTGGGGTTTTAAAAGTAATTTATTTTTAGAATGGGGTTTAGCTGCTTTTCACTGCTGTGTTTATGCCGCTTTACACCCACTTCACACACTAACAGAGAGATTTCAATACATAGGTTTTAAGATTATTACTAGTCAGATATATCCTTGTGTGGTGAATAGGGGGTGTTGAGTCCAGTTCTCTGAGCAAGGAGTAGGTCTTGTCTATTACATATTGGGTTTATGGAACGGTATCTCAGCTCATTTGAAACCCTTGTTTTATGTATCACCCCACCTCACCTTTCCTGTTAAGCAGCCATAGTGTGTTTTCTGCATGTGTGACTCTGTTCTGTTTTGTAATTCAGTTCAAGTGTAACGGTTTTTACTTTCCCTGTATAAGTGATATCTGATGAGAAGTGTCCTTTTCTGTGTGACTTATTTCACTTAGAATCGTCTCGTACCTAAATCCACTCATCATGCTGCTACTAGCCTTAGGACATTGATTTCATGGCTGAGTGATATTCCATTGTACATAAGGACCACCACTTATTTATCCATTTTTATCTTTCCTGGGATATTTAAGGTGGAATGAAGTGGAGGTCCTTGGCAACAGAGCAGCCCTAAACTTTGGTGTGCTTGTGTCTTGCTGATTTTTAACTTTCCCAATTTATACCCCCATGCATGGAAGTGCCCTATGCTCTCTAAGCTGTGTTTTTTAGATGTTTCAGGACACACTGTACCCTTCTCCAGAGTGGCTGTTGGCAATTTACATCCCGCCCATCAGCGTAGCAAGGCTCCCCTTTCTCCATGGCCTGTCCTGCATTTCTGGTTTTGACACTTATTTCAGCATGGCCCATTTGACCGATGGGAAGCGAGACTTCTTTGTAGCGCTGATTTGCCTTTCCAGGTTGCTTGGTTGGCCAAAAAGGGCGTATGCGTTTTTTCCTGAATATATTCAGGAAAAAACGCATACGCCCTTTTTGGCCAAGGGCATCATTATCAATGTTTTGCCGCTTTTCATGTGCTTTAAAGGCGATTCGAATCTACCTCCTGAAATCTGTTTCCTGCAATTCTGCCTTGATTTCAAATCCTCTTTTTTGCCTTCCCTCAATATATTTGTGGACGAGAGTTATCATTTATAACTCTACAGGTTTGTGAATTGCAGTGCCCTGAAGCTCCATTTTACAACTCGCTTTTTGGGAGCTGGCCGTAAAAGCGCAGGATGGCTTCAGGCCCTGTTCTGGTTCCGGGGGGCAGGCTGAGCCTGTGGTTAATTCTTCTTCATGATGGGAAAATAGAGTGCCCTGTGCCTGTCCCAACACCAAGAGCTAGTCTCTCATTGGTTCCACATCTTCCCGTTCATCCTCAGGACAAATTGCAACCTGTACGGAACAGGAGGTTAAAGGTGCTGATGCTCCAAGTAGGGAGATTGCTAGTAAAGTGGCTGCAATGGCGAACCCGAGCACAAGGAGATGAGAAATGAGGTGCGTTTTAGAAACCTTTCCCCATCACACGGTGTACCATATTCTGGGTTTCTATGCCTGTTTTCGATGTAGGAAGATGCCCTTGAACCTGGAGATTTGGGACGCATGGGATGGGTACCACGCAGTATTACTTTAAAGGGTCTGCGTTTACTCACCCAACCTCACCAAAGCTCTCAGCCCCAAGAGTGTCCACCCTTATGTCTCATCCAGCTGTGGGTCTAGATATGGTCAATCCAGGTTCCATCACAGCCCCTGAACGAATTGTGTAAGAATTTCTCTCTCTTTCACTGTCTTTGTTTCCTGGGGTTTTAAAAGTAATTTATTTTTAGAATGGGGTTTAGCTGCTTTTCACTGCTGTGTTTATGCCGCTTTACACCCACTTCACACACTAACAGAGAGATTTCAATACATAGGTTTTAAGATTATTACTAGTCAGATATATCCTTGTGTGGTGAATAGGGGGTGTTGAGTCCAGTTCTCTGAGCAAGGAGTAGGTCTTGTCTATTACATATTGGGTTTATGGAACGGTATCTCAGCTCATTTGAAACCCTTGTTTTATGTATCACCCCACCTCACCTTTCCTGTTAAGCAGCCATAGTGTGTTTTCTGCATGTGTGACTCTGTTCTGTTTTGTAATTCAGTTCAAGTGTAACGGTTTTTACTTTCCCTGTATAAGTGATATCTGATGAGAAGTGTCCTTTTCTGTGTGACTTATTTCACTTAGAATCGTCTCGTACCTAAATCCACTCATCATGCTGCTACTAGCCTTAGGACATTGATTTCATGGCTGAGTGATATTCCATTGTACATAAGGACCACCACTTATTTATCCATTTTTATCTTTCCTGGGATATTTAAGGTGGAATGAAATGGAGGTCCTTGGCAACAGAGAAGCCCTAAACTTTGGTGTTCCTGTGTCTTGCTGATTTTTAACTTTCCCAATTTATACCCCCATGCATGGAAGTGCCCTATGCTCTCTAAGCTGTGTTTTTTAGATGTTTCAGGACTCACTGTACCCTTCTCCAGAGTGGCTGTTGGCAATTTACATCCCGCCCATCAGCGTAGCAAGGCTCCCCTTTCTCCATGGCCTGTCCTGCATTTCTGGTTTTGACACTTATTTCAGCATGGCCCATTTGACCGATGGGAAGCGAGACTTCTTTGTAGCGCTGATTTGCCTTTCCAGGTTGCTTGGTTGGCCAAAAAGGGCGTATGCGTTTTTTCCTGAATATATTCAGGAAAAAACGCATACGCCCTTTTTGGCCAAGGGCATCATTATCAATGTTTTGCCGCTTTTCATGTGCTTTAAAGGCGATTCGAATCTACCTCCTGAAATCTGTTTCCTGCAATTCTGCCTTGATTTCAAATCCTCTTTTTTGCCTTCCCTCAATATATTTGTGGACGAGAGTTATCATTTATAACTCTGCAGGTTTGTGAATTGCAGTGCCCTGAAGCTCCATTTTACAACTCGCTTTTTGGGAGCTGGCCGTAAAAGCGCAAGATGGCTTCAGGCCCTGTTCTCGTTCCGGGGGGCAGGCTGAGCCTGTGGTTAATTCTTCTTCCTGATGGGAAAATAGAGTGCCCTGTGCCTGTCCCAACACCAAGAGCTAGTCTCTCATTGGTTCCCCATCTTCCCGTTCATCCTCAGGACAAATTGCAACCTGTACGGAACAGGAGGTTAAAGGTGCTGATGCTCCAAGTAGGGAGATTGCTAGTAAAGTGGCTGCAATGGCGAACCCGAGCACAAGGAGATGAGAAATGAGGTGCGTTTTAGAAACCTTTCCCCATCACACGGTGTACCATATTCTGGGTTTCTATGCATGTTTTCGATGTAGGAAGATGCCCTTGAACCTGGAGATTTGGGACCCATGGGATGGGTACCACGCAGTATTACTTTAAAGGGTCTGCGTTTACTCACCCAACCTCACCAAACCTCTCAGCCCCAAGAGTGTCCACCCTTATGTCTCATCCAGCTGTGGGTCTAGATATGGTCAATCCAGGTTCCATCACAGCCCCTGAACGAATTGTGTAAGAATTTCTCTCTCTTTCACTGTCTTTGTTTCCTGGGGTTTTAAAAGTAATTTATTTTTAGAATGGGGTTTAGCTGCTTTTCACTGCTGTGTTTATGCCGCTTTACACCCACTTCACACACTAACAGAGAGATTTCAATACATAGGTTTTAAGATTATTACTAGTCAGATATATCCTTGTGTGGTGAATAGGGGGTGTTGAGTCCAGTTCTCTGAGCAAGGAGTAGGTCTTGTCTATTACATATTGGGTTTATGGAACGGTATCTCAGCTCATTTGAAACCCTTGTTTTATGTATCACCCTACCTCACCTTTCCTGTTAAGCAGCCATAGTGTGTTTTCTGCATGTGTGACTCTGTTCTGTTTTGTAATTCAGTTCAAGTGTAACGGTTTTTACTTTCCCTGTATAAGTGATATCTGATGAGAAGTGTCCTTTTCTGTGTGACTTATTTCACTTAGAATCGTCTCGTACCTAAATCCACTCATCATGCTGCTACTAGCCTTAGGACATTGATTTCATGGCTGAGTGATATTCCATTGTACATAAGGACCACCACTTATTTATCCATTTTTATCTTTCCTGGGATATTTAAGGTGGAATGAAGTGGAGGTCCTTGGCAACAGAGCAGCCCTAAACTTTGGTGTGCTTGTGTCTTGCTGATTTTTAACTTTCCCAATTTATACCCCCATGCATGGAAGTGCCCTATGCTCTCTAAGCTGTGTTTTTTAGATGTTTCAGGACACACTGTACCCTTCTCCAGAGTGGCTGTTGGCAATTTACATCCCGCCCATCAGCGTCGCAAGGCTCCCCTTTCTCCATGGCCTGTCCTGCATTTCTGGTTTTGACACTTATTTCAGCATGGCCCATTTGACCGATGGGAAGCGAGACTTCTTTGTAGCGCTGATTTGCCTTTCCAGGTTGCTTGGTTGGCCAAAAAGGGCGTATGCGTTTTTTCCTGAATATATTCAGGAAAAAACGCATACGCCCTTTTTGGCCAAGGGCATCATTATCAATGTTTTGCCGCTTTTCATGTGCTTTAAAGGCGATTCGAATCTACCTCCTGAAATCTGTTTCCTGCAATTCTGCCTTGATTTCAAATCCTCTTTTTTGCCTTCCCTCAATATATTTGTGGACGAGAGTTATCATTTATAACTCTGCAGGTTTGTGAATTGCAGTGCCCTGAAGCTCCATTTTACAACTCGCTTTTTGGGAGCTGGCCGTAAAAGCGCAGGATGGCTTCAGGCCCTGTTCTCGTTCCGGGGGGCAGGCTGAGCCTGTGGTTAATTCTTCTTCCTGATGGGAAAATAGAGTGCCCTGTGCCTGTCCCAACACCAAGAGCTAGTCTCTCATTGGTTCCCCATCTTCCCGTTCATCCTCAGGACAAATTGCAACCTGTACGGAACAGGAGGTTAAAGGTGCTGATGCTCCAAGTAGGGAGATTGCTAGTAAAGTGGCTGCAATGGCGAACCCGAGCACAAGGAGATGAGAAATGAGGTGCGTTTTAGAAACCTTTCCCCATCACACGGTGTACCATATTCTGGGTTTCTATGCATGTTTTCGCTGTAGGAAGATGCCCTTGAACCTGGAGATTTGGGACCCATGGGATGGGTACCACGCAGTATTACTTTAAAGGGTCTGCGTTTACTCACCCAACCTCACCAAACCTCTCAGCCCCAAGAGTGTCCACCCTTATGTCTCATCCAGCTGTGGGTCTAGATATGGTCAATCCAGGTTCCATCACAGCCCCTGAACGAATTGTGTAAGAATTTCTCTCTCTTTCACTGTCTTTGTTTCCTGGGGTTTTAAAAGTAATTTATTTTTAGAATGGGGTTTAGCTGCTTTTCACTGCTGTGTTTATGCCGCTTTACACCCACTTCACACACTAACAGAGAGATTTCAATACATAGGTTTTAAGATTATTACTAGTCAGATATATCCTTGTGTGGTGAATAGGGGGTGTTGAGTCCAGTTCTCTGAGCAAGGAGTAGGTCTTGTCTATTACATATTGGGTTTATGGAACGGTATCTCAGCTCATTTGAAACCCTTGTTTTATGTATCACCCCACCTCACCTTTCCTGTTAAGCAGCCATAGTGTGTTTTCTGCATGTGTGACTCTGTTCTGTTTTGTAATTCAGTTCAAGTGTAACGGTTTTTACTTTCCCTGTATAAGTGATATCTGATGAGAAGTGTCCTTTTCTGTGTGACTTATTTCACTTAGAATCGTCTCGTACCTAAATCCACTCATCATGCTGCTACTAGCCTTAGGACATTGATTTCATGGCTGAGTGATATTCCATTGTACATAAGGACCACCACTTATTTATCCATTTTTATCTTTCCTGGGATATTTAAGGTGGAATGAAGTGGAGGTCCTTGGCAACAGAGCGGCCCTAAACTTTGGTGTGCTTGTGTCTTGCTGATTTTTAACTTTCCCAATTTATACCCCCATGCATGGAAGTGCCCTATGCTCTCTAAGCTGTGTTTTTTAGATGTTTCAGGACACACTGTACCCTTCTCCAGAGTGGCTGTTGGCAATTTACATCCCGCCCATCAGCGTAGCAAGGCTCCCCTTTCTCCATGGCCTGCCCTGCATTTCTGGTTTTGACACTTATTTCAGCATGGCCCATTTGACCGATGGGAAGCGAGACTTCTTTGTAGCGCTGATTTGCCTTTCCAGGTTGCTTGGTTGGCCAAAAAGGGCGTATGCGTTTTTTCCTGAATATATTCAGGAAAAAACGCATACGCCCTTTTTGGCCAAGGGCATCATTATCAATGTTTTGCTGCTTTTCATGTGCTTTAAAGGCGATTCGAATCTACCTCCTGAAATCTGTTTCCTGCAATTCTGCCTTGATTTCAAATCCTCTTTTTTGCCTTCCCTCAATATATTTGTGGACGAGAGTTATCATTTATAACTCTGCAGGTTTGTGAATTGCAGTGCCCTGAAGCTCCATTTTACAACTCGCTTTTTGGGAGCTGGCCGTAAAAGCGCAGGATGGCTTCAGGCCCTGTTCTCGTTCCGGGGGGCAGGCTGAGCCTGTGGTTAATTCTTCTTCCTGATGGGAAAATAGAGTGCCCTGTGCCTGTCCCAACACCAAGAGCTAGTCTCTCATTGGTTCCCCATCTTCCCGTTCATCCTCAGGACAAATTGCAACCTGTACGGAACAGGAGGTTAAAGGTGCTGATGCTCCAAGTAGGGAGATTGCTAGTAAAGTGGCTGCAATGGCGAACCCGAGCACAAGGAGATGAGAAATGAGGTGCGTTTTAGAAACCTTTCCCCATCACACGGTGTACCATATTCTGGGTTTCTATGCATGTTTTCGCTGTAGGAAGATGCCCTTGAACCTGGAGATTTGGGACCCATGGGATGGGTACCACGCAGTATTACTTTAAAGGGTCTGCGTTTACTCACCCAACCTCACCAAAGCTCTCAGCCCCAAGAATGTCCACCCTTATGTCTCATCCAGCTGTGGGTCTAGATATGGTCAATCCAGGTTCCATCACAGCCCCTGAACGAATTGTGTAAGAATTTCTCTCTCTTTCACTGTCTTTGTTTCCTGGGGTTTTAAAAGTAATTTATTTTTAGAATGGGGTTTAGCTGCTTTTCACTGCTGTGTTTATGCCGCTTTACACCCACTTCACACACTAACAGAGAGATTTCAATACATAGGTTTTAAGATTATTACTAGTCAGATATATCCTTGTGTGGTGAATAGGGGGTGTTGAGTCCAGTTCTCTGAGCAAGGAGTAGGTCTTGTCTATTACATATTGGGTTTATGGAACGGTATCTCAGCTCATTTGAAACCCTTGTTTTATGTATCACCCCACCTCACCTTTCCTGTTAAGCAGCCATAGTGTGTTTTCTGCATGTGTGACTCTGTTCTGTTTTGTAATTCAGTTCAAGTGTAACGGTTTTTACTTTCCCTGTATAAGTGATATCTGATGAGAAGTGTCCTTTTCTGTGTGACTTATTTCACTTAGAATCGTCTCGTACCTAAATCCACTCATCATGCTGCTACTAGCCTTAGGACATTGATTTCATGGCTGAGTGATATTCCATTGTACATAAGGACCACCACTTATTTATCCATTTTTATCTTTCCTGGGATATTTAAGGTGGAATGAAGTGGAGGTCCTTGGCAACAGAGCGGCCCTAAACTTTGGTGTGCTTGTGTCTTGCTGATTTTTAACTTTCCCAATTTATACCCCCATGCATGGAAGTGCCCTATGCTCTCTAAGCTGTGTTTTTTAGATGTTTCAGGACTCACTGTACCCTTCTCCAGAGTGGCTGTTGGCAATTTACATCCCGCCCATCAGCGTAGCAAGGCTCCCCTTTCTCCATGGCCTGTCCTGCATTTCTGGTTTTGACACTTATTTCAGCATGGCCCATTTGACCGATGGGAAGCGAGACTTCTTTGTAGCGCTGATTTGCCTTTCCAGGTTGCTTGGTTGGCCAAAAAGGGCGTATGCGTTTTTTCCTGAATATATTCAGGAAAAAACGCATACGCCCTTTTTGGCCAAGGGCATCATTATCAATGTTTTGCCGCTTTTCATGTGCTTTAAAGGCGATTCGAATCTACCTCCTGAAATCTGTTTCCTGCAATTCTGCCTTGATTTCAAATCCTCTTTTTTGCCTTCCCTCAATATATTTGTGGACGAGAGTTATCATTTATAACTCTGCAGGTTTGTGAATTGCAGTGCCCTGAAGCTCCATTTTACAACTCGCTTTTTGGGAGCTGGCCGTAAAAGCGCAAGATGGCTTCAGGCCCTGTTCTCGTTCCGGGGGGCAGGCTGAGCCTGTGGTTAATTCTTCTTCCTGATGGGAAAATAGAGTGCCCTGTGCCTGTCCCAACACCAAGAGCTAGTCTCTCATTGGTTCCCCATCTTCCCGTTCATCCTCAGGACAAATTGCAACCTGTACGGAACAGGAGGTTAAAGGTGCTGATGCTCCAAGTAGGGAGATTGCTAGTAAAGTGGCTGCAATGGCGAACCCGAGCACAAGGAGATGAGAAATGAGGTGCGTTTTAGAAACCTTTCCCCATCACACGGTGTACCATATTCTGGGTTTCTATGCATGTTTTCGATGTAGGAAGATGCCCTTGAACCTGGAGATTTGGGACCCATGGGATGGGTACCACGCAGTATTACTTTAAAGGGTCTGCGTTTACTCACCCAACCTCACCAAACCTCTCAGCCCCAAGAGTGTCCACCCTTATGTCTCATCCAGCTGTGGGTCTAGATATGGTCAATCCAGGTTCCATCACAGCCCCTGAACGAATTGTGTAAGAATTTCTCTCTCTTTCACTGTCTTTGTTTCCTGGGGTTTTAAAAGTAATTTATTTTTAGAATGGGGTTTAGCTGCTTTTCACTGCTGTGTTTATGCCGCTTTACACCCACTTCACACACTAACAGAGAGATTTCAATACATAGGTTTTAAGATTATTACTAGTCAGATATATCCTTGTGTGGTGAATAGGGGGTGTTGAGTCCAGTTCTCTGAGCAAGGAGTAGGTCTTGTCTATTACATATTGGGTTTATGGAACGGTATCTCAGCTCATTTGAAACCCTTGTTTTATGTATCACCCTACCTCACCTTTCCTGTTAAGCAGCCATAGTGTGTTTTCTGCATGTGTGACTCTGTTCTGTTTTGTAATTCAGTTCAAGTGTAACGGTTTTTACTTTCCCTGTATAAGTGATATCTGATGAGAAGTGTCCTTTTCTGTGTGACTTATTTCACTTAGAATCGTCTCGTACCTAAATCCACTCATCATGCTGCTACTAGCCTTAGGACATTGATTTCATGGCTGAGTGATATTCCATTGTACATAAGGACCACCACTTATTTATCCATTTTTATCTTTCCTGGGATATTTAAGGTGGAATGAAGTGGAGGTCCTTGGCAACAGAGCAGCCCTAAACTTTGGTGTGCTTGTGTCTTGCTGATTTTTAACTTTCCCAATTTATACCCCCATGCATGGAAGTGCCCTATGCTCTCTAAGCTGTGTTTTTTAGATGTTTCAGGACACACTGTACCCTTCTCCAGAGTGGCTGTTGGCAATTTACATCCCGCCCATCAGCGTCGCAAGGCTCCCCTTTCTCCATGGCCTGTCCTGCATTTCTGGTTTTGACACTTATTTCAGCATGGCCCATTTGACCGATGGGAAGCGAGACTTCTTTGTAGCGCTGATTTGCCTTTCCAGGTTGCTTGGTTGGCCAAAAAGGGCGTATGCGTTTTTTCCTGAATATATTCAGGAAAAAACGCATACGCCCTTTTTGGCCAAGGGCATCATTATCAATGTTTTGCCGCTTTTCATGTGCTTTAAAGGCGATTCGAATCTACCTCCTGAAATCTGTTTCCTGCAATTCTGCCTTGATTTCAAATCCTCTTTTTTGCCTTCCCTCAATATATTTGTGGACGAGAGTTATCATTTATAACTCTGCAGGTTTGTGAATTGCAGTGCCCTGAAGCTCCATTTTACAACTCGCTTTTTGGGAGCTGGCCGTAAAAGCGCAGGATGGCTTCAGGCCCTGTTCTCGTTCCGGGGGGCAGGCTGAGCCTGTGGTTAATTCTTCTTCCTGATGGGAAAATAGAGTGCCCTGTGCCTGTCCCAACACCAAGAGCTAGTCTCTCATTGGTTCCCCATCTTCCCGTTCATCCTCAGGACAAATTGCAACCTGTACGGAACAGGAGGTTAAAGGTGCTGATGCTCCAAGTAGGGAGATTGCTAGTAAAGTGGCTGCAATGGCGAACCCGAGCACAAGGAGATGAGAAATGAGGTGCGTTTTAGAAACCTTTCCCCATCACACGGTGTACCATATTCTGGGTTTCTATGCATGTTTTCGCTGTAGGAAGATGCCCTTGAACCTGGAGATTTGGGACCCATGGGATGGGTACCACGCAGTATTACTTTAAAGGGTCTGCGTTTACTCACCCAACCTCACCAAACCTCTCAGCCCCAAGAGTGTCCACCCTTATGTCTCATCCAGCTGTGGGTCTAGATATGGTCAATCCAGGTTCCATCACAGCCCCTGAACGAATTGTGTAAGAATTTCTCTCTCTTTCACTGTCTTTGTTTCCTGGGGTTTTAAAAGTAATTTATTTTTAGAATGGGGTTTAGCTGCTTTTCACTGCTGTGTTTATGCCGCTTTACACCCACTTCACACACTAACAGAGAGATTTCAATACATAGGTTTTAAGATTATTACTAGTCAGATATATCCTTGTGTGGTGAATAGGGGGTGTTGAGTCCAGTTCTCTGAGCAAGGAGTAGGTCTTGTCTATTACATATTGGGTTTATGGAACGGTATCTCAGCTCATTTGAAACCCTTGTTTTATGTATCACCCCACCTCACCTTTCCTGTTAAGCAGCCATAGTGTGTTTTCTGCATGTGTGACTCTGTTCTGTTTTGTAATTCAGTTCAAGTGTAACGGTTTTTACTTTCCCTGTATAAGTGATATCTGATGAGAAGTGTCCTTTTCTGTGTGACTTATTTCACTTAGAATCGTCTCGTACCTAAATCCACTCATCATGCTGCTACTAGCCTTAGGACATTGATTTCATGGCTGAGTGATATTCCATTGTACATAAGGACCACCACTTATTTATCCATTTTTATCTTTCCTGGGATATTTAAGGTGGAATGAAGTGGAGGTCCTTGGCAACAGAGCGGCCCTAAACTTTGGTGTGCTTGTGTCTTGCTGATTTTTAACTTTCCCAATTTATACCCCCATGCATGGAAGTGCCCTATGCTCTCTAAGCTGTGTTTTTTAGATGTTTCAGGACACACTGTACCCTTCTCCAGAGTGGCTGTTGGCAATTTACATCCCGCCCATCAGCGTAGCAAGGCTCCCCTTTCTCCATGGCCTGCCCTGCATTTCTGGTTTTGACACTTATTTCAGCATGGCCCATTTGACCGATGGGAAGCGAGACTTCTTTGTAGCGCTGATTTGCCTTTCCAGGTTGCTTGGTTGGCCAAAAAGGGCGTATGCGTTTTTTCCTGAATATATTCAGGAAAAAACGCATACGCCCTTTTTGGCCAAGGGCATCATTATCAATGTTTTGCCGCTTTTCATGTGCTTTAAAGGCGATTCGAATCTACCTCCTGAAATCTGTTTCCTGCAATTCTGCCTTGATTTCAAATCCTCTTTTTTGCCTTCCCTCAATATATTTGTGGACGAGAGTTATCATTTATAACTCTGCAGGTTTGTGAATTGCAGTGCCCTGAAGCTCCATTTTACAACTCGCTTTTTGGGAGCTGGCCGTAAAAGCGCAGGATGGCTTCAGGCCCTGTTCTCGTTCCGGGGGGCAGGCTGAGCCTGTGGTTAATTCTTCTTCCTGATGGGAAAATAGAGTGCCCTGTGCCTGTCCCAACACCAAGAGCTAGTCTCTCATTGGTTCCCCATCTTCCCGTTCATCCTCAGGACAAATTGCAACCTGTACGGAACAGGAGGTTAAAGGTGCTGATGCTCCAAGTAGGGAGATTGCTAGTAAAGTGGCTGCAATGGCGAACCCGAGCACAAGGAGATGAGAAATGAGGTGCGTTTTAGAAACCTTTCCCCATCACACGGTGTACCATATTCTGGGTTTCTATGCATGTTTTCGCTGTAGGAAGATGCCCTTGAACCTGGAGATTTGGGACCCATGGGATGGGTACCACGCAGTATTACTTTAAAGGGTCTGCGTTTACTCACCCAACCTCACCAAAGCTCTCAGCCCCAAGAATGTCCACCCTTATGTCTCATCCAGCTGTGGGTCTAGATATGGTCAATCCAGGTTCCATCACAGCCCCTGAACGAATTGTGTAAGAATTTCTCTCTCTTTCACTGTCTTTGTTTCCTGGGGTTTTAAAAGTAATTTATTTTTAGAATGGGGTTTAGCTGCTTTTCACTGCTGTGTTTATGCCGCTTTACACCCACTTCACACACTAACAGAGAGATTTCAATACATAGGTTTTAAGATTATTACTAGTCAGATATATCCTTGTGTGGTGAATAGGGGGTGTTGAGTCCAGTTCTCTGAGCAAGGAGTAGGTCTTGTCTATTACATATTGGGTTTATGGAACGGTATCTCAGCTCATTTGAAACCCTTGTTTTATGTATCACCCCACCTCACCTTTCCTGTTAAGCAGCCATAGTGTGTTTTCTGCATGTGTGACTCTGTTCTGTTTTGTAATTCAGTTCAAGTGTAACGGTTTTTACTTTCCCTGTATAAGTGATATCTGATGAGAAGTGTCCTTTTCTGTGTGACTTATTTCACTTAGAATCGTCTCGTACCTAAATCCACTCATCATGCTGCTACTAGCCTTAGGACATTGATTTCATGGCTGAGTGATATTCCATTGTACATAAGGACCACCACTTATTTATCCATTTTTATCTTTCCTGGGATATTTAAGGTGGAATGAAGTGGAGGTCCTTGGCAACAGAGCGGCCCTAAACTTTGGTGTGCTTGTGTCTTGCTGATTTTTAACTTTCCCAATTTATACCCCCATGCATGGAAGTGCCCTATGCTCTCTAAGCTGTGTTTTTTAGATGTTTCAGGACACACTGTACCCTTCTCCAGAGTGGCTGTTGGCAATTTACATCCCGCCCATCAGCGTCGCAAGGCTCCCCTTTCTCCATGGCCTGCCCTGCATTTCTGGTTTTGACACTTATTTCAGCATGGCCCATTTGACCGATGGGAAGCGAGACTTCTTTGTAGCGCTGATTTGCCTTTCCAGGTTGCTTGGTTGGCCAAAAAGGGCGTATGCGTTTTTTCCTGAATATATTCAGGAAAAAACGCATACGCCCTTTTTGGCCAAGGGCATCATTATCAATGTTTTGCCGCTTTTCATGTGCTTTAAAGGCGATTCGAATCTACCTCCTGAAATCTGTTTCCTGCAATTCTGCCTTGATTTCAAATCCTCTTTTTTGCCTTCCCTCAATATATTTGTGGACGAGAGTTATCATTTATAACTCTGCAGGTTTGTGAATTGCAGTGCCCTGAAGCTCCATTTTACAACTCGCTTTTTGGGAGCTGGCCGTAAAAGCGCAGGATGGCTTCAGGCCCTGTTCTCGTTCCGGGGGGCAGGCTGAGCCTGTGGTTAATTCTTCTTCCTGATGGGAAAATAGAGTGCCCTGTGCCTGTCCCAACACCAAGAGCTAGTCTCTCATTGGTTCCCCATCTTCCCGTTCATCCTCAGGACAAATTGCAACCTGTACGGAACAGGAGGTTAAAGGTGCTGATGCTCCAAGTAGGGAGATTGCTAGTAAAGTGGCTGCAATGGCGAACCCGAGCACAAGGAGATGAGAAATGAGGTGCGTTTTAGAAACCTTTCCCCATCACACGGTGTACCATATTCTGGGTTTCTATGCATGTTTTCGATGTAGGAAGATGCCCTTGAACCTGGAGATTTGGGACCCATGGGATGGGTACCATGCAGTATTACTTTAAAGGGTCTGCGTTTACTCACCCAACCTCACCAAAGCTCTCAGCCCCAAGAGTGTCCACCCTTATGTCTCATCCAGCTGTGGGTCTAGATATGGTCAATCCAGGTTCCATCACAGCCCCTGAACGAATTGTGTAAGAATTTCTCTCTCTTTCACTGTCTTTGTTTCCTGGGGTTTTAAAAGTAATTTATTTTTAGAATGGGGTTTAGCTGCTTTTCACTGCTGTGTTTATGCCGCTTTACACCCACTTCACACACTAACAGAGAGATTTCAATACATAGGTTTTAAGATTATTACTAGTCAGATATATCCTTGTGTGGTGAATAGGGGGTGTTGAGTCCAGTTCTCTGAGCAAGGAGTAGGTCTTGTCTATTACATATTGGGTTTATGGAACGGTATCTCAGCTCATTTGAAACCCTTGTTTTATGTATCACCCCACCTCACCTTTCCTGTTAAGCAGCCATAGTGTGTTTTCTGCATGTGTGACTCTGTTCTGTTTTGTAATTCAGTTCAAGTGTAACGGTTTTTACTTTCCCTGTATAAGTGATATCTGATGAGAAGTGTCCTTTTCTGTGTGACTTATTTCACTTAGAATCGTCTCGTACCTAAATCCACTCATCATGCTGCTACTAGCCTTAGGACATTGATTTCATGGCTGAGTGATATTCCATTGTACATAAGGACCACCACTTATTTATCCATTTTTATCTTTCCTGGGATATTTAAGGTGGAATGAAGTGGAGGTCCTTGGCAACAGAGCAGCCCTAAACTTTGGTGTGCTTGTGTCTTGCTGATTTTTAACTTTCCCAATTTATACCCCCATGCATGGAAGTGCCCTATGCTCTCTAAGCTGTGTTTTTTAGATGTTTCAGGACACACTGTACCCTTCTCCAGAGTGGCTGTTGGCAATTTACATCCCGCCCATCAGCGTCGCAAGGCTCCCCTTTCTCCATGGCCTGTCCTGCATTTCTGGTTTTGACACTTATTTCAGCATGGCCCATTTGACCGATGGGAAGCGAGACTTCTTTGTAGCGCTGATTTGCCTTTCCAGGTTGCTTGGTTGGCCAAAAAGGGCGTATGCGTTTTTTCCTGAATATATTCAGGAAAAAACGCATACGCCCTTTTTGGCCAAGGGCATCATTATCAATGTTTTGCCGCTTTTCATGTGCTTTAAAGGCGATTCGAATCTACCTCCTGAAATCTGTTTCCTGCAATTCTGCCTTGATTTCAAATCCTCTTTTTTGCCTTCCCTCAATATATTTGTGGACGAGAGTTATCATTTATAACTCTGCAGGTTTGTGAATTGCAGTGCCCTGAAGCTCCATTTTACAACTCGCTTTTTGGGAGCTGGCCGTAAAAGCGCAGGATGGCTTCAGGCCCTGTTCTCGTTCCGGGGGGCAGGCTGAGCCTGTGGTTAATTCTTCTTCCTGATGGGAAAATAGAGTGCCCTGTGCCTGTCCCAACACCAAGAGCTAGTCTCTCATTGGTTCCCCATCTTCCCGTTCATCCTCAGGACAAATTGCAACCTGTACGGAACAGGAGGTTAAAGGTGCTGATGCTCCAAGTAGGGAGATTGCTAGTAAAGTGGCTGCAATGGCGAACCCGAGCACAAGGAGATGAGAAATGAGGTGCGTTTTAGAAACCTTTCCCCATCACACGGTGTACCATATTCTGGGTTTCTATGCATGTTTTCGATGTAGGAAGATGCCCTTGAACCTGGAGATTTGGGACCCATGGGATGGGTACCACGCAGTATTACTTTAAAGGGTCTGCGTTTACTCACCCAACCTCACCAAAGCTCTCAGCCCCAAGAGTGTCCACCCTTATGTCTCATCCAGCTGTGGGTCTAGATATGGTCAATCCAGGTTCCATCACAGCCCCTGAACGAATTGTGTAAGAATTTCTCTCTCTTTCACTGTCTTTGTTTCCTGGGGTTTTAAAAGTAATTTATTTTTAGAATGGGGTTTAGCTGCTTTTCACTGCTGTGTTTATGCCGCTTTACACCCACTTCACACACTAACAGAGAGATTTCAATACATAGGTTTTAAGATTATTACTAGTCAGATATATCCTTGTGTGGTGAATAGGGGGTGTTGAGTCCAGTTCTCTGAGCAAGGAGTAGGTCTTGTCTATTACATATTGGGTTTATGGAACGGTATCTCAGCTCATTTGAAACCCTTGTTTTATGTATCACCCCACCTCACCTTTCCTGTTAAGCAGCCATAGTGTGTTTTCTGCATGTGTGACTCTGTTCTGTTTTGTAATTCAGTTCAAGTGTAACGGTTTTTACTTTCCCTGTATAAGTGATATCTGATGAGAAGTGTCCTTTTCTGTGTGACTTATTTCACTTAGAATCGTCTCGTACCTAAATCCACTCATCATGCTGCTACTAGCCTTAGGACATTGATTTCATGGCTGAGTGATATTCCATTGTACATAAGGACCACCACTTATTTATCCATTTTTATCTTTCCTGGGATATTTAAGGTGGAATGAAGTGGAGGTCCTTGGCAACAGAGCAGCCCTAAACTTTGGTGTGCTTGTGTCTTGCTGATTTTTAACTTTCCCAATTTATACCCCCATGCATGGAAGTGCCCTATGCTCTCTAAGCTGTGTTTTTTAGATGTTTCAGGACACACTGTACCCTTCTCCAGAGTGGCTGTTGGCAATTTACATCCCGGCCATCAGTGTAGCAAGGCTCCCCTTTCTCCATGGCCTGTCCTGCATTTCTGGTTTTGACACTTATTTCAGCATGGCCCATTTGACCGATGGGAAGCGAGACTTCTTTGTAGCGCTGATTTGCCTTTCCAGGTTGCTTGGTTGGCCAAAAAGGGTGTATGCGTTTTTTCCTGAATATATTCAGGAAAAAACGCATACGCCCTTTTTGGCCAAGGGCATCATTATCAATGTTTTGCCGCTTTTCATGTGCTTTAAAGGCGATTCGAATCTACCTCCTGAAATCTGTTTCCTGCAATTCTGCCTTGATTTCAAATCCTCTTTTTTGCCTTCCCTCAATATATTTGTGGACGAGAGTTATCATTTATAACTCTACAGGTTTGTGAATTGCAGTGCCCTGAAGCTCCATTTTACAACTCGCTTTTTGGGAGCTGGCCGTAAAAGCGCAGGATGGCTTCAGGCCCTGTTCTGGTTCCGGGGGGCAGGCTGAGCCTGTGGTTAATTCTTCTTCATGATGGGAAAATAGAGTGCCCTGTGCCTGTCCCAACACCAAGAGCTAGTCTCTCATTGGTTCCACATCTTCCCGTTCATCCTCAGGACAAATTGCAACCTGTACGGAACAGGAGGTTAAAGGTGCTGATGCTCCAAGTAGGGAGATTGCTAGTAAAGTGGCTGCAATGGCGAACCCGAGCACAAGGAGATGAGAAATGAGGTGCGTTTTAGAAACCTTTCCCCATCACACGGTGTACCATATTCTGGGTTTCTATGCCTGTTTTCGATGTAGGAAGATGCCCTTGAACCTGGAGATTTGGGACCCATGGGATGGGTACCACGCAGTATTACTTTAAAGGGTCTGCGTTTACTCACCCAACCTCACCAAAGCTCTCAGCCCCAAGAGTGTCCACCCTTATGTCTCATCCAGCTGTGGGTCTAGATATGGTCAATCCAGGTTCCATCACAGCCCCTGAACGAATTGTGTAAGAATTTCTCTCTCTTTCACTGTCTTTGTTTCCTGGGGTTTTAAAAGTAATTTATTTTTAGAATGGGGTTTAGCTGCTTTTCACTGCTGTGTTTATGCCGCTTTACACCCACTTCACACACTAACAGAGAGATTTCAATACATAGGTTTTAAGATTATTACTAGTCAGATATATCCTTGTGTGGTGAATAGGGGGTGTTGAGTCCAGTTCTCTGAGCAAGGAGTAGGTCTTGTCTATTACATATTGGGTTTATGGAACGGTATCTCAGCTCATTTGAAACCCTTGTTTTATGTATCACCCCACCTCACCTTTCCTGTTAAGCAGCCATAGTGTGTTTTCTGCATGTGTGACTCTGTTCTGTTTTGTAATTCAGTTCAAGTGTAACGGTTTTTACTTTCCCTGTATAAGTGATATCTGATGAGAAGTGTCCTTTTCTGTGTGACTTATTTCACTTAGAATCGTCTCGTACCTAAATCCACTCATCATGCTGCTACTAGCCTTAGGACATTGATTTCATGGCTGAGTGATATTCCATTGTACATAAGGACCACCACTTATTTATCCATTTTTATCTTTCCTGGGATATTTAAGGTGGAATGAAGTGGAGGTCCTTGGCAACAGAGCAGCCCTAAACTTTGGTGTGCTTGTGTCTTGCTGATTTTTAACTTTCCCAATTTATACCCCCATGCATGGAAGTGCCCTATGCTCTCTAAGCTGTGTTTTTTAGATGTTTCAGGACACACTGTACCCTTCTCCAGAGTGGCTGTTGGCAATTTACATCCCGCCCATCAGCGTAGCAAGGCTCCCCTTTCTCCATGGCCTGTCCTGCATTTCTGGTTTTGACACTTATTTCAGCATGGCCCATTTGACCGATGGGAAGCGAGACTTCTTTGTAGCGCTGATTTGCCTTTCCAGGTTGCTTGGTTGGCCAAAAAGGGCGTATGCGTTTTTTCCTGAATATATTCAGGAAAAAACGCATACGCCCTTTTTGGCCAAGGGCATCATTATCAATGTTTTGCCGCTTTTCATGTGCTTTAAAGGCGATTCGAATCTACCTCCTGAAATCTGTTTCCTGCAATTCTGCCTTGATTTCAAATCCTCTTTTTTGCCTTCCCTCAATATATTTGTGGACGAGAGTTATCATTTATAACTCTACAGGTTTGTGAATTGCAGTGCCCTGAAGCTCCATTTTACAACTCGCTTTTTGGGAGCTGGCCGTAAAAGCGCAGGATGGCTTCAGGCCCTGTTCTGGTTCCGGGGGGCAGGCTGAGCCTGTGGTTAATTCTTCTTCATGATGGGAAAATAGAGTGCCCTGTGCCTGTCCCAACACCAAGAGCTAGTCTCTCATTGGTTCCACATCTTCCCGTTCATCCTCAGGACAAATTGCAACCTGTACGGAACAGGAGGTTAAAGGTGCTGATGCTCCAAGTAGGGAGATTGCTAGTAAAGTGGCTGCAATGGCGAACCCGAGCACAAGGAGATGAGAAATGAGGTGCGTTTTAGAAACCTTTCCCCATCACACGGTGTACCATATTCTGGGTTTCTATGCCTGTTTTCGATGTAGGAAGATGCCCTTGAACCTGGAGATTTGGGACCCATGGGATGGGTACCACGCAGTATTACTTTAAAGGGTCTGCGTTTACTCACCCAACCTCACCAAACCTCTCAGCCCCAAGAGTGTCCACCCTTATGTCTCATCCAGCTGTGGGTCTAGATATGGTCAATCCAGGTTCCATCACAGCCCCTGAACGAATTGTGTAAGAATTTCTCTCTCTTTCACTGTCTTTGTTTCATGGGGTTTTAAAAGTAATTTATTTTTAGAATGGGGTTTAGCTGCTTTTCACTGCTGTGTTTATGCAGCTTTACACCCACTTCACACACTAACAGAGAGATTTCAATACATAGGTTTTAAGATTATTACTAGTCAGATATATCCTTGTGTGGTGAATAGGGGGTGTTGAGTCCAGTTCTCTGAGCAAGGAGTAGGTCTTGTCTATTACATATTGGGTTTATGGAACGGTATCTCAGCTCATTTGAAACCCTTGTTTTATGTATCACCCCACCTCACCTTTCCTGTTAAGCAGCCATAGTGTGTTTTCTGCATGTGTGACTCTGTTCTGTTTTGTAATTCAGTTCAAGTGTAACGGTTTTTACTTTCCCTGTATAAGTGATATCTGATGAGAAGTGTCCTTTTCTGTGTGACTTATTTCACTTAGAATCGTCTCGTACCTAAATCCACTCATCATGCTGCTACTAGCCTTAGGACATTGATTTCATGGCTGAGTGATATTCCATTGTACATAAGGACCACCACTTATTTATCCATTTTTATCTTTCCTGGGATATTTAAGGTGGAATGAAGTGGAGGTCCTTGGCAACAGAGCAGCCCTAAACTTTGGTGTGCTTGTGTCTTGCTGATTTTTAACTTTCCCAATTTATACCCCCATGCATGGAAGTGCCCTATGCTCTCTAAGCTGTGTTTTTTAGATGTTTCAGGACACACTGTACCCTTCTCCAGAGTGGCTGTTGGCAATTTACATCCCGCCCATCAGCGTAGCAAGGCTCCCCTTTCTCCATGGCCTGTCCTGCATTTCTGGTTTTGATACTTATTTCAGCATGGCCCATTTGACCGATGGGAAACGAGACTTCTTTGTAGCGCTGATTTGCCTTTCCAGGTTGCTTGGTTGGCCAAAAAGGGCGTATGCGTTTTTTCCTGAATATATTCAGGAAAAAACGCATACGCCCTTTTTGGCCAAGGGCATCATTATCAATGTTTTGCCGCTTTTCATGTGCTTTAAAGGCGATTCGAATCTACCTCCTGAAATCTGTTTCCTGCAATTCTGCCTTGATTTCAAATCCTCTTTTTTGCCTTCCCTCAATATATTTGTGGACGAGAGTTATCATTTATAACTCTACAGGTTTGTGAATTGCAGTGCCCTGAAGCTCCATTTTACAACTCGCTTTTTGTGAGCTGGCCGTAAAAGCGCAGGATGGCTTCAGGCCCTGTTCTGGTTCTGGGGGGCAGGCTGAGCCTGTGGTTAATTCTTCTTCATGATGGGAAAATAGAGTGCCCTGTGCCTGTCCCAACACCAAGAGCTAGTCTCTCATTGGTTCCACATCTTCCCGTTCATCCTCAGGACAAATTGCAACCTGTACGGAACAGGAGGTTAAAGGTGCTGATGCTCCAAGTAGGGAGATTGCTAGTAAAGTGGCTGCAATGGCGAACCCGAGCACAAGGAGATGAGAAATGAGGTGCGTTTTAGAAACCTTTCCCCATCACACGGTGTACCATATTCTGGGTTTCTATGCCTGTTTTCGATGTAGGAAGATGCCCTTGAACCTGGAGATTTGGGACGCATGGGATGGGTACCACGCAGTATTACTTTAAAGGGTCTGCGTTTACTCACCCAACCTCACCAAACCTCTCAGCCCCAAGAGTGTCCACCCTTATGTCTCATCCAGCTGTGGGTCTAGATATGGTCAATCCAGGTTCCATCACAGCCCCTGAACGAATTGTGTAAGAATTTCTCTCTCTTTCACTGTCTTTGTTTCATGGGGTTTTAAAAGTAATTTATTTTTAGAATGGGGTTTAGCTGCTTTTCACTGCTGTGTTTATGCCGCTTTACACCCACTTCACACACTAACAGAGAGATTTCAATACATAGGTTTTAAGATTATTACTAGTCAGATATATCCTTGTGTGGTGAATAGGGGGTGTTGAGTCCAGTTCTCTGAGCAAGGAGTAGGTCTTGTCTATTACATATTGGGTTTATTTAATGGTATCTGTGCTAATCTGAAGCCGTTGTATAATGTATCACCCAACCTCGCCTTTCCCGTTAAGCAGCCATAGTGTGTTTTCTGCATGTGTGACTCTGTTCTGTTTTGTAATTCAGTTCAAGTGTAACGGTTTTTACTTTCCCTGTATAAGTGATATCTTATGAGAAGTGTCCTTTTCTGTGTGACTTATTTCACTTAGAATCGTCGTACCTAAATCCACTCATCATGCTGCTACTAGCCTTTTGATATTGATTTCAAGGCTGAGTGATATTCCATTGTACATAAGGACCACCACTTATTTATCCATTTTTATCTTTCCTGGGATATTTAAGGTGGAATGAAGTGGAGGTCCTTGGCAACAGAGCAGCCCTAAACTTTGGTGTGCTTGTGTCTTGCTGATTTTTAACTTTCCCAATTTATACCCCCATGCATGGAAGTGCCCTATGCTCTCTAAGCTGTGTTTTTTAGATGTTTCAGGACACACTGTACCCTTCTCCAGAGTGGCTGTTGGCAATTTACATCCCGCCCATCAGCGTAGCAAGGCTCCCCTTTCTCCATGGCCTGTCCTGCATTTCTGGTTTTGACACTTATTTCAGCATGGCCCATTTGACCGATGGGAAGCGAGACTTCTTTGTAGCGCTGATTTGCCTTTCCAGGTTGCTTGGTTGGCCAAAAAGGGCGTATGCGTTTTTTCCTGAATATATTCAGGAAAAAACGCATACGCCCTTTTTGGCCAAGGGCATCATTATCAATGTTTTGCCGCTTTTCATGTGCTTTAAAGGCGATTCGAATCTACCTCCTGAAATCTGTTTCCTGCAATTCTGCCTTGATTTCAAATCCTCTTTTTTGCCTTCCCTCAATATATTTGTGGACGAGAGTTATCATTTATAACTCTGCAGGTTTGTGAATTGCAGTGCCCTGAAGCTCCATTTTACAACTCGCTTTTTGGGAGCTGGCCGTAAAAGCGCAGGATGGCTTCAGGCCCTGTTCTCGTTCCGGGGGGCAGGCTGAGCCTGTGGTTAATTCTTCTTCCTGATGGGAAAATAGAGTGCCCTGTGCCTGTCCCAACACCAAGAGCTAGTCTCTCATTGGTTCCCCATCTTCCCGTTCATCCTCAGGACAAATTGCAACCTGTACGGAACAGGAGGTTAAAGGTGCTGATGCTCCAAGTAGGGAGATTGCTAGTAAAGTGACTGCAATGGCGAACCCGAGCACAAGGAGTTGAGAAATGAGGTGCGTTTTAGAAACATTTCCCCATCACACGGTGTACCATATTCTGGGTTTCTATGCATGTTTTCGATGTAGGAAGATGCCCTTGAACCTGGAGATTTGGGACCCATGGGATGGGTACCACGCAGTATTACTTTAAAGGGTCTGCGTTTACTCACCCAACCTCACCAAAGCTCTCAGCCCCAAGAGTGTCCACCCTTATGTCTCATCCAGCTGTGGGTCTAGATATGGTCAATCCAGGTTCCATCACAGCCCCTGAACGAATTGTGTAAGAATTTCTCTCTCTTTCACTGTCTTTGATTCATGGGGTTTTAAAAGTAATTTATTTTTAGAATGGGGTTTAGCTGCTTTTCACTGCTGTGTTTATGCCGCTTTACACCCACTTCACACACTAACAGAGAGATTTCAATACATAGGTTTTAAGATTATTACTAGTCAGATATATCCTTGTGTGGTGAATAGGGGGTGTTGAGTCCAGTTCCCTGAGCAAGGAGTAGGTCTTGTCTATTCCATATTGGGTTTATGGAACGGTATCTCAGCTCATTTGAAACCCTTGTTTTATGTATCACCCCACCTCACCTTTCCTGTTAAGCAGCCATAGTGTGTTTCTGCATGTGTGACTCTGTTCTGTTTTGTAATTCAGTTCAAGTGTAACGGTGTTTACTTTCCCTGTATAAGTGATATCTTATGAGAAGTGTCCTTTTCTGTGTGACTTATTTCACTTAGAATCGTCTCGTACCTAAATCCACTCATCATGCTGCTACTAGCCTTAGGACATTGATTTCATGGCTGAGTGATATTCCATTGTACATAAGGACCACCACTTATTTATCCATTTTTATCTTTCCTGGGATATTTAAGGTGGAATGAAGTGGAGGTCCTTGGCAACAGAGCAGCCCTAAAGTATGGTGTGCTTGTGTCTTGCTGATTTTTAACTTTCCCAATTTATACCCCCATGCATGGAAGTGCCCTATGCTCTCTAAGCTGTGTTTTTTAGATGTTTCAGGACACACTGTACCCTTCTCCAGAGTGGCTGTTGGCAATTTACATCCCGCCCATCAGCGTAGCAAGGCTCCCCTTTCTCCATGGCCTGTCCTGCATTTCTGGTTTTGACACTTATTTCAGCATGGCCCATTTGACCGATGGGAAGCGAGACTTCTTTGTAGCGCTGATTTGCCTTTCCAGGTTGCTTGGTTGGCCAAAAAGGGCGTATGCGTTTTTTCCTGAATATATTCAGGAAAAAACGCATACGCCCTTTTTGGCCAAGGGCATCATTATCAATGTTTTGCCGCTTTTCATGTGCTTTAAAGGCGATTCGAATCTACCTCCTGAAATCTGTTTCCTGCAATTCTGCCTTGATTTCAAATCCTCTTTTTTGCCTTCCCTCAATATATTTGTGGACGAGAGTTATCATTTATAACTCTGCAGGTTTGTGAATTGCAGTGCCCTGAAGCTCCATTTTACAACTCGCTTTTTGGGAGCTGGCCGTAAAAGCGCAGGATGGCTTCAGGCCCTGTTCTCGTTCCGGGGGGCAGGCTGAGCCTGTGGTTAATTCTTCTTCCTGATGGGAAAATAGAGTTCCCTGTGCCTGTCCCAACACCAAGAGCTAGTCTCTCATTGGTTCCCCATCTTCCCGTTCATCCTCAGGACAAATTGCAACCTGTACGGAACAGGAGGTTAAAGGTGCTGATGCTCCAAGTAGGGAGATTGCTAGTAAAGTGGCTGCAATGGCGAACCCGAGCACAAGGAGATGAGAAATGAGGTGCGTTTTAGAAACCTTTCCCCATCACACGGTGTACCATATTCTGGGTTTCTATGCATGTTTTCGATGTAGGAAGATGCCCTTGAACCTGGAGATTTGGGACCCATGGGATGGGTACCACGCAGCATTACTTTAAAGGGTCTGCGTTTACTCACCCAACCTCACCAAAGCTCTCAGCCCCAAGAGTGTCCACCCTTATGTCTCATCCAGCTGTGGGTCTAGATATGGTCAATCCAGGTTCCATCACAGCCCCTGAACGAATTGTGTAAGAATTTCTCTCTCTTTCACTGTCTTTGTTTCCTGGGGTTTTAAAAGTAATTTATTTTTAGAATGGGGTTTAGCTGCTTTTCACTGCTGTGTTTATGCCGCTTTACACCCACTTCACACACTAACAGAGAGATTTCAATACATAGGTTTTAAGATTATTACTAGTCAGATATATCCTTGTGTGGTGAATAGGGGGTGTTGAGTCCAGTTCTCTGAGCAAGGAGTAGGTCTTGTCTATTACATATTGGGTTTATGGAACGGTATCTCAGCTCATTTGAAACCCTTGTTTTATGTATCACCCCACCTCACCTTTCCTGTTAAGCAGCCATAGTGTGTTTTCTGCATGTGTGACTCTGTTCTGTTTTGTAATTCAGTTCAAGTGTAACGGTTTTTACTTTCCCTGTATAAGTGATATCTGATGAGAAGTGTCCTTTTCTGTGTGACTTATTTCACTTAGAATCGTCTCGTACCTAAATCCACTCATCATGCTGCTACTAGCCTTAGGACATTGATTTCATGGCTGAGTGATATTCCATTGTACATAAGGACCACCACTTATTTATCCATTTTTATCTTTCCTGGGATATTTAAGGTGGAATGAAGTGGAGGTCCTTGGCAACAGAGCAGCCCTAAACTTTGGTGTGCTTGTGTCTTGCTGATTTTTAACTTTCCCAATTTATACCCCCATGCATGGAAGTGCCCTATGCTCTCTAAGCTGTGTTTTTTAGATGTTTCAGGACACACTGTACCCTTCTCCAGAGTGGCTGTTGGCAATTTACATCCCGGCCATCAGTGTAGCAAGGCTCCCCTTTCTCCATGGCCTGTCCTGCATTTCTGGTTTTGACACTTATTTCAGCATGGCCCATTTGACCGATGGGAAGCGAGACTTCTTTGTAGCGCTGATTTGCCTTTCCAGGTTGCTTGGTTGGCCAAAAAGGGCGTATGCGTTTTTTCCTGAATATATTCAGGAAAAAACGCATACGCCCTTTTTGGCCAAGGGCATCATTATCAATGTTTTGCCGCTTTTCATGTGCTTTAAAGGCGATTCGAATCTACCTCCTGAAATCTGTTTCCTGCAATTCTGCCTTGATTTCAAATCCTCTTTTTTGCCTTCCCTCAATATATTTGTGGACGAGAGTTATCATTTATAACTCTACAGGTTTGTGAATTGCAGTGCCCTGAAGCTCCATTTTACAACTCGCTTTTTGGGAGCTGGCCGTAAAAGCGCAGGATGGCTTCAGGCCCTGTTCTGGTTCCGGGGGGCAGGCTGAGCCTGTGGTTAATTCTTCTTCATGATGGGAAAATAGAGTGCCCTGTGCCTGTCCCAACACCAAGAGCTAGTCTCTCATTGGTTCCACATCTTCCCGTTCATCCTCAGGACAAATTGCAACCTGTACGGAACAGGAGGTTAAAGGTGCTGATGCTCCAAGTAGGGAGATTGCTAGTAAAGTGGCTGCAATGGCGAACCCGAGCACAAGGAGATGAGAAATGAGGTGCGTTTTAGAAACCTTTCCCCATCACACGGTGTACCATATTCTGGGTTTCTATGCCTGTTTTCGATGTAGGAAGATGCCCTTGAACCTGGAGATTTGGGACCCATGGGATGGGTACCACGCAGTATTACTTTAAAGGGTCTGCGTTTACTCACCCAACCTCACCAAAGCTCTCAGCCCCAAGAGTGTCCACCCTTATGTCTCATCCAGCTGTGGGTCTAGATATGGTCAATCCAGGTTCCATCACAGCCCCTGAACGAATTGTGTAAGAATTTCTCTCTCTTTCACTGTCTTTGTTTCCTGGGGTTTTAAAAGTAATTTATTTTTAGAATGGGGTTTAGCTGCTTTTCACTGCTGTGTTTATGCCGCTTTACACCCACTTCACACACTAACAGAGAGATTTCAATACATAGGTTTTAAGATTATTACTAGTCAGATATATCCTTGTGTGGTGAATAGGGGGTGTTGAGTCCAGTTCTCTGAGCAAGGAGTAGGTCTTGTCTATTACATATTGGGTTTATGGAACGGTATCTCAGCTCATTTGAAACCCTTGTTTTATGTATCACCCCACCTCACCTTTCCTGTTAAGCAGCCATAGTGTGTTTTCTGCATGTGTGACTCTGTTCTGTTTTGTAATTCAGTTCAAGTGTAACGGTTTTTACTTTCCCTGTATAAGTGATATCTGATGAGAAGTGTCCTTTTCTGTGTGACTTATTTCACTTAGAATCGTCTCGTACCTAAATCCACTCATCATGCTGCTACTAGCCTTAGGACATTGATTTCATGGCTGAGTGATATTCCATTGTACATAAGGACCACCACTTATTTATCCATTTTTATCTTTCCTGGGATATTTAAGGTGGAATGAAGTGGAGGTCCTTGGCAACAGAGCAGCCCTAAACTTTGGTGTGCTTGTGTCTTGCTGATTTTTAACTTTCCCAATTTATACCCCCATGCATGGAAGTGCCCTATGCTCTCTAAGCTGTGTTTTTTAGATGTTTCAGGACACACTGTACCCTTCTCCAGAGTGGCTGTTGGCAATTTACATCCCGCCCATCAGCGTAGCAAGGCTCCCCTTTCTCCATGGCCTGTCCTGCATTTCTGGTTTTGACACTTATTTCAGCATGGCCCATTTGACCGATGGGAAGCGAGACTTCTTTGTAGCGCTGATTTGCCTTTCCAGGTTGCTTGGTTGGCCAAAAAGGGCGTATGCGTTTTTTCCTGAATATATTCAGGAAAAAACGCATACGCCCTTTTTGGCCAAGGGCATCATTATCAATGTTTTGCCGCTTTTCATGTGCTTTAAAGGCGATTCGAATCTACCTCCTGAAATCTGTTTCCTGCAATTCTGCCTTGATTTCAAATCCTCTTTTTTGCCTTCCCTCAATATATTTGTGGACGAGAGTTATCATTTATAACTCTACAGGTTTGTGAATTGCAGTGCCCTGAAGCTCCATTTTACAACTCGCTTTTTGGGAGCTGGCCGTAAAAGCGCAGGATGGCTTCAGGCCCTGTTCTGGTTCCGGGGGGCAGGCTGAGCCTGTGGTTAATTCTTCTTCATGATGGGAAAATAGAGTGCCCTGTGCCTGTCCCAACACCAAGAGCTAGTCTCTCATTGGTTCCACATCTTCCCGTTCATCCTCAGGACAAATTGCAACCTGTACGGAACAGGAGGTTAAAGGTGCTGATGCTCCAAGTAGGGAGATTGCTAGTAAAGTGGCTGCAATGGCGAACCCGAGCACAAGGAGATGAGAAATGAGGTGCGTTTTAGAAACCTTTCCCCATCACACGGTGTACCATATTCTGGGTTTCTATGCCTGTTTTCGATGTAGGAAGATGCCCTTGAACCTGGAGATTTGGGACCCATGGGATGGGTACCACGCAGTATTACTTTAAAGGGTCTGCGTTTACTCACCCAACCTCACCAAACCTCTCAGCCCCAAGAGTGTCCACCCTTATGTCTCATCCAGCTGTGGGTCTAGATATGGTCAATCCAGGTTCCATCACAGCCCCTGAACGAATTGTGTAAGAATTTCTCTCTCTTTCACTGTCTTTGTTTCATGGGGTTTTAAAAGTAATTTATTTTTAGAATGGGGTTTAGCTGCTTTTCACTGCTGTGTTTATGCCGCTTTACACCCACTTCACACACTAACAGAGAGATTTCAATACATAGGTTTTAAGATTATTACTAGTCAGATATATCCTTGTGTGGTGAATAGGGGGTGTTGAGTCCAGTTCTCTGAGCAAGGAGTAGGTCTTGTCTATTACATATTGGGTTTATGGAACGGTATCTCAGCTCATTTGAAACCCTTGTTTTATGTATCACCCCACCTCACCTTTCCTGTTAAGCAGCCATAGTGTGTTTTCTGCATGTGTGACTCTGTTCTGTTTTGTAATTCAGTTCAAGTGTAACGGTTTTTACTTTCCCTGTATAAGTGATATCTGATGAGAAGTGTCCTTTTCTGTGTGACTTATTTCACTTAGAATCGTCTCGTACCTAAATCCACTCATCATGCTGCTACTAGCCTTAGGACATTGATTTCATGGCTGAGTGATATTCCATTGTACATAAGGACCACCACTTATTTATCCATTTTTATCTTTCCTGGGATATTTAAGGTGGAATGAAGTGGAGGTCCTTGGCAACAGAGCAGCCCTAAACTTTGGTGTGCTTGTGTCTTGCTGATTTTTAACTTTCCCAATTTATACCCCCATGCATGGATGTGCCCTATGCTCTCTAAGCTGTGTTTTTTAGATGTTTCAGGACACACTGTACCCTTCTCCAGAGTGGCTGTTGGCAATTTACATCCCGCCCATCAGCGTAGCAAGGCTCCCCTTTCTCCATGGCCTGTCCTGCATTTCTGGTTTTGACACTTATTTCAGCATGGCCCATTTGACCGATGGGAAACGAGACTTCTTTGTAGCGCTGATTTGCCTTTCCAGGTTGCTTGGTTGGCCAAAAAGGGTGTATGCGTTTTTTCCTGAATATATTCAGGAAAAAACGCATACGCCCTTTTTGGCCAAGGGCATCATTATCAATGTTTTGCCGCTTTTCATGTGCTTTAAAGGCGATTCGAATCTACCTCCTGAAATCTGTTTCCTGCAATTCTGCCTTGATTTCAAATCCTCTTTTTTGCCTTCCCTCAATATATTTGTGGACGAGAGTTATCATTTATAACTCTACAGGTTTGTGAATTGCAGTGCCCTGAAGCTCCATTTTACAACTCGCTTTTTGTGAGCTGGCCGTAAAAGCGCAGGATGGCTTCAGGCCCTGTTCTGGTTCTGGGGGGCAGGCTGAGCCTGTGGTTAATTCTTCTTCATGATGGGAAAATAGAGTGCCCTGTGCCTGTCCCAACACCAAGAGCTAGTCTCTCATTGGTTCCACATCTTCCCGTTCATCCTCAGGACAAATTGCAACCTGTACGGAACAGGAGGTTAAAGGTGCTGATGCTCCAAGTAGGGAGATTGCTAGTAAAGTGGCTGCAATGGCGAACCCGAGCACAAGGAGATGAGAAATGAGGTGCGTTTTAGAAACCTTTCCCCATCACACGGTGTACCATATTCTGGGTTTCTATGCCTGTTTTCGATGTAGGAAGATGCCCTTGAACCTGGAGATTTGGGACGCATGGGATGGGTACCACGCAGTATTACTTTAAAGGGTCTGCGTTTACTCACCCAACCTCACCAAACCTCTCAGCCCCAAGAGTGTCCACCCTTATGTCTCATCCAGCTGTGGGTCTAGATATGGTCAATCCAGGTTCCATCACAGCCCCTGAACGAATTGTGTAAGAATTTCTCTCTCTTTCACTGTCTTTGTTTCATGGGGTTTTAAAAGTAATTTATTTTTAGAATGGGGTTTAGCTGCTTTTCACTGCTGTGTTTATGCCGCTTTACACCCACTTCACACACTAACAGAGAGATTTCAATACATAGGTTTTAAGATTATTACTAGTCAGATATATCCTTGTGTGGTGAATAGGGGGTGTTGAGTCCAGTTCTCTGAGCAAGGAGTAGGTCTTGTCTATTACATATTGGGTTTATTTAATGGTATCTGTGCTAATCTGAAGCCGTTGTATAATGTATCACCCAACCTCGCCTTTCCCGTTAAGCAGCCATAGTGTGTTTTCTGCATGTGTGACTCTGTTCTGTTTTGTAATTCAGTTCAAGTGTAACGGTTTTTACTTTCCCTGTATAAGTGATATCTTATGAGAAGTGTCCTTTTCTGTGTGACTTATTTCACTTAGAATCGTCGTACCTAAATCCACTCATCATGCTGCTACTAGCCTTTTGATATTGATTTCAAGGCTGAGTGATATTCCATTGTACATAAGGACCACCACTTATTTATCCATTTTTATCTTTCCTGGGATATTTAAGGTGGAATGAAGTGGAGGTCCTTGGCAACAGAGCAGCCCTAAACTTTGGTGTGCTTGTGTCTTGCTGATTTTTAACTTTCCCAATTTATACCCCCATGCATGGAAGTGCCCTATGCTCTCTAAGCTGTGTTTTTTAGATGTTTCAGGACACACTGTACCCTTCTCCAGAGTGGCTGTTGGCAATTTACATCCCGCCCATCAGCGTAGCAAGGCTCCCCTTTCTCCATGGCCTGTCCTGCATTTCTGGTTTTGACACTTATTTCAGCATGGCCCATTTGACCGATGGGAAGCGAGACTTCTTTGTAGCGCTGATTTGCCTTTCCAGGTTGCTTGGTTGGCCAAAAAGGGCGTATGCGTTTTTTCCTGAATATATTCAGGAAAAAACGCATACGCCCTTTTTGGCCAAGGGCATCATTATCAATGTTTTGCCGCTTTTCATGTGCTTTAAAGGCGATTCGAATCTACCTCCTGAAATCTGTTTCCTGCAATTCTGCCTTGATTTCAAATCCTCTTTTTTGCCTTCCCTCAATATATTTGTGGACGAGAGTTATCATTTATAACTCTGCAGGTTTGTGAATTGCAGTGCCCTGAAGCTCCATTTTACAACTCGCTTTTTGGGAGCTGGCCGTAAAAGCGCAGGATGGCTTCAGGCCCTGTTCTCGTTCCGGGGGGCAGGCTGAGCCTGTGGTTAATTCTTCTTCCTGATGGGAAAATAGAGTGCCCTGTGCCTGTCCCAACACCAAGAGCTAGTCTCTCATTGGTTCCCCATCTTCCCGTTCATCCTCAGGACAAATTGCAACCTGTACGGAACAGGAGGTTAAAGGTGCTGATGCTCCAAGTAGGGAGATTGCTAGTAAAGTGACTGCAATGGCGAACCCGAGCACAAGGAGTTGAGAAATGAGGTGCGTTTTAGAAACATTTCCCCATCACACGGTGTACCATATTCTGGGTTTCTATGCATGTTTTCGATGTAGGAAGATGCCCTTGAACCTGGAGATTTGGGACCCATGGGATGGGTACCACGCAGTATTACTTTAAAGGGTCTGCGTTTACTCACCCAACCTCACCAAAGCTCTCAGCCCCAAGAGTGTCCACCCTTATGTCTCATCCAGCTGTGGGTCTAGATATGGTCAATCCAGGTTCCATCACAGCCCCTGAACGAATTGTGTAAGAATTTCTCTCTCTTTCACTGTCTTTGATTCATGGGGTTTTAAAAGTAATTTATTTTTAGAATGGGGTTTAGCTGCTTTTCACTGCTGTGTTTATGCCGCTTTACACCCACTTCACACACTAACAGAGAGATTTCAATACATAGGTTTTAAGATTATTACTAGTCAGATATATCCTTGTGTGGTGAATAGGGGGTGTTGAGTCCAGTTCCCTGAGCAAGGAGTAGGTCTTGTCTATTCCATATTGGGTTTATGGAACGGTATCTCAGCTCATTTGAAACCCTTGTTTTATGTATCACCCCACCTCACCTTTCCTGTTAAGCAGCCATAGTGTGTTTCTGCATGTGTGACTCTGTTCTGTTTTGTAATTCAGTTCAAGTGTAACGGTGTTTACTTTCCCTGTATAAGTGATATCTTATGAGAAGTGTCCTTTTCTGTGTGACTTATTTCACTTAGAATCGTCTCGTACCTAAATCCACTCATCATGCTGCTACTAGCCTTAGGACATTGATTTCATGGCTGAGTGATATTCCATTGTACATAAGGACCACCACTTATTTATCCATTTTTATCTTTCCTGGGATATTTAAGGTGGAATGAAGTGGAGGTCCTTGGCAACAGAGCAGCCCTAAAGTATGGTGTGCTTGTGTCTTGCTGATTTTTAACTTTCCCAATTTATACCCCCATGCATGGAAGTGCCCTATGCTCTCTAAGCTGTGTTTTTTAGATGTTTCAGGACACACTGTACCCTTCTCCAGAGTGGCTGTTGGCAATTTACATCCCGCCCATCAGCGTAGCAAGGCTCCCCTTTCTCCATGGCCTGTCCTGCATTTCTGGTTTTGACACTTATTTCAGCATGGCCCATTTGACCGATGGGAAGCGAGACTTCTTTGTAGCGCTGATTTGCCTTTCCAGGTTGCTTGGTTGGCCAAAAAGGGCGTATGCGTTTTTTCCTGAATATATTCAGGAAAAAACGCATACGCCCTTTTTGGCCAAGGGCATCATTATCAATGTTTTGCCGCTTTTCATGTGCTTTAAAGGCGATTCGAATCTACCTCCTGAAATCTGTTTCCTGCAATTCTGCCTTGATTTCAAATCCTCTTTTTTGCCTTCCCTCAATATATTTGTGGACGAGAGTTATCATTTATAACTCTGCAGGTTTGTGAATTGCAGTGCCCTGAAGCTCCATTTTACAACTCGCTTTTTGGGAGCTGGCCGTAAAAGCGCAGGATGGCTTCAGGCCCTGTTCTCGTTCCGGGGGGCAGGCTGAGCCTGTGGTTAATTCTTCTTCCTGATGGGAAAATAGAGTTCCCTGTGCCTGTCCCAACACCAAGAGCTAGTCTCTCATTGGTTCCCCATCTTCCCGTTCATCCTCAGGACAAATTGCAACCTGTACGGAACAGGAGGTTAAAGGTGCTGATGCTCCAAGTAGGGAGATTGCTAGTAAAGTGGCTGCAATGGCGAACCCGAGCACAAGGAGATGAGAAATGAGGTGCGTTTTAGAAACCTTTCCCCATCACACGGTGTACCATATTCTGGGTTTCTATGCATGTTTTCGATGTAGGAAGATGCCCTTGAACCTGGAGATTTGGGACCCATGGGATGGGTACCACGCAGCATTACTTTAAAGGGTCTGCGTTTACTCACCCAACCTCACCAAAGCTCTCAGCCCCAAGAGTGTCCACCCTTATGTCTCATCCAGCTGTGGGTCTAGATATGGTCAATCCAGGTTCCATCACAGCCCCTGAACGAATTGTGTAAGAATTTCTCTCTCTTTCACTGTCTTTGTTTCCTGGGGTTTTAAAAGTAATTTATTTTTAGAATGGGGTTTAGCTGCTTTTCACTGCTGTGTTTATGCCGCTTTACACCCACTTCACACACTAACAGAGAGATTTCAATACATAGGTTTTAAGATTATTACTAGTCAGATATATCCTTGTGTGGTGAATAGGGGGTGTTGAGTCCAGTTCTCTGAGCAAGGAGTAGGTCTTGTCTATTACATATTGGGTTTATGGAACGGTATCTCAGCTCATTTGAAACCCTTGTTTTATGTATCACCCCACCTCACCTTTCCTGTTAAGCAGCCATAGTGTGTTTTCTGCATGTGTGACTCTGTTCTGTTTTGTAATTCAGTTCAAGTGTAACGGTTTTTACTTTCCCTGTATAAGTGATATCTGATGAGAAGTGTCCTTTTCTGTGTGACTTATTTCACTTAGAATCGTCTCGTACCTAAATCCACTCATCATGCTGCTACTAGCCTTAGGACATTGATTTCATGGCTGAGTGATATTCCATTGTACATAAGGACCACCACTTATTTATCCATTTTTATCTTTCCTGGGATATTTAAGGTGGAATGAAGTGGAGGTCCTTGGCAACAGAGCGGCCCTAAACTTTGGTGTGCTTGTGTCTTGCTGATTTTTAACTTTCCCAATTTATACCCCCATGCATGGAAGTGCCCTATGCTCTCTAAGCTGTGTTTTTTAGATGTTTCAGGACACACTGTACCCTTCTCCAGAGTGGCTGTTGGCAATTTACATCCCGCCCATCAGCGTAGCAAGGCTCCCCTTTCTCCATGGCCTGCCCTGCATTTCTGGTTTTGACACTTATTTCAGCATGGCCCATTTGACCGATGGGAAGCGAGACTTCTTTGTAGCGCTGATTTGCCTTTCCAGGTTGCTTGGTTGGCCAAAAAGGGCGTATGCGTTTTTTCCTGAATATATTCAGGAAAAAACGCATACGCCCTTTTTGGCCAAGGGCATCATTATCAATGTTTTGCCGCTTTTCATGTGCTTTAAAGGCGATTCGAATCTACCTCCTGAAATCTGTTTCCTGCAATTCTGCCTTGATTTCAAATCCTCTTTTTTGCCTTCCCTCAATATATTTGTGGACGTGAGTTATCATTTATAACTCTGCAGGTTTGTGAATTGCAGTGCCCTGAAGCTCCATTTTACAACTCGCTTTTTGGGAGCTGGCCGTAAAAGCGCAGGATGGCTTCAGGCCCTGTTCTCGTTCCGGGGGGCAGGCTGAGCCTGTGGTTAATTCTTCTTCCTGATGGGAAAATAGAGTGCCCTGTGCCTGTCCCAACACCAAGAGCTAGTCTCTCATTGGTTCCCCATCTTCCCGTTCATCCTCAGGACAAATTGCAACCTGTACGGAACAGGAGGTTAAAGGTGCTGATGCTCCAAGTAGGGAGATTGCTAGTAAAGTGGCTGCAATGGCGAACCCGAGCACAAGGAGATGAGAAATGAGGTGCGTTTTAGAAACCTTTCCCCATCACACGGTGTACCATATTCTGGGTTTCTATGCATGTTTTCGATGTAGGAAGATGCCCTTGAACCTGGAGATTTGGGACCCATGGGATGGGTACCATGCAGTATTACTTTAAAGGGTCTGCGTTTACTCACCCAACCTCACCAAAGCTCTCAGCCCCAAGAGTGTCCACCCTTATGTCTCATCCAGCTGTGGGTCTAGATATGGTCAATCCAGGTTCCATCACAGCCCCTGAACGAATTGTGTAAGAATTTCTCTCTCTTTCACTGTCTTTGTTTCCTGGGGTTTTAAAAGTAATTTATTTTTAGAATGGGGTTTAGCTGCTTTTCACTGCTGTGTTTATGCCGCTTTACACCCACTTCACACACTAACAGAGAGATTTCAATACATAGGTTTTAAGATTATTACTAGTCAGATATATCCTTGTGTGGTGAATAGGGGGTGTTGAGTCCAGTTCTCTGAGCAAGGAGTAGGTCTTGTCTATTACATATTGGGTTTATGGAACGGTATCTCAGCTCATTTGAAACCCTTGTTTTATGTATCACCCCACCTCACCTTTCCTGTTAAGCAGCCATAGTGTGTTTTCTGCATGTGTGACTCTGTTCTGTTTTGTAATTCAGTTCAAGTGTAACGGTTTTTACTTTCCCTGTATAAGTGATATCTGATGAGAAGTGTCCTTTTCTGTGTGACTTATTTCACTTAGAATCGTCTCGTACCTAAATCCACTCATCATGCTGCTACTAGCCTTAGGACATTGATTTCATGGCTGAGTGATATTCCATTGTACATAAGGACCACCACTTATTTATCCATTTTTATCTTTCCTGGGATATTTAAGGTGGAATGAAGTGGAGGTCCTTGGCAACAGAGCAGCCCTAAACTTTGGTGTGCTTGTGTCTTGCTGATTTTTAACTTTCCCAATTTATACCCCCATGCATGGAAGTGCCCTATGCTCTCTAAGCTGTGTTTTTTAGATGTTTCAGGACACACTGTACCCTTCTCCAGAGTGGCTGTTGGCAATTTACATCCCGCCCATCAGCGTCGCAAGGCTCCCCTTTCTCCATGGCCTGTCCTGCATTTCTGGTTTTGACACTTATTTCAGCATGGCCCATTTGACCGATGGGAAGCGAGACTTCTTTGTAGCGCTGATTTGCCTTTCCAGGTTGCTTGGTTGGCCAAAAAGGGCGTATGCGTTTTTTCCTGAATATATTCAGGAAAAAACGCATACGCCCTTTTTGGCCAAGGGCATCATTATCAATGTTTTGCCGCTTTTCATGTGCTTTAAAGGCGATTCGAATCTACCTCCTGAAATCTGTTTCCTGCAATTCTGCCTTGATTTCAAATCCTCTTTTTTGCCTTCCCTCAATATATTTGTGGACGAGAGTTATCATTTATAACTCTGCAGGTTTGTGAATTGCAGTGCCCTGAAGCTCCATTTTACAACTCGCTTTTTGGGAGCTGGCCGTAAAAGCGCAGGATGGCTTCAGGCCCTGTTCTCGTTCCGGGGGGCAGGCTGAGCCTGTGGTTAATTCTTCTTCCTGATGGGAAAATAGAGTGCCCTGTGCCTGTCCCAACACCAAGAGCTAGTCTCTCATTGGTTCCCCATCTTCCCGTTCATCCTCAGGACAAATTGCAACCTGTACGGAACAGGAGGTTAAAGGTGCTGATGCTCCAAGTAGGGAGATTGCTAGTAAAGTGGCTGCAATGGCGAACCCGAGCACAAGGAGATGAGAAATGAGGTGCGTTTTAGAAACCTTTCCCCATCACACGGTGTACCATATTCTGGGTTTCTATGCATGTTTTCGATGTAGGAAGATGCCCTTGAACCTGGAGATTTGGGACCCATGGGATGGGTACCACGCAGTATTACTTTAAAGGGTCTGCGTTTACTCACCCAACCTCACCAAAGCTCTCAGCCCCAAGAGTGTCCACCCTTATGTCTCATCCAGCTGTGGGTCTAGATATGGTCAATCCAGGTTCCATCACAGCCCCTGAACGAATTGTGTAAGAATTTCTCTCTCTTTCACTGTCTTTGTTTCCTGGGGTTTTAAAAGTAATTTATTTTTAGAATGGGGTTTAGCTGCTTTTCACTGCTGTGTTTATGCCGCTTTACACCCACTTCACACACTAACAGAGAGATTTCAATACATAGGTTTTAAGATTATTACTAGTCAGATATATCCTTGTGTGGTGAATAGGGGGTGTTGAGTCCAGTTCTCTGAGCAAGGAGTAGGTCTTGTCTATTACATATTGGGTTTATGGAACGGTATCTCAGCTCATTTGAAACCCTTGTTTTATGTATCACCCCACCTCACCTTTCCTGTTAAGCAGCCATAGTGTGTTTTCTGCATGTGTGACTCTGTTCTGTTTTGTAATTCAGTTCAAGTGTAACGGTTTTTACTTTCCCTGTATAAGTGATATCTGATGAGAAGTGTCCTTTTCTGTGTGACTTATTTCACTTAGAATCGTCTCGTACCTAAATCCACTCATCATGCTGCTACTAGCCTTAGGACATTGATTTCATGGCTGAGTGATATTCCATTGTACATAAGGACCACCACTTATTTATCCATTTTTATCTTTCCTGGGATATTTAAGGTGGAATGAAGTGGAGGTCCTTGGCAACAGAGCAGCCCTAAACTTTGGTGTGCTTGTGTCTTGCTGATTTTTAACTTTCCCAATTTATACCCCCATGCATGGAAGTGCCCTATGCTCTCTAAGCTGTGTTTTTTAGATGTTTCAGGACACACTGTACCCTTCTCCAGAGTGGCTGTTGGCAATTTACATCCCGCCCATCAGCGTAGCAAGGCTCCCCTTTCTCCATGGCCTGTCCTGCATTTCTGGTTTTGACACTTATTTCAGCATGGCCCATTTGACCGATGGGAAGCGAGACTTCTTTGTAGCGCTGATTTGCCTTTCCAGGTTGCTTGGTTGGCCAAAAAGGGCGTATGCGTTTTTTCCTGAATATATTCAGGAAAAAACGCATACGCCCTTTTTGGCCAAGGGCATCATTATCAATGTTTTGCCGCTTTTCATGTGCTTTAAAGGCGATTCGAATCTACCTCCTGAAATCTGTTTCCTGCAATTCTGCCTTGATTTCAAATCCTCTTTTTTGCCTTCCCTCAATATATTTGTGGACGAGAGTTATCATTTATAACTCTACAGGTTTGTGAATTGCAGTGCCCTGAAGCTCCATTTTACAACTCGCTTTTTGGGAGCTGGCCGTAAAAGCGCAGGATGGCTTCAGGCCCTGTTCTGGTTCCGGGGGGCAGGCTGAGCCTGTGGTTAATTCTTCTTCATGATGGGAAAATAGAGTGCCCTGTGCCTGTCCCAACACCAAGAGCTAGTCTCTCATTGGTTCCCCATCTTCCCGTTCATCCTCAGGACAAATTGCAACCTGTACGGAACAGGAGGTTAAAGGTGCTGATGCTCCAAGTAGGGAGATTGCTAGTAAAGTGGCTGCAATGGCGAACCCGAGCACAAGGAGATGAGAAATGAGGTGCGTTTTAGAAACCTTTCCCCATCACACGGTGTACCATATTCTGGGTTTCTATGCCTGTTTTCGATGTAGGAAGATGCCCTTGAACCTGGAGATTTGGGACCCATGGGATGGGTACCACGCAGTATTACTTTAAAGGGTCTGCGTTTACTCACCCAACCTCACCAAACCTCTCAGCCCCAAGAGTGTCCACCCTTATGTCTCATCCAGCTGTGGGTCTAGATATGGTCAATCCAGGTTCCATCACAGCCCCTGAACGAATTGTGTAAGAATTTCTCTCTCTTTCACTGTCTTTGTTTCATGGGGTTTTAAAAGTAATTTATTTTTAGAATGGGGTTTAGCTGCTTTTCACTGCTGTGTTTATGCCGCTTTACACCCACTTCACACACTAACAGAGAGATTTCAATACATAGGTTTTAAGATTATTACTAGTCAGATATATCCTTGTGTGGTGAATAGGGGGTGTTGAGTCCAGTTCTCTGAGCAAGGAGTAGGTCTTGTCTATTACATATTGGGTTTATGGAACGGTATCTCAGCTCATTTGAAACCCTTGTTTTATGTATCACCCCACCTCACCTTTCCTGTTAAGCAGCCATAGTGTGTTTTCTGCATGTGTGACTCTGTTCTGTTTTGTAATTCAGTTCAAGTGTAACGGTTTTTACTTTCCCTGTATAAGTGATATCTGATGAGAAGTGTCCTTTTCTGTGTGACTTATTTCACTTAGAATCGTCTCGTACCTAAATCCACTCATCATGCTGCTACTAGCCTTAGGACATTGATTTCATGGCTGAGTGATATTCCATTGTACATAAGGACCACCACTTATTTATCCATTTTTATCTTTCCTGGGATATTTAAGGTGGAATGAAGTGGAGGTCCTTGGCAACAGAGCAGCCCTAAACTTTGGTGTGCTTGTGTCTTGCTGATTTTTAACTTTCCCAATTTATACCCCCATGCATGGAAGTGCCCTATGCTCTCTAAGCTGTGTTTTTTAGATGTTTCAGGACACACTGTACCCTTCTCCAGAGTGGCTGTTGGCAATTTACATCCCGCCCATCAGCGTAGCAAGGCTCCCCTTTCTCCATGGCCTGTCCTGCATTTCTGGTTTTGATACTTATTTCAGCATGGCCCATTTGACCGATGGGAAACGAGACTTCTTTGTAGCGCTGATTTGCCTTTCCAGGTTGCTTGGTTGGCCAAAAAGGGCGTATGCGTTTTTTCCTGAATATATTCAGGAAAAAACGCATACGCCCTTTTTGGCCAAGGGCATCATTATCAATGTTTTGCCGCTTTTCATGTGCTTTAAAGGCGATTCGAATCTACCTCCTGAAATCTGTTTCCTGCAATTCTGCCTTGATTTCAAATCCTCTTTTTTGCCTTCCCTCAATATATTTGTGGACGAGAGTTATCATTTATAACTCTACAGGTTTGTGAATTGCAGTGCCCTGAAGCTCCATTTTACAACTCGCTTTTTGTGAGCTGGCCGTAAAAGCGCAGGATGGCTTCAGGCCCTGTTCTGGTTCTGGGGGGCAGGCTGAGCCTGTGGTTAATTCTTCTTCATGATGGGAAAATAGAGTGCCCTGTGCCTGTCCCAACACCAAGAGCTAGTCTCTCATTGGTTCCACATCTTCCCGTTCATCCTCAGGACAAATTGCAACCTGTACGGAACAGGAGGTTAAAGGTGCTGATGCTCCAAGTAGGGAGATTGCTAGTAAAGTGGCTGCAATGGCGAACCCGAGCACAAGGAGATGAGAAATGAGGTGCGTTTTAGAAACCTTTCCCCATCACACGGTGTACCATATTCTGGGTTTCTATGCCTGTTTTCGATGTAGGAAGATGCCCTTGAACCTGGAGATTTGGGACGCATGGGATGGGTACCACGCAGTATTACTTTAAAGGGTCTGCGTTTACTCACCCAACCTCACCAAACCTCTCAGCCCCAAGAGTGTCCACCCTTATGTCTCATCCAGCTGTGGGTCTAGATATGGTCAATCCAGGTTCCATCACAGCCCCTGAACGAATTGTGTAAGAATTTCTCTCTCTTTCACTGTCTTTGTTTCATGGGGTTTTAAAAGTAATTTATTTTTAGAATGGGGTTTAGCTGCTTTTCACTGCTGTGTTTATGCCGCTTTACACCCACTTCACACACTAACAGAGAGATTTCAATACATAGGTTTTAAGATTATTACTAGTCAGATATATCCTTGTGTGGTGAATAGGGGGTGTTGAGTCCAGTTCTCTGAGCAAGGAGTAGGTCTTGTCTATTACATATTGGGTTTATTTAATGGTATCTGTGCTAATCTGAAGCCGTTGTATAATGTATCACCCAACCTCGCCTTTCCCGTTAAGCAGCCATAGTGTGTTTTCTGCATGTGTGACTCTGTTCTGTTTTGTAATTCAGTTCAAGTGTAACGGTTTTTACTTTCCCTGTATAAGTGATATCTTATGAGAAGTGTCCTTTTCTGTGTGACTTATTTCACTTAGAATCGTCGTACCTAAATCCACTCATCATGCTGCTACTAGCCTTTTGATATTGATTTCAAGGCTGAGTGATATTCCATTGTACATAAGGACCACCACTTATTTATCCATTTTTATCTTTCCTGGGATATTTAAGGTGGAATGAAGTGGAGGTCCTTGGCAACAGAGCAGCCCTAAACTTTGGTGTGCTTGTGTCTTGCTGATTTTTAACTTTCCCAATTTATACCCCCATGCATGGAAGTGCCCTATGCTCTCTAAGCTGTGTTTTTTAGATGTTTCAGGACACACTGTACCCTTCTCCAGAGTGGCTGTTGGCAATTTACATCCCGCCCATCAGCGTAGCAAGGCTCCCCTTTCTCCATGGCCTGTCCTGCATTTCTGGTTTTGACACTTATTTCAGCATGGCCCATTTGACCGATGGGAAGCGAGACTTCTTTGTAGCGCTGATTTGCCTTTCCAGGTTGCTTGGTTGGCCAAAAAGGGCGTATGCGTTTTTTCCTGAATATATTCAGGAAAAAACGCATACGCCCTTTTTGGCCAAGGGCATCATTATCAATGTTTTGCCGCTTTTCATGTGCTTTAAAGGCGATTCGAATCTACCTCCTGAAATCTGTTTCCTGCAATTCTGCCTTGATTTCAAATCCTCTTTTTTGCCTTCCCTCAATATATTTGTGGACGAGAGTTATCATTTATAACTCTGCAGGTTTGTGAATTGCAGTGCCCTGAAGCTCCATTTTACAACTCGCTTTTTGGGAGCTGGCCGTAAAAGCGCAGGATGGCTTCAGGCCCTGTTCTCGTTCCGGGGGGCAGGCTGAGCCTGTGGTTAATTCTTCTTCCTGATGGGAAAATAGAGTGCCCTGTGCCTGTCCCAACACCAAGAGCTAGTCTCTCATTGGTTCCCCATCTTCCCGTTCATCCTCAGGACAAATTGCAACCTGTACGGAACAGGAGGTTAAAGGTGCTGATGCTCCAAGTAGGGAGATTGCTAGTAAAGTGACTGCAATGGCGAACCCGAGCACAAGGAGTTGAGAAATGAGGTGCGTTTTAGAAACATTTCCCCATCACACGGTGTACCATATTCTGGGTTTCTATGCATGTTTTCGATGTAGGAAGATGCCCTTGAACCTGGAGATTTGGGACCCATGGGATGGGTACCACGCAGTATTACTTTAAAGGGTCTGCGTTTACTCACCCAACCTCACCAAAGCTCTCAGCCCCAAGAGTGTCCACCCTTATGTCTCATCCAGCTGTGGGTCTAGATATGGTCAATCCAGGTTCCATCACAGCCCCTGAACGAATTGTGTAAGAATTTCTCTCTCTTTCACTGTCTTTGATTCATGGGGTTTTAAAAGTAATTTATTTTTAGAATGGGGTTTAGCTGCTTTTCACTGCTGTGTTTATGCCGCTTTACACCCACTTCACACACTAACAGAGAGATTTCAATACATAGGTTTTAAGATTATTACTAGTCAGATATATCCTTGTGTGGTGAATAGGGGGTGTTGAGTCCAGTTCCCTGAGCAAGGAGTAGGTCTTGTCTATTCCATATTGGGTTTATGGAACGGTATCTCAGCTCATTTGAAACCCTTGTTTTATGTATCACCCCACCTCACCTTTCCTGTTAAGCAGCCATAGTGTGTTTCTGCATGTGTGACTCTGTTCTGTTTTGTAATTCAGTTCAAGTGTAACGGTGTTTACTTTCCCTGTATAAGTGATATCTTATGAGAAGTGTCCTTTTCTGTGTGACTTATTTCACTTAGAATCGTCTCGTACCTAAATCCACTCATCATGCTGCTACTAGCCTTAGGACATTGATTTCATGGCTGAGTGATATTCCATTGTACATAAGGACCACCACTTATTTATCCATTTTTATCTTTCCTGGGATATTTAAGGTGGAATGAAGTGGAGGTCCTTGGCAACAGAGCAGCCCTAAAGTATGGTGTGCTTGTGTCTTGCTGATTTTTAACTTTCCCAATTTATACCCCCATGCATGGAAGTGCCCTATGCTCTCTAAGCTGTGTTTTTTAGATGTTTCAGGACACACTGTACCCTTCTCCAGAGTGGCTGTTGGCAATTTACATCCCGCCCATCAGCGTAGCAAGGCTCCCCTTTCTCCATGGCCTGTCCTGCATTTCTGGTTTTGACACTTATTTCAGCATGGCCCATTTGACCGATGGGAAGCGAGACTTCTTTGTAGCGCTGATTTGCCTTTCCAGGTTGCTTGGTTGGCCAAAAAGGGCGTATGCGTTTTTTCCTGAATATATTCAGGAAAAAACGCATACGCCCTTTTTGGCCAAGGGCATCATTATCAATGTTTTGCCGCTTTTCATGTGCTTTAAAGGCGATTCGAATCTACCTCCTGAAATCTGTTTCCTGCAATTCTGCCTTGATTTCAAATCCTCTTTTTTGCCTTCCCTCAATATATTTGTGGACGAGAGTTATCATTTATAACTCTGCAGGTTTGTGAATTGCAGTGCCCTGAAGCTCCATTTTACAACTCGCTTTTTGGGAGCTGGCCGTAAAAGCGCAGGATGGCTTCAGGCCCTGTTCTCGTTCCGGGGGGCAGGCTGAGCCTGTGGTTAATTCTTCTTCCTGATGGGAAAATAGAGTTCCCTGTGCCTGTCCCAACACCAAGAGCTAGTCTCTCATTGGTTCCCCATCTTCCCGTTCATCCTCAGGACAAATTGCAACCTGTACGGAACAGGAGGTTAAAGGTGCTGATGCTCCAAGTAGGGAGATTGCTAGTAAAGTGGCTGCAATGGCGAACCCGAGCACAAGGAGATGAGAAATGAGGTGCGTTTTAGAAACCTTTCCCCATCACACGGTGTACCATATTCTGGGTTTCTATGCATGTTTTCGATGTAGGAAGATGCCCTTGAACCTGGAGATTTGGGACCCATGGGATGGGTACCACGCAGCATTACTTTAAAGGGTCTGCGTTTACTCACCCAACCTCACCAAAGCTCTCAGCCCCAAGAGTGTCCACCCTTATGTCTCATCCAGCTGTGGGTCTAGATATGGTCAATCCAGGTTCCATCACAGCCCCTGAACGAATTGTGTAAGAATTTCTCTCTCTTTCACTGTCTTTGTTTCCTGGGGTTTTAAAAGTAATTTATTTTTAGAATGGGGTTTAGCTGCTTTTCACTGCTGTGTTTATGCCGCTTTACACCCACTTCACACACTAACAGAGAGATTTCAATACATAGGTTTTAAGATTATTACTAGTCAGATATATCCTTGTGTGGTGAATAGGGGGTGTTGAGTCCAGTTCTCTGAGCAAGGAGTAGGTCTTGTCTATTACATATTGGGTTTATGGAACGGTATCTCAGCTCATTTGAAACCCTTGTTTTATGTATCACCCCACCTCACCTTTCCTGTTAAGCAGCCATAGTGTGTTTTCTGCATGTGTGACTCTGTTCTGTTTTGTAATTCAGTTCAAGTGTAACGGTTTTTACTTTCCCTGTATAAGTGATATCTGATGAGAAGTGTCCTTTTCTGTGTGACTTATTTCACTTAGAATCGTCTCGTACCTAAATCCACTCATCATGCTGCTACTAGCCTTAGGACATTGATTTCATGGCTGAGTGATATTCCATTGTACATAAGGACCACCACTTATTTATCCATTTTTATCTTTCCTGGGATATTTAAGGTGGAATGAAGTGGAGGTCCTTGGCAACAGAGCAGCCCTAAACTTTGGTGTGCTTGTGTCTTGCTGATTTTTAACTTTCCCAATTTATACCCCCATGCATGGAAGTGCCCTATGCTCTCTAAGCTGTGTTTTTTAGATGTTTCAGGACACACTGTACCCTTCTCCAGAGTGGCTGTTGGCAATTTACATCCCGGCCATCAGTGTAGCAAGGCTCCCCTTTCTCCATGGCCTGTCCTGCATTTCTGGTTTTGACACTTATTTCAGCATGGCCCATTTGACCGATGGGAAGCGAGACTTCTTTGTAGCGCTGATTTGCCTTTCCAGGTTGCTTGGTTGGCCAAAAAGGGCGTATGCGTTTTTTCCTGAATATATTCAGGAAAAAACGCATACGCCCTTTTTGGCCAAGGGCATCATTATCAATGTTTTGCCGCTTTTCATGTGCTTTAAAGGCGATTCGAATCTACCTCCTGAAATCTGTTTCCTGCAATTCTGCCTTGATTTCAAATCCTCTTTTTTGCCTTCCCTCAATATATTTGTGGACGAGAGTTATCATTTATAACTCTACAGGTTTGTGAATTGCAGTGCCCTGAAGCTCCATTTTACAACTCGCTTTTTGGGAGCTGGCCGTAAAAGCGCAGGATGGCTTCAGGCCCTGTTCTGGTTCCGGGGGGCAGGCTGAGCCTGTGGTTAATTCTTCTTCATGATGGGAAAATAGAGTGCCCTGTGCCTGTCCCAACACCAAGAGCTAGTCTCTCATTGGTTCCACATCTTCCCGTTCATCCTCAGGACAAATTGCAACCTGTACGGAACAGGAGGTTAAAGGTGCTGATGCTCCAAGTAGGGAGATTGCTAGTAAAGTGGCTGCAATGGCGAACCCGAGCACAAGGAGATGAGAAATGAGGTGCGTTTTAGAAACCTTTCCCCATCACACGGTGTACCATATTCTGGGTTTCTATGCCTGTTTTCGATGTAGGAAGATGCCCTTGAACCTGGAGATTTGGGACCCATGGGATGGGTACCACGCAGTATTACTTTAAAGGGTCTGCGTTTACTCACCCAACCTCACCAAAGCTCTCAGCCCCAAGAGTGTCCACCCTTATGTCTCATCCAGCTGTGGGTCTAGATATGGTCAATCCAGGTTCCATCACAGCCCCTGAACGAATTGTGTAAGAATTTCTCTCTCTTTCACTGTCTTTGTTTCCTGGGGTTTTAAAAGTAATTTATTTTTAGAATGGGGTTTAGCTGCTTTTCACTGCTGTGTTTATGCCGCTTTACACCCACTTCACACACTAACAGAGAGATTTCAATACATAGGTTTTAAGATTATTACTAGTCAGATATATCCTTGTGTGGTGAATAGGGGGTGTTGAGTCCAGTTCTCTGAGCAAGGAGTAGGTCTTGTCTATTACATATTGGGTTTATGGAACGGTATCTCAGCTCATTTGAAACCCTTGTTTTATGTATCACCCCACCTCACCTTTCCTGTTAAGCAGCCATAGTGTGTTTTCTGCATGTGTGACTCTGTTCTGTTTTGTAATTCAGTTCAAGTGTAACGGTTTTTACTTTCCCTGTATAAGTGATATCTGATGAGAAGTGTCCTTTTCTGTGTGACTTATTTCACTTAGAATCGTCTCGTACCTAAATCCACTCATCATGCTGCTACTAGCCTTAGGACATTGATTTCATGGCTGAGTGATATTCCATTGTACATAAGGACCACCACTTATTTATCCATTTTTATCTTTCCTGGGATATTTAAGGTGGAATGAAGTGGAGGTCCTTGGCAACAGAGCAGCCCTAAACTTTGGTGTGCTTGTGTCTTGCTGATTTTTAACTTTCCCAATTTATACCCCCATGCATGGAAGTGCCCTATGCTCTCTAAGCTGTGTTTTTTAGATGTTTCAGGACACACTGTACCCTTCTCCAGAGTGGCTGTTGGCAATTTACATCCCGCCCATCAGCGTAGCAAGGCTCCCCTTTCTCCATGGCCTGTCCTGCATTTCTGGTTTTGACACTTATTTCAGCATGGCCCATTTGACCGATGGGAAGCGAGACTTCTTTGTAGCGCTGATTTGCCTTTCCAGGTTGCTTGGTTGGCCAAAAAGGGCGTATGCGTTTTTTCCTGAATATATTCAGGAAAAAACGCATACGCCCTTTTTGGCCAAGGGCATCATTATCAATGTTTTGCCGCTTTTCATGTGCTTTAAAGGCGATTCGAATCTACCTCCTGAAATCTGTTTCCTGCAATTCTGCCTTGATTTCAAATCCTCTTTTTTGCCTTCCCTCAATATATTTGTGGACGAGAGTTATCATTTATAACTCTACAGGTTTGTGAATTGCAGTGCCCTGAAGCTCCATTTTACAACTCGCTTTTTGGGAGCTGGCCGTAAAAGCGCAGGATGGCTTCAGGCCCTGTTCTGGTTCCGGGGGGCAGGCTGAGCCTGTGGTTAATTCTTCTTCATGATGGGAAAATAGAGTGCCCTGTGCCTGTCCCAACACCAAAAGCTAGTCTCTCATTGGTTCCACATCTTCCCGTTCATCCTCAGGACAAATTGCAACCTGTACGGAACAGGAGGTTAAAGGTGCTGATGCTCCAAGTAGGGAGATTGCTAGTAAAGTGGCTGCAATGGCGAACCCGAGCACAAGGAGATGAGAAATGAGGTGCGTTTTAGAAACCTTTCCCCATCACACGGTGTACCATATTCTGGGTTTCTATGCCTGTTTTCGATGTAGGAAGATGCCCTTGAACCTGGAGATTTGGGACCCATGGGATGGGTACCACGCAGTATTACTTTAAAGGGTCTGCGTTTACTCACCCAACCTCACCAAACCTCTCAGCCCCAAGAGTGTCCACCCTTATGTCTCATCCAGCTGTGGGTCTAGATATGGTCAATCCAGGTTCCATCACAGCCCCTGAACGAATTGTGTAAGAATTTCTCTCTCTTTCACTGTCTTTGTTTCATGGGGTTTTAAAAGTAATTTATTTTTAGAATGGGGTTTAGCTGCTTTTCACTGCTGTGTTTATGCCGCTTTACACCCACTTCACACACTAACAGAGAGATTTCAATACATAGGTTTTAAGATTATTACTAGTCAGATATATCCTTGTGTGGTGAATAGGGGGTGTTGAGTCCAGTTCTCTGAGCAAGGAGTAGGTCTTGTCTATTACATATTGGGTTTATGGAACGGTATCTCAGCTCATTTGAAACCCTTGTTTTATGTATCACCCCACCTCACCTTTCCTGTTAAGCAGCCATAGTGTGTTTTCTGCATGTGTGACTCTGTTCTGTTTTGTAATTCAGTTCAAGTGTAACGGTTTTTACTTTCCCTGTATAAGTGATATCTGATGAGAAGTGTCCTTTTCTGTGTGACTTATTTCACTTAGAATCGTCTCGTACCTAAATCCACTCATCATGCTGCTACTAGCCTTAGGACATTGATTTCATGGCTGAGTGATATTCCATTGTACATAAGGACCACCACTTATTTATCCATTTTTATCTTTCCTGGGATATTTAAGGTGGAATGAAGTGGAGGTCCTTGGCAACAGAGCAGCCCTAAACTTTGGTGTGCTTGTGTCTTGCTGATTTTTAACTTTCCCAATTTATACCCCCATGCATGGAAGTGCCCTATGCTCTCTAAGCTGTGTTTTTTAGATGTTTCAGGACACACTGTACCCTTCTCCAGAGTGGCTGTTGGCAATTTACATCCCGCCCATCAGCGTAGCAAGGCTCCCCTTTCTCCATGGCCTGTCCTGCATTTCTGGTTTTGACACTTATTTCAGCATGGCCCATTTGACCGATGGGAAACGAGACTTCTTTGTAGCGCTGATTTGCCTTTCCAGGTTGCTTGGTTGGCCAAAAAGGGCGTATGCGTTTTTTCCTGAATATATTCAGGAAAAAACGCATACGCCCTTTTTGGCCAAGGGCATCATTATCAATGTTTTGCCGCTTTTCATGTGCTTTAAAGGCGATTCGAATCTACCTCCTGAAATCTGTTTCCTGCAATTCTGCCTTGATTTCAAATCCTCTTTTTTGCCTTCCCTCAATATATTTGTGGACGAGAGTTATCATTTATAACTCTACAGGTTTGTGAATTGCAGTGCCCTGAAGCTCCATTTTACAACTCGCTTTTTGTGAGCTGGCCGTAAAAGCGCAGGATGGCTTCAGGCCCTGTTCTGGTTCTGGGGGGCAGGCTGAGCCTGTGGTTAATTCTTCTTCATGATGGGAAAATAGAGTGCCCTGTGCCTGTCCCAACACCAAGAGCTAGTCTCTCATTGGTTCCACATCTTCCCGTTCATCCTCAGGACAAATTGCAACCTGTACGGAACAGGAGGTTAAAGGTGCTGATGCTCCAAGTAGGGAGATTGCTAGTAAAGTGGCTGCAATGGCGAACCCGAGCACAAGGAGATGAGAAATGAGGTGCGTTTTAGAAACCTTTCCCCATCACACGGTGTACCATATTCTGGGTTTCTATGCCTGTTTTCGATGTAGGAAGATGCCCTTGAACCTGGAGATTTGGGACGCATGGGATGGGTACCACGCAGTATTACTTTAAAGGGTCTGCGTTTACTCACCCAACCTCACCAAACCTCTCAGCCCCAAGAGTGTCCACCCTTATGTCTCATCCAGCTGTGGGTCTAGATATGGTCAATCCAGGTTCCATCACAGCCCCTGAACGAATTGTGTAAGAATTTCTCTCTCTTTCACTGTCTTTGTTTCATGGGGTTTTAAAAGTAATTTATTTTTAGAATGGGGTTTAGCTGCTTTTCACTGCTGTGTTTATGCCGCTTTACACCCACTTCACACACTAACAGAGAGATTTCAATACATAGGTTTTAAGATTATTACTAGTCAGATATATCCTTGTGTGGTGAATAGGGGGTGTTGAGTCCAGTTCTCTGAGCAAGGAGTAGGTCTTGTCTATTACATATTGGGTTTATTTAATGGTATCTGTGCTAATCTGAAGCCGTTGTATAATGTATCACCCAACCTCGCCTTTCCCGTTAAGCAGCCATAGTGTGTTTTCTGCATGTGTGACTCTGTTCTGTTTTGTAATTCAGTTCAAGTGTAACGGTTTTTACTTTCCCTGTATAAGTGATATCTTATGAGAAGTGTCCTTTTCTGTGTGACTTATTTCACTTAGAATCGTCGTACCTAAATCCACTCATCATGCTGCTACTAGCCTTTTGATATTGATTTCAAGGCTGAGTGATATTCCATTGTACATAAGGACCACCACTTATTTATCCATTTTTATCTTTCCTGGGATATTTAAGGTGGAATGAAGTGGAGGTCCTTGGCAACAGAGCAGCCCTAAACTTTGGTGTGCTTGTGTCTTGCTGATTTTTAACTTTCCCAATTTATACCCCCATGCATGGAAGTGCCCTATGCTCTCTAAGCTGTGTTTTTTAGATGTTTCAGGACACACTGTACCCTTCTCCAGAGTGGCTGTTGGCAATTTACATCCCGCCCATCAGCGTAGCAAGGCTCCCCTTTCTCCATGGCCTGTCCTGCATTTCTGGTTTTGACACTTATTTCAGCATGGCCCATTTGACCGATGGGAAGCGAGACTTCTTTGTAGCGCTGATTTGCCTTTCCAGGTTGCTTGGTTGGCCAAAAAGGGCGTATGCGTTTTTTCCTGAATATATTCAGGAAAAAACGCATACGCCCTTTTTGGCCAAGGGCATCATTATCAATGTTTTGCCGCTTTTCATGTGCTTTAAAGGCGATTCGAATCTACCTCCTGAAATCTGTTTCCTGCAATTCTGCCTTGATTTCAAATCCTCTTTTTTGCCTTCCCTCAATATATTTGTGGACGAGAGTTATCATTTATAACTCTGCAGGTTTGTGAATTGCAGTGCCCTGAAGCTCCATTTTACAACTCGCTTTTTGGGAGCTGGCCGTAAAAGCGCAGGATGGCTTCAGGCCCTGTTCTCGTTCCGGGGGGCAGGCTGAGCCTGTGGTTAATTCTTCTTCCTGATGGGAAAATAGAGTGCCCTGTGCCTGTCCCAACACCAAGAGCTAGTCTCTCATTGGTTCCCCATCTTCCCGTTCATCCTCAGGACAAATTGCAACCTGTACGGAACAGGAGGTTAAAGGTGCTGATGCTCCAAGTAGGGAGATTGCTAGTAAAGTGACTGCAATGGCGAACCCGAGCACAAGGAGTTGAGAAATGAGGTGCGTTTTAGAAACATTTCCCCATCACACGGTGTACCATATTCTGGGTTTCTATGCATGTTTTCGATGTAGGAAGATGCCCTTGAACCTGGAGATTTGGGACCCATGGGATGGGTACCACGCAGTATTACTTTAAAGGGTCTGCGTTTACTCACCCAACCTCACCAAAGCTCTCAGCCCCAAGAGTGTCCACCCTTATGTCTCATCCAGCTGTGGGTCTAGATATGGTCAATCCAGGTTCCATCACAGCCCCTGAACGAATTGTGTAAGAATTTCTCTCTCTTTCACTGTCTTTGATTCATGGGGTTTTAAAAGTAATTTATTTTTAGAATGGGGTTTAGCTGCTTTTCACTGCTGTGTTTATGCCGCTTTACACCCACTTCACACACTAACAGAGAGATTTCAATACATAGGTTTTAAGATTATTACTAGTCAGATATATCCTTGTGTGGTGAATAGGGGGTGTTGAGTCCAGTTCCCTGAGCAAGGAGTAGGTCTTGTCTATTCCATATTGGGTTTATGGAACGGTATCTCAGCTCATTTGAAACCCTTGTTTTATGTATCACCCCACCTCACCTTTCCTGTTAAGCAGCCATAGTGTGTTTCTGCATGTGTGACTCTGTTCTGTTTTGTAATTCAGTTCAAGTGTAACGGTGTTTACTTTCCCTGTATAAGTGATATCTTATGAGAAGTGTCCTTTTCTGTGTGACTTATTTCACTTAGAATCGTCTCGTACCTAAATCCACTCATCATGCTGCTACTAGCCTTAGGACATTGATTTCATGGCTGAGTGATATTCCATTGTACATAAGGACCACCACTTATTTATCCATTTTTATCTTTCCTGGGATATTTAAGGTGGAATGAAGTGGAGGTCCTTGGCAACAGAGCAGCCCTAAAGTATGGTGTGCTTGTGTCTTGCTGATTTTTAACTTTCCCAATTTATACCCCCATGCATGGAAGTGCCCTATGCTCTCTAAGCTGTGTTTTTTAGATGTTTCAGGACACACTGTACCCTTCTCCAGAGTGGCTGTTGGCAATTTACATCCCGCCCATCAGCGTAGCAAGGCTCCCCTTTCTCCATGGCCTGTCCTGCATTTCTGGTTTTGACACTTATTTCAGCATGGCCCATTTGACCGATGGGAAGCGAGACTTCTTTGTAGCGCTGATTTGCCTTTCCAGGTTGCTTGGTTGGCCAAAAAGGGCGTATGCGTTTTTTCCTGAATATATTCAGGAAAAAACGCATACGCCCTTTTTGGCCAAGGGCATCATTATCAATGTTTTGCCGCTTTTCATGTGCTTTAAAGGCGATTCGAATCTACCTCCTGAAATCTGTTTCCTGCAATTCTGCCTTGATTTCAAATCCTCTTTTTTGCCTTCCCTCAATATATTTGTGGACGAGAGTTATCATTTATAACTCTGCAGGTTTGTGAATTGCAGTGCCCTGAAGCTCCATTTTACAACTCGCTTTTTGGGAGCTGGCCGTAAAAGCGCAGGATGGCTTCAGGCCCTGTTCTCGTTCCGGGGGGCAGGCTGAGCCTGTGGTTAATTCTTCTTCCTGATGGGAAAATAGAGTTCCCTGTGCCTGTCCCAACACCAAGAGCTAGTCTCTCATTGGTTCCCCATCTTCCCGTTCATCCTCAGGACAAATTGCAACCTGTACGGAACAGGAGGTTAAAGGTGCTGATGCTCCAAGTAGGGAGATTGCTAGTAAAGTGGCTGCAATGGCGAACCCGAGCACAAGGAGATGAGAAATGAGGTGCGTTTTAGAAACCTTTCCCCATCACACGGTGTACCATATTCTGGGTTTCTATGCATGTTTTCGATGTAGGAAGATGCCCTTGAACCTGGAGATTTGGGACCCATGGGATGGGTACCACGCAGCATTACTTTAAAGGGTCTGCGTTTACTCACCCAACCTCACCAAAGCTCTCAGCCCCAAGAGTGTCCACCCTTATGTCTCATCCAGCTGTGGGTCTAGATATGGTCAATCCAGGTTCCATCACAGCCCCTGAACGAATTGTGTAAGAATTTCTCTCTCTTTCACTGTCTTTGTTTCCTGGGGTTTTAAAAGTAATTTATTTTTAGAATGGGGTTTAGCTGCTTTTCACTGCTGTGTTTATGCCGCTTTACACCCACTTCACACACTAACAGAGAGATTTCAATACATAGGTTTTAAGATTATTACTAGTCAGATATATCCTTGTGTGGTGAATAGGGGGTGTTGAGTCCAGTTCTCTGAGCAAGGAGTAGGTCTTGTCTATTACATATTGGGTTTATGGAACGGTATCTCAGCTCATTTGAAACCCTTGTTTTATGTATCACCCCACCTCACCTTTCCTGTTAAGCAGCCATAGTGTGTTTTCTGCATGTGTGACTCTGTTCTGTTTTGTAATTCAGTTCAAGTGTAACGGTTTTTACTTTCCCTGTATAAGTGATATCTGATGAGAAGTGTCCTTTTCTGTGTGACTTATTTCACTTAGAATCGTCTCGTACCTAAATCCACTCATCATGCTGCTACTAGCCTTAGGACATTGATTTCATGGCTGAGTGATATTCCATTGTACATAAGGACCACCACTTATTTATCCATTTTTATCTTTCCTGGGATATTTAAGGTGGAATGAAGTGGAGGTCCTTGGCAACAGAGCGGCCCTAAACTTTGGTGTGCTTGTGTCTTGCTGATTTTTAACTTTCCCAATTTATACCCCCATGCATGGAAGTGCCCTATGCTCTCTAAGCTGTGTTTTTTAGATGTTTCAGGACACACTGTACCCTTCTCCAGAGTGGCTGTTGGCAATTTACATCCCGCCCATCAGCGTAGCAAGGCTCCCCTTTCTCCATGGCCTGCCCTGCATTTCTGGTTTTGACACTTATTTCAGCATGGCCCATTTGACCGATGGGAAGCGAGACTTCTTTGTAGCGCTGATTTGCCTTTCCAGGTTGCTTGGTTGGCCAAAAAGGGCGTATGCGTTTTTTCCTGAATATATTCAGGAAAAAACGCATACGCCCTTTTTGGCCAAGGGCATCATTATCAATGTTTTGCCGCTTTTCATGTGCTTTAAAGGCGATTCGAATCTACCTCCTGAAATCTGTTTCCTGCAATTCTGCCTTGATTTCAAATCCTCTTTTTTGCCTTCCCTCAATATATTTGTGGACGTGAGTTATCATTTATAACTCTGCAGGTTTGTGAATTGCAGTGCCCTGAAGCTCCATTTTACAACTCGCTTTTTGGGAGCTGGCCGTAAAAGCGCAGGATGGCTTCAGGCCCTGTTCTCGTTCCGGGGGGCAGGCTGAGCCTGTGGTTAATTCTTCTTCCTGATGGGAAAATAGAGTGCCCTGTGCCTGTCCCAACACCAAGAGCTAGTCTCTCATTGGTTCCCCATCTTCCCGTTCATCCTCAGGACAAATTGCAACCTGTACGGAACAGGAGGTTAAAGGTGCTGATGCTCCAAGTAGGGAGATTGCTAGTAAAGTGGCTGCAATGGCGAACCCGAGCACAAGGAGATGAGAAATGAGGTGCGTTTTAGAAACCTTTCCCCATCACACGGTGTACCATATTCTGGGTTTCTATGCATGTTTTCGATGTAGGAAGATGCCCTTGAACCTGGAGATTTGGGACCCATGGGATGGGTACCATGCAGTATTACTTTAAAGGGTCTGCGTTTACTCACCCAACCTCACCAAAGCTCTCAGCCCCAAGAGTGTCCACCCTTATGTCTCATCCAGCTGTGGGTCTAGATATGGTCAATCCAGGTTCCATCACAGCCCCTGAACGAATTGTGTAAGAATTTCTCTCTCTTTCACTGTCTTTGTTTCCTGGGGTTTTAAAAGTAATTTATTTTTAGAATGGGGTTTAGCTGCTTTTCACTGCTGTGTTTATGCCGCTTTACACCCACTTCACACACTAACAGAGAGATTTCAATACATAGGTTTTAAGATTATTACTAGTCAGATATATCCTTGTGTGGTGAATAGGGGGTGTTGAGTCCAGTTCTCTGAGCAAGGAGTAGGTCTTGTCTATTACATATTGGGTTTATGGAACGGTATCTCAGCTCATTTGAAACCCTTGTTTTATGTATCACCCCACCTCACCTTTCCTGTTAAGCAGCCATAGTGTGTTTTCTGCATGTGTGACTCTGTTCTGTTTTGTAATTCAGTTCAAGTGTAACGGTTTTTACTTTCCCTGTATAAGTGATATCTGATGAGAAGTGTCCTTTTCTGTGTGACTTATTTCACTTAGAATCGTCTCGTACCTAAATCCACTCATCATGCTGCTACTAGCCTTAGGACATTGATTTCATGGCTGAGTGATATTCCATTGTACATAAGGACCACCACTTATTTATCCATTTTTATCTTTCCTGGGATATTTAAGGTGGAATGAAGTGGAGGTCCTTGGCAACAGAGCAGCCCTAAACTTTGGTGTGCTTGTGTCTTGCTGATTTTTAACTTTCCCAATTTATACCCCCATGCATGGAAGTGCCCTATGCTCTCTAAGCTGTGTTTTTTAGATGTTTCAGGACACACTGTACCCTTCTCCAGAGTGGCTGTTGGCAATTTACATCCCGCCCATCAGCGTCGCAAGGCTCCCCTTTCTCCATGGCCTGTCCTGCATTTCTGGTTTTGACACTTATTTCAGCATGGCCCATTTGACCGATGGGAAGCGAGACTTCTTTGTAGCGCTGATTTGCCTTTCCAGGTTGCTTGGTTGGCCAAAAAGGGCGTATGCGTTTTTTCCTGAATATATTCAGGAAAAAACGCATACGCCCTTTTTGGCCAAGGGCATCATTATCAATGTTTTGCCGCTTTTCATGTGCTTTAAAGGCGATTCGAATCTACCTCCTGAAATCTGTTTCCTGCAATTCTGCCTTGATTTCAAATCCTCTTTTTTGCCTTCCCTCAATATATTTGTGGACGAGAGTTATCATTTATAACTCTGCAGGTTTGTGAATTGCAGTGCCCTGAAGCTCCATTTTACAACTCGCTTTTTGGGAGCTGGCCGTAAAAGCGCAGGATGGCTTCAGGCCCTGTTCTCGTTCCGGGGGGCAGGCTGAGCCTGTGGTTAATTCTTCTTCCTGATGGGAAAATAGAGTGCCCTGTGCCTGTCCCAACACCAAGAGCTAGTCTCTCATTGGTTCCCCATCTTCCCGTTCATCCTCAGGACAAATTGCAACCTGTACGGAACAGGAGGTTAAAGGTGCTGATGCTCCAAGTAGGGAGATTGCTAGTAAAGTGGCTGCAATGGCGAACCCGAGCACAAGGAGATGAGAAATGAGGTGCGTTTTAGAAACCTTTCCCCATCACACGGTGTACCATATTCTGGGTTTCTATGCATGTTTTCGATGTAGGAAGATGCCCTTGAACCTGGAGATTTGGGACCCATGGGATGGGTACCACGCAGTATTACTTTAAAGGGTCTGCGTTTACTCACCCAACCTCACCAAAGCTCTCAGCCCCAAGAGTGTCCACCCTTATGTCTCATCCAGCTGTGGGTCTAGATATGGTCAATCCAGGTTCCATCACAGCCCCTGAACGAATTGTGTAAGAATTTCTCTCTCTTTCACTGTCTTTGTTTCCTGGGGTTTTAAAAGTAATTTATTTTTAGAATGGGGTTTAGCTGCTTTTCACTGCTGTGTTTATGCCGCTTTACACCCACTTCACACACTAACAGAGAGATTTCAATACATAGGTTTTAAGATTATTACTAGTCAGATATATCCTTGTGTGGTGAATAGGGGGTGTTGAGTCCAGTTCTCTGAGCAAGGAGTAGGTCTTGTCTATTACATATTGGGTTTATGGAACGGTATCTCAGCTCATTTGAAACCCTTGTTTTATGTATCACCCCACCTCACCTTTCCTGTTAAGCAGCCATAGTGTGTTTTCTGCATGTGTGACTCTGTTCTGTTTTGTAATTCAGTTCAAGTGTAACGGTTTTTACTTTCCCTGTATAAGTGATATCTGATGAGAAGTGTCCTTTTCTGTGTGACTTATTTCACTTAGAATCGTCTCGTACCTAAATCCACTCATCATGCTGCTACTAGCCTTAGGACATTGATTTCATGGCTGAGTGATATTCCATTGTACATAAGGACCACCACTTATTTATCCATTTTTATCTTTCCTGGGATATTTAAGGTGGAATGAAGTGGAGGTCCTTGGCAACAGAGCAGCCCTAAACTTTGGTGTGCTTGTGTCTTGCTGATTTTTAACTTTCCCAATTTATACCCCCATGCATGGAAGTGCCCTATGCTCTCTAAGCTGTGTTTTTTAGATGTTTCAGGACACACTGTACCCTTCTCCAGAGTGGCTGTTGGCAATTTACATCCCGCCCATCAGCGTAGCAAGGCTCCCCTTTCTCCATGGCCTGTCCTGCATTTCTGGTTTTGACACTTATTTCAGCATGGCCCATTTGACCGATGGGAAGCGAGACTTCTTTGTAGCGCTGATTTGCCTTTCCAGGTTGCTTGGTTGGCCAAAAAGGGCGTATGCGTTTTTTCCTGAATATATTCAGGAAAAAACGCATACGCCCTTTTTGGCCAAGGGCATCATTATCAATGTTTTGCCGCTTTTCATGTGCTTTAAAGGCGATTCGAATCTACCTCCTGAAATCTGTTTCCTGCAATTCTGCCTTGATTTCAAATCCTCTTTTTTGCCTTCCCTCAATATATTTGTGGACGAGAGTTATCATTTATAACTCTACAGGTTTGTGAATTGCAGTGCCCTGAAGCTCCATTTTACAACTCGCTTTTTGGGAGCTGGCCGTAAAAGCGCAGGATGGCTTCAGGCCCTGTTCTGGTTCCGGGGGGCAGGCTGAGCCTGTGGTTAATTCTTCTTCATGATGGGAAAATAGAGTGCCCTGTGCCTGTCCCAACACCAAGAGCTAGTCTCTCATTGGTTCCCCATCTTCCCGTTCATCCTCAGGACAAATTGCAACCTGTACGGAACAGGAGGTTAAAGGTGCTGATGCTCCAAGTAGGGAGATTGCTAGTAAAGTGGCTGCAATGGCGAACCCGAGCACAAGGAGATGAGAAATGAGGTGCGTTTTAGAAACCTTTCCCCATCACACGGTGTACCATATTCTGGGTTTCTATGCCTGTTTTCGATGTAGGAAGATGCCCTTGAACCTGGAGATTTGGGACCCATGGGATGGGTACCACGCAGTATTACTTTAAAGGGTCTGCGTTTACTCACCCAACCTCACCAAACCTCTCAGCCCCAAGAGTGTCCACCCTTATGTCTCATCCAGCTGTGGGTCTAGATATGGTCAATCCAGGTTCCATCACAGCCCCTGAACGAATTGTGTAAGAATTTCTCTCTCTTTCACTGTCTTTGTTTCATGGGGTTTTAAAAGTAATTTATTTTTAGAATGGGGTTTAGCTGCTTTTCACTGCTGTGTTTATGCCGCTTTACACCCACTTCACACACTAACAGAGAGATTTCAATACATAGGTTTTAAGATTATTACTAGTCAGATATATCCTTGTGTGGTGAATAGGGGGTGTTGAGTCCAGTTCTCTGAGCAAGGAGTAGGTCTTGTCTATTACATATTGGGTTTATGGAACGGTATCTCAGCTCATTTGAAACCCTTGTTTTATGTATCACCCCACCTCACCTTTCCTGTTAAGCAGCCATAGTGTGTTTTCTGCATGTGTGACTCTGTTCTGTTTTGTAATTCAGTTCAAGTGTAACGGTTTTTACTTTCCCTGTATAAGTGATATCTGATGAGAAGTGTCCTTTTCTGTGTGACTTATTTCACTTAGAATCGTCTCGTACCTAAATCCACTCATCATGCTGCTACTAGCCTTAGGACATTGATTTCATGGCTGAGTGATATTCCATTGTACATAAGGACCACCACTTATTTATCCATTTTTATCTTTCCTGGGATATTTAAGGTGGAATGAAGTGGAGGTCCTTGGCAACAGAGCAGCCCTAAACTTTGGTGTGCTTGTGTCTTGCTGATTTTTAACTTTCCCAATTTATACCCCCATGCATGGAAGTGCCCTATGCTCTCTAAGCTGTGTTTTTTAGATGTTTCAGGACACACTGTACCCTTCTCCAGAGTGGCTGTTGGCAATTTACATCCCGCCCATCAGCGTAGCAAGGCTCCCCTTTCTCCATGGCCTGTCCTGCATTTCTGGTTTTGACACTTATTTCAGCATGGCCCATTTGACCGATGGGAAACGAGACTTCTTTGTAGCGCTGATTTGCCTTTCCAGGTTGCTTGGTTGGCCAAAAAGGGCGTATGCGTTTTTTCCTGAATATATTCAGGAAAAAACGCATACGCCCTTTTTGGCCAAGGGCATCATTATCAATGTTTTGCCGCTTTTCATGTGCTTTAAAGGCGATTCGAATCTACCTCCTGAAATCTGTTTCCTGCAATTCTGCCTTGATTTCAAATCCTCTTTTTTGCCTTCCCTCAATATATTTGTGGACGAGAGTTATCATTTATAACTCTACAGGTTTGTGAATTGCAGTGCCCTGAAGCTCCATTTTACAACTCGCTTTTTGTGAGCTGGCCGTAAAAGCGCAGGATGGCTTCAGGCCCTGTTCTGGTTCTGGGGGGCAGGCTGAGCCTGTGGTTAATTCTTCTTCATGATGGGAAAATAGAGTGCCCTGTGCCTGTCCCAACACCAAGAGCTAGTCTCTCATTGGTTCCACATCTTCCCGTTCATCCTCAGGACAAATTGCAACCTGTACGGAACAGGAGGTTAAAGGTGCTGATGCTCCAAGTAGGGAGATTGCTAGTAAAGTGGCTGCAATGGCGAACCCGAGCACAAGGAGATGAGAAATGAGGTGCGTTTTAGAAACCTTTCCCCATCACACGGTGTACCATATTCTGGGTTTCTATGCCTGTTTTCGATGTAGGAAGATGCCCTTGAACCTGGAGATTTGGGACGCATGGGATGGGTACCACGCAGTATTACTTTAAAGGGTCTGCGTTTACTCACCCAACCTCACCAAACCTCTCAGCCCCAAGAGTGTCCACCCTTATGTCTCATCCAGCTGTGGGTCTAGATATGGTCAATCCAGGTTCCATCACAGCCCCTGAACGAATTGTGTAAGAATTTCTCTCTCTTTCACTGTCTTTGTTTCATGGGGTTTTAAAAGTAATTTATTTTTAGAATGGGGTTTAGCTGCTTTTCACTGCTGTGTTTATGCCGCTTTACACCCACTTCACACACTAACAGAGAGATTTCAATACATAGGTTTTAAGATTATTACTAGTCAGATATATCCTTGTGTGGTGAATAGGGGGTGTTGAGTCCAGTTCTCTGAGCAAGGAGTAGGTCTTGTCTATTACATATTGGGTTTATTTAATGGTATCTGTGCTAATCTGAAGCCGTTGTATAATGTATCACCCAACCTCGCCTTTCCCGTTAAGCAGCCATAGTGTGTTTTCTGCATGTGTGACTCTGTTCTGTTTTGTAATTCAGTTCAAGTGTAACGGTTTTTACTTTCCCTGTATAAGTGATATCTTATGAGAAGTGTCCTTTTCTGTGTGACTTATTTCACTTAGAATCGTCGTACCTAAATCCACTCATCATGCTGCTACTAGCCTTTTGATATTGATTTCAAGGCTGAGTGATATTCCATTGTACATAAGCACCACCACTTATTTATCCATTTTTATCTTTCCTGGGATATTTAAGGTGGAATGAAGTGGAGGTCCTTGGCAACAGAGCAGCCCTAAACTTTGGTGTGCTTGTGTCTTGCTGATTTTTAACTTTCCCAATTTATACCCCCATGCATGGAAGTGCCCTATGCTCTCTAAGCTGTGTTTTTTAGATGTTTCAGGACACACTGTACCCTTCTCCAGAGTGGCTGTTGGCAATTTACATCCCGCCCATCAGCGTAGCAAGGCTCCCCTTTCTCCATGGCCTGTCCTGCATTTCTGGTTTTGACACTTATTTCAGCATGGCCCATTTGACCGATGGGAAGCGAGACTTCTTTGTAGCGCTGATTTGCCTTTCCAGGTTGCTTGGTTGGCCAAAAAGGGCGTATGCGTTTTTTCCTGAATATATTCAGGAAAAAACGCATACGCCCTTTTTGGCCAAGGGCATCATTATCAATGTTTTGCCGCTTTTCATGTGCTTTAAAGGCGATTCGAATCTACCTCCTGAAATCTGTTTCCTGCAATTCTGCCTTGATTTCAAATCCTCTTTTTTGCCTTCCCTCAATATATTTGTGGACGAGAGTTATCATTTATAACTCTGCAGGTTTGTGAATTGCAGTGCCCTGAAGCTCCATTTTACAACTCGCTTTTTGGGAGCTGGCCGTAAAAGCGCAGGATGGCTTCAGGCCCTGTTCTCGTTCCGGGGGGCAGGCTGAGCCTGTGGTTAATTCTTCTTCCTGATGGGAAAATAGAGTGCCCTGTGCCTGTCCCAACACCAAGAGCTAGTCTCTCATTGGTTCCCCATCTTCCCGTTCATCCTCAGGACAAATTGCAACCTGTACGGAACAGGAGGTTAAAGGTGCTGATGCTCCAAGTAGGGAGATTGCTAGTAAAGTGACTGCAATGGCGAACCCGAGCACAAGGAGTTGAGAAATGAGGTGCGTTTTAGAAACATTTCCCCATCACACGGTGTACCATATTCTGGGTTTCTATGCATGTTTTCGATGTAGGAAGATGCCCTTGAACCTGGAGATTTGGGACCCATGGGATGGGTACCACGCAGTATTACTTTAAAGGGTCTGCGTTTACTCACCCAACCTCACCAAAGCTCTCAGCCCCAAGAGTGTCCACCCTTATGTCTCATCCAGCTGTGGGTCTAGATATGGTCAATCCAGGTTCCATCACAGCCCCTGAACGAATTGTGTAAGAATTTCTCTCTCTTTCACTGTCTTTGATTCATGGGGTTTTAAAAGTAATTTATTTTTAGAATGGGGTTTAGCTGCTTTTCACTGCTGTGTTTATGCCGCTTTACACCCACTTCACACACTAACAGAGAGATTTCAATACATAGGTTTTAAGATTATTACTAGTCAGATATATCCTTGTGTGGTGAATAGGGGGTGTTGAGTCCAGTTCCCTGAGCAAGGAGTAGGTCTTGTCTATTCCATATTGGGTTTATGGAACGGTATCTCAGCTCATTTGAAACCCTTGTTTTATGTATCACCCCACCTCACCTTTCCTGTTAAGCAGCCATAGTGTGTTTCTGCATGTGTGACTCTGTTCTGTTTTGTAATTCAGTTCAAGTGTAACGGTGTTTACTTTCCCTGTATAAGTGATATCTTATGAGAAGTGTCCTTTTCTGTGTGACTTATTTCACTTAGAATCGTCTCGTACCTAAATCCACTCATCATGCTGCTACTAGCCTTAGGACATTGATTTCATGGCTGAGTGATATTCCATTGTACATAAGGACCACCACTTATTTATCCATTTTTATCTTTCCTGGGATATTTAAGGTGGAATGAAGTGGAGGTCCTTGGCAACAGAGCAGCCCTAAAGTATGGTGTGCTTGTGTCTTGCTGATTTTTAACTTTCCCAATTTATACCCCCATGCATGGAAGTGCCCTATGCTCTCTAAGCTGTGTTTTTTAGATGTTTCAGGACACACTGTACCCTTCTCCAGAGTGGCTGTTGGCAATTTACATCCCGCCCATCAGCGTAGCAAGGCTCCCCTTTCTCCATGGCCTGTCCTGCATTTCTGGTTTTGACACTTATTTCAGCATGGCCCATTTGACCGATGGGAAGCGAGACTTCTTTGTAGCGCTGATTTGCCTTTCCAGGTTGCTTGGTTGGCCAAAAAGGGCGTATGCGTTTTTTCCTGAATATATTCAGGAAAAAACGCATACGCCCTTTTTGGCCAAGGGCATCATTATCAATGTTTTGCCGCTTTTCATGTGCTTTAAAGGCGATTCGAATCTACCTCCTGAAATCTGTTTCCTGCAATTCTGCCTTGATTTCAAATCCTCTTTTTTGCCTTCCCTCAATATATTTGTGGACGAGAGTTATCATTTATAACTCTGCAGGTTTGTGAATTGCAGTGCCCTGAAGCTCCATTTTACAACTCGCTTTTTGGGAGCTGGCCGTAAAAGCGCAGGATGGCTTCAGGCCCTGTTCTCGTTCCGGGGGGCAGGCTGAGCCTGTGGTTAATTCTTCTTCCTGATGGGAAAATAGAGTTCCCTGTGCCTGTCCCAACACCAAGAGCTAGTCTCTCATTGGTTCCCCATCTTCCCGTTCATCCTCAGGACAAATTGCAACCTGTACGGAACAGGAGGTTAAAGGTGCTGATGCTCCAAGTAGGGAGATTGCTAGTAAAGTGGCTGCAATGGCGAACCCGAGCACAAGGAGATGAGAAATGAGGTGCGTTTTAGAAACCTTTCCCCATCACACGGTGTACCATATTCTGGGTTTCTATGCATGTTTTCGATGTAGGAAGATGCCCTTGAACCTGGAGATTTGGGACCCATGGGATGGGTACCACGCAGCATTACTTTAAAGGGTCTGCGTTTACTCACCCAACCTCACCAAAGCTCTCAGCCCCAAGAGTGTCCACCCTTATGTCTCATCCAGCTGTGGGTCTAGATATGGTCAATCCAGGTTCCATCACAGCCCCTGAACGAATTGTGTAAGAATTTCTCTCTCTTTCACTGTCTTTGTTTCCTGGGGTTTTAAAAGTAATTTATTTTTAGAATGGGGTTTAGCTGCTTTTCACTGCTGTGTTTATGCCGCTTTACACCCACTTCACACACTAACAGAGAGATTTCAATACATAGGTTTTAAGATTATTACTAGTCAGATATATCCTTGTGTGGTGAATAGGGGGTGTTGAGTCCAGTTCTCTGAGCAAGGAGTAGGTCTTGTCTATTACATATTGGGTTTATGGAACGGTATCTCAGCTCATTTGAAACCCTTGTTTTATGTATCACCCCACCTCACCTTTCCTGTTAAGCAGCCATAGTGTGTTTTCTGCATGTGTGACTCTGTTCTGTTTTGTAATTCAGTTCAAGTGTAACGGTTTTTACTTTCCCTGTATAAGTGATATCTGATGAGAAGTGTCCTTTTCTGTGTGACTTATTTCACTTAGAATCGTCTCGTACCTAAATCCACTCATCATGCTGCTACTAGCCTTAGGACATTGATTTCATGGCTGAGTGATATTCCATTGTACATAAGGACCACCACTTATTTATCCATTTTTATCTTTCCTGGGATATTTAAGGTGGAATGAAGTGGAGGTCCTTGGCAACAGAGCGGCCCTAAACTTTGGTGTGCTTGTGTCTTGCTGATTTTTAACTTTCCCAATTTATACCCCCATGCATGGAAGTGCCCTATGCTCTCTAAGCTGTGTTTTTTAGATGTTTCAGGACACACTGTACCCTTCTCCAGAGTGGCTGTTGGCAATTTACATCCCGCCCATCAGCGTAGCAAGGCTCCCCTTTCTCCATGGCCTGCCCTGCATTTCTGGTTTTGACACTTATTTCAGCATGGCCCATTTGACCGATGGGAAGCGAGACTTCTTTGTAGCGCTGATTTGCCTTTCCAGGTTGCTTGGTTGGCCAAAAAGGGCGTATGCGTTTTTTCCTGAATATATTCAGGAAAAAACGCATACGCCCTTTTTGGCCAAGGGCATCATTATCAATGTTTTGCCGCTTTTCATGTGCTTTAAAGGCGATTCGAATCTACCTCCTGAAATCTGTTTCCTGCAATTCTGCCTTGATTTCAAATCCTCTTTTTTGCCTTCCCTCAATATATTTGTGGACGTGAGTTATCATTTATAACTCTGCAGGTTTGTGAATTGCAGTGCCCTGAAGCTCCATTTTACAACTCGCTTTTTGGGAGCTGGCCGTAAAAGCGCAGGATGGCTTCAGGCCCTGTTCTCGTTCCGGGGGGCAGGCTGAGCCTGTGGTTAATTCTTCTTCCTGATGGGAAAATAGAGTGCCCTGTGCCTGTCCCAACACCAAGAGCTAGTCTCTCATTGGTTCCCCATCTTCCCGTTCATCCTCAGGACAAATTGCAACCTGTACGGAACAGGAGGTTAAAGGTGCTGATGCTCCAAGTAGGGAGATTGCTAGTAAAGTGGCTGCAATGGCGAACCCGAGCACAAGGAGATGAGAAATGAGGTGCGTTTTAGAAACCTTTCCCCATCACACGGTGTACCATATTCTGGGTTTCTATGCATGTTTTCGATGTAGGAAGATGCCCTTGAACCTGGAGATTTGGGACCCATGGGATGGGTACCATGCAGTATTACTTTAAAGGGTCTGCGTTTACTCACCCAACCTCACCAAAGCTCTCAGCCCCAAGAGTGTCCACCCTTATGTCTCATCCAGCTGTGGGTCTAGATATGGTCAATCCAGGTTCCATCACAGCCCCTGAACGAATTGTGTAAGAATTTCTCTCTCTTTCACTGTCTTTGTTTCCTGGGGTTTTAAAAGTAATTTATTTTTAGAATGGGGTTTAGCTGCTTTTCACTGCTGTGTTTATGCCGCTTTACACCCACTTCACACACTAACAGAGAGATTTCAATACATAGGTTTTAAGATTATTACTAGTCAGATATATCCTTGTGTGGTGAATAGGGGGTGTTGAGTCCAGTTCTCTGAGCAAGGAGTAGGTCTTGTCTATTACATATTGGGTTTATGGAACGGTATCTCAGCTCATTTGAAACCCTTGTTTTATGTATCACCCCACCTCACCTTTCCTGTTAAGCAGCCATAGTGTGTTTTCTGCATGTGTGACTCTGTTCTGTTTTGTAATTCAGTTCAAGTGTAACGGTTTTTACTTTCCCTGTATAAGTGATATCTGATGAGAAGTGTCCTTTTCTGTGTGACTTATTTCACTTAGAATCGTCTCGTACCTAAATCCACTCATCATGCTGCTACTAGCCTTAGGACATTGATTTCATGGCTGAGTGATATTCCATTGTACATAAGGACCACCACTTATTTATCCATTTTTATCTTTCCTGGGATATTTAAGGTGGAATGAAGTGGAGGTCCTTGGCAACAGAGCAGCCCTAAACTTTGGTGTGCTTGTGTCTTGCTGATTTTTAACTTTCCCAATTTATACCCCCATGCATGGAAGTGCCCTATGCTCTCTAAGCTGTGTTTTTTAGATGTTTCAGGACACACTGTACCCTTCTCCAGAGTGGCTGTTGGCAATTTACATCCCGGCCATCAGTGTAGCAAGGCTCCCCTTTCTCCATGGCCTGTCCTGCATTTCTGGTTTTGACACTTATTTCAGCATGGCCCATTTGACCGATGGGAAGCGAGACTTCTTTGTAGCGCTGATTTGCCTTTCCAGGTTGCTTGGTTGGCCAAAAAGGGCGTATGCGTTTTTTCCTGAATATATTCAGGAAAAAACGCATACGCCCTTTTTGGCCAAGGGCATCATTATCAATGTTTTGCCGCTTTTCATGTGCTTTAAAGGCGATTCGAATCTACCTCCTGAAATCTGTTTCCTGCAATTCTGCCTTGATTTCAAATCCTCTTTTTTGCCTTCCCTCAATATATTTGTGGACGAGAGTTATCATTTATAACTCTACAGGTTTGTGAATTGCAGTGCCCTGAAGCTCCATTTTACAACTCGCTTTTTGGGAGCTGGCCGTAAAAGCGCAGGATGGCTTCAGGCCCTGTTCTGGTTCCGGGGGGCAGGCTGAGCCTGTGGTTAATTCTTCTTCATGATGGGAAAATAGAGTGCCCTGTGCCTGTCCCAACACCAAGAGCTAGTCTCTCATTGGTTCCACATCTTCCCGTTCATCCTCAGGACAAATTGCAACCTGTACGGAACAGGAGGTTAAAGGTGCTGATGCTCCAAGTAGGGAGATTGCTAGTAAAGTGGCTGCAATGGCGAACCCGAGCACAAGGAGATGAGAAATGAGGTGCGTTTTAGAAACCTTTCCCCATCACACGGTGTACCATATTCTGGGTTTCTATGCCTGTTTTCGATGTAGGAAGATGCCCTTGAACCTGGAGATTTGGGACCCATGGGATGGGTACCACGCAGTATTACTTTAAAGGGTCTGCGTTTACTCACCCAACCTCACCAAACCTCTCAGCCCCAAGAGTGTCCACCCTTATGTCTCATCCAGCTGTGGGTCTAGATATGGTCAATCCAGGTTCCATCACAGCCCCTGAACGAATTGTGTAAGAATTTCTCTCTCTTTCACTGTCTTTGTTTCCTGGGGTTTTAAAAGTAATTTATTTTTAGAATGGGGTTTAGCTGCTTTTCACTGCTGTGTTTATGCCGCTTTACACCCACTTCACACACTAACAGAGAGATTTCAATACATAGGTTTTAAGATTATTACTAGTCAGATATATCCTTGTGTGGTGAATAGGGGGTGTTGAGTCCAGTTCTCTGAGCAAGGAGTAGGTCTTGTCTATTACATATTGGGTTTATGGAACGGTATCTCAGCTCATTTGAAACCCTTGTTTTATGTATCACCCCACCTCACCTTTCCTGTTAAGCAGCCATAGTGTGTTTTCTGCATGTGTGACTCTGTTCTGTTTTGTAATTCAGTTCAAGTGTAACGGTTTTTACTTTCCCTGTATAAGTGATATCTGATGAGAAGTGTCCTTTTCTGTGTGACTTATTTCACTTAGAATCGTCTCGTACCTAAATCCACTCATCATGCTGCTACTAGCCTTAGGACATTGATTTCATGGCTGAGTGATATTCCATTGTACATAAGGACCACCACTTATTTATCCATTTTTATCTTTCCTGGGATATTTAAGGTGGAATGAAGTGGAGGTCCTTGGCAACAGAGCAGCCCTAAACTTTGGTGTGCTTGTGTCTTGCTGATTTTTAACTTTCCCAATTTATACCCCCATGCATGGAAGTGCCCTATGCTCTCTAAGCTGTGTTTTTTAGATGTTTCAGGACACACTGTACCCTTCTCCAGAGTGGCTGTTGGCAATTTACATCCCGCCCATCAGCGTAGCAAGGCTCCCCTTTCTCCATGGCCTGTCCTGCATTTCTGGTTTTGACACTTATTTCAGCATGGCCCATTTGACCGATGGGAAGCGAGACTTCTTTGTAGCGCTGATTTGCCTTTCCAGGTTGCTTGGTTGGCCAAAAAGGGCGTATGCGTTTTTTCCTGAATATATTCAGGAAAAAACGCATACGCCCTTTTTGGCCAAGGGCATCATTATCAATGTTTTGCCGCTTTTCATGTGCTTTAAAGGCGATTCGAATCTACCTCCTGAAATCTGTTTCCTGCAATTCTGCCTTGATTTCAAATCCTCTTTTTTGCCTTCCCTCAATATATTTGTGGACGAGAGTTATCATTTATAACTCTACAGGTTTGTGAATTGCAGTGCCCTGAAGCTCCATTTTACAACTCGCTTTTTGGGAGCTGGCCGTAAAAGCGCAGGATGGCTTCAGGCCCTGTTCTGGTTCCGGGGGGCAGGCTGAGCCTGTGGTTAATTCTTCTTCATGATGGGAAAATAGAGTGCCCTGTGCCTGTCCCAACACCAAGAGCTAGTCTCTCATTGGTTCCACATCTTCCCGTTCATCCTCAGGACAAATTGCAACCTGTACGGAACAGGAGGTTAAAGGTGCTGATGCTCCAAGTAGGGAGATTGCTAGTAAAGTGGCTGCAATGGCGAACCCGAGCACAAGGAGATGAGAAATGAGGTGCGTTTTAGAAACCTTTCCCCATCACACGGTGTACCATATTCTGGGTTTCTATGCCTGTTTTCGATGTAGGAAGATGCCCTTGAACCTGGAGATTTGGGACCCATGGGATGGGTACCACGCAGTATTACTTTAAAGGGTCTGCGTTTACTCACCCAACCTCACCAAACCTCTCAGCCCCAAGAGTGTCCACCCTTATGTCTCATCCAGCTGTGGGTCTAGATATGGTCAATCCAGGTTCCATCACAGCCCCTGAACGAATTGTGTAAGAATTTCTCTCTCTTTCACTGTCTTTGTTTCATGGGGTTTTAAAAGTAATTTATTTTTAGAATGGGGTTTAGCTGCTTTTCACTGCTGTGTTTATGCAGCTTTACACCCACTTCACACACTAACAGAGAGATTTCAATACATAGGTTTTAAGATTATTACTAGTCAGATATATCCTTGTGTGGTGAATAGGGGGTGTTGAGTCCAGTTCTCTGAGCAAGGAGTAGGTCTTGTCTATTACATATTGGGTTTATGGAACGGTATCTCAGCTCATTTGAAACCCTTGTTTTATGTATCACCCCACCTCACCTTTCCTGTTAAGCAGCCATAGTGTGTTTTCTGCATGTGTGACTCTGTTCTGTTTTGTAATTCAGTTCAAGTGTAACGGTTTTTACTTTCCCTGTATAAGTGATATCTGATGAGAAGTGTCCTTTTCTGTGTGACTTATTTCACTTAGAATCGTCTCGTACCTAAATCCACTCATCATGCTGCTACTAGCCTTAGGACATTGATTTCATGGCTGAGTGATATTCCATTGTACATAAGGACCACCACTTATTTATCCATTTTTATCTTTCCTGGGATATTTAAGGTGGAATGAAGTGGAGGTCCTTGGCAACAGAGCAGCCCTAAACTTTGGTGTGCTTGTGTCTTGCTGATTTTTAACTTTCCCAATTTATACCCCCATGCATGGAAGTGCCCTATGCTCTCTAAGCTGTGTTTTTTAGATGTTTCAGGACACACTGTACCCTTCTCCAGAGTGGCTGTTGGCAATTTACATCCCGCCCATCAGCGTAGCAAGGCTCCCCTTTCTCCATGGCCTGTCCTGCATTTCTGGTTTTGACACTTATTTCAGCATGGCCCATTTGACCGATGGGAAACGAGACTTCTTTGTAGCGCTGATTTGCCTTTCCAGGTTGCTTGGTTGGCCAAAAAGGGCGTATGCGTTTTTTCCTGAATATATTCAGGAAAAAACGCATACGCCCTTTTTGGCCAAGGGCATCATTATCAATGTTTTGCCGCTTTTCATGTGCTTTAAAGGCGATTCGAATCTACCTCCTGAAATCTGTTTCCTGCAATTCTGCCTTGATTTCAAATCCTCTTTTTTGCCTTCCCTCAATATATTTGTGGACGAGAGTTATCATTTATAACTCTACAGGTTTGTGAATTGCAGTGCCCTGAAGCTCCATTTTACAACTCGCTTTTTGTGAGCTGGCCGTAAAAGCGCAGGATGGCTTCAGGCCCTGTTCTGGTTCTGGGGGGCAGGCTGAGCCTGTGGTTAATTCTTCTTCATGATGGGAAAATAGAGTGCCCTGTGCCTGTCCCAACACCAAGAGCTAGTCTCTCATTGGTTCCACATCTTCCCGTTCATCCTCAGGACAAATTGCAACCTGTACGGAACAGGAGGTTAAAGGTGCTGATGCTCCAAGTAGGGAGATTGCTAGTAAAGTGGCTGCAATGGCGAACCCGAGCACAAGGAGATGAGAAATGAGGTGCGTTTTAGAAACCTTTCCCCATCACACGGTGTACCATATTCTGGGTTTCTATGCCTGTTTTCGATGTAGGAAGATGCCCTTGAACCTGGAGATTTGGGACGCATGGGATGGGTACCACGCAGTATTACTTTAAAGGGTCTGCGTTTACTCACCCAACCTCACCAAACCTCTCAGCCCCAAGAGTGTCCACCCTTATGTCTCATCCAGCTGTGGGTCTAGATATGGTCAATCCAGGTTCCATCACAGCCCCTGAACGAATTGTGTAAGAATTTCTCTCTCTTTCACTGTCTTTGTTTCATGGGGTTTTAAAAGTAATTTATTTTTAGAATGGGGTTTAGCTGCTTTTCACTGCTGTGTTTATGCCGCTTTACACCCACTTCACACACTAACAGAGAGATTTCAATACATAGGTTTTAAGATTATTACTAGTCAGATATATCCTTGTGTGGTGAATAGGGGGTGTTGAGTCCAGTTCTCTGAGCAAGGAGTAGGTCTTGTCTATTACATATTGGGTTTATTTAATGGTATCTGTGCTAATCTGAAGCCGTTGTATAATGTATCACCCAACCTCGCCTTTCCCGTTAAGCAGCCATAGTGTGTTTTCTGCATGTGTGACTCTGTTCTGTTTTGTAATTCAGTTCAAGTGTAACGGTTTTTACTTTCCCTGTATAAGTGATATCTTATGAGAAGTGTCCTTTTCTGTGTGACTTATTTCACTTAGAATCGTCGTACCTAAATCCACTCATCATGCTGCTACTAGCCTTTTGATATTGATTTCAAGGCTGAGTGATATTCCATTGTACATAAGGACCACCACTTATTTATCCATTTTTATCTTTCCTGGGATATTTAAGGTGGAATGAAGTGGAGGTCCTTGGCAACAGAGCAGCCCTAAACTTTGGTGTGCTTGTGTCTTGCTGATTTTTAACTTTCCCAATTTATACCCCCATGCATGGAAGTGCCCTATGCTCTCTAAGCTGTGTTTTTTAGATGTTTCAGGACACACTGTACCCTTCTCCAGAGTGGCTGTTGGCAATTTACATCCCGCCCATCAGCGTAGCAAGGCTCCCCTTTCTCCATGGCCTGTCCTGCATTTCTGGTTTTGACACTTATTTCAGCATGGCCCATTTGACCGATGGGAAGCGAGACTTCTTTGTAGCGCTGATTTGCCTTTCCAGGTTGCTTGGTTGGCCAAAAAGGGCGTATGCGTTTTTTCCTGAATATATTCAGGAAAAAACGCATACGCCCTTTTTGGCCAAGGGCATCATTATCAATGTTTTGCCGCTTTTCATGTGCTTTAAAGGCGATTCGAATCTACCTCCTGAAATCTGTTTCCTGCAATTCTGCCTTGATTTCAAATCCTCTTTTTTGCCTTCCCTCAATATATTTGTGGACGAGAGTTATCATTTATAACTCTGCAGGTTTGTGAATTGCAGTGCCCTGAAGCTCCATTTTACAACTCGCTTTTTGGGAGCTGGCCGTAAAAGCGCAGGATGGCTTCAGGCCCTGTTCTGGTTCCGGGGGGCAGGCTGAGCCTGTGGTTAATTCTTCTTCATGATGGGAAAATAGAGTGCCCTGTGCCTGTCCCAACACCAAGAGCTAGTCTCTCATTGGTTCCACATCTTCCCGTTCATCCTCAGGACAAATTGCAACCTGTACGGAACAGGAGGTTAAAGGTGCTGATGCTCCAAGTAGGGAGATTGCTAGTAAAGTGGCTGCAATGGCGAACCCGAGCACAAGGAGATGAGAAATGAGGTGCGTTTTAGAAACCTTTCCCCATCACACGGTGTACCATATTCTGGGTTTCTATGCCTGTTTTCGATGTAGGAAGATGCCCTTGAACCTGGAGATTTGGGACCCATGGGATGGGTACCACGCAGTATTACTTTAAAGGGTCTGCGTTTACTCACCCAACCTCACCAAAGCTCTCAGCCCCAAGAGTGTCCACCCTTATGTCTCATCCAGCTGTGGGTCTAGATATGGTCAATCCAGGTTCCATCACAGCCCCTGAACGAATTGTGTAAGAATTTCTCTCTCTTTCACTGTCTTTGTTTCCTGGGGTTTTAAAAGTAATTTATTTTTAGAATGGGGTTTAGCTGCTTTTCACTGCTGTGTTTATGCCGCTTTACACCCACTTCACACACTAACAGAGAGATTTCAATACATAGGTTTTAAGATTATTACTAGTCAGATATATCCTTGTGTGGTGAATAGGGGGTGTTGAGTCCAGTTCTCTGAGCAAGGAGTAGGTCTTGTCTATTACATATTGGGTTTATGGAACGGTATCTCAGCTCATTTGAAACCCTTGTTTTATGTATCACCCCACCTCACCTTTCCTGTTAAGCAGCCATAGTGTGTTTTCTGCATGTGTGACTCTGTTCTGTTTTGTAATTCAGTTCAAGTGTAACGGTTTTTACTTTCCCTGTATAAGTGATATCTGATGAGAAGTGTCCTTTTCTGTGTGACTTATTTCACTTAGAATCGTCTCGTACCTAAATCCACTCATCATGCTGCTACTAGCCTTAGGACATTGATTTCATGGCTGAGTGATATTCCATTGTACATAAGGACCACCACTTATTTATCCATTTTTATCTTTCCTGGGATATTTAAGGTGGAATGAAGTGGAGGTCCTTGGCAACAGAGCAGCCCTAAACTTTGGTGTGCTTGTGTCTTGCTGATTTTTAACTTTCCCAATTTATACCCCCATGCATGGAAGTGCCCTATGCTCTCTAAGCTGTGTTTTTTAGATGTTTCAGGACACACTGTACCCTTCTCCAGAGTGGCTGTTGGCAATTTACATCCCGCCCATCAGCGTAGCAAGGCTCCCCTTTCTCCATGGCCTGTCCTGCATTTCTGGTTTTGACACTTATTTCAGCATGGCCCATTTGACCGATGGGAAGCGAGACTTCTTTGTAGCGCTGATTTGCCTTTCCAGGTTGCTTGGTTGGCCAAAAAGGGCGTATGCGTTTTTTCCTGAATATATTCAGGAAAAAACGCATACGCCCTTTTTGGCCAAGGGCATCATTATCAATGTTTTGCCGCTTTTCATGTGCTTTAAAGGCGATTCGAATCTACCTCCTGAAATCTGTTTCCTGCAATTCTGCCTTGATTTCAAATCCTCTTTTTTGCCTTCCCTCAATATATTTGTGGACGAGAGTTATCATTTATAACTCTACAGGTTTGTGAATTGCAGTGCCCTGAAGCTCCATTTTACAACTCGCTTTTTGGGAGCTGGCCGTAAAAGCGCAGGATGGCTTCAGGCCCTGTTCTGGTTCCGGGGGGCAGGCTGAGCCTGTGGTTAATTCTTCTTCATGATGGGAAAATAGAGTGCCCTGTGCCTGTCCCAACACCAAGAGCTAGTCTCTCATTGGTTCCACATCTTCCCGTTCATCCTCAGGACAAATTGCAACCTGTACGGAACAGGAGGTTAAAGGTGCTGATGCTCCAAGTAGGGAGATTGCTAGTAAAGTGGCTGCAATGGCGAACCCGAGCACAAGGAGATGAGAAATGAGGTGCGTTTTAGAAACCTTTCCCCATCACACGGTGTACCATATTCTGGGTTTCTATGCCTGTTTTCGATGTAGGAAGATGCCCTTGAACCTGGAGATTTGGGACCCATGGGATGGGTACCACGCAGTATTACTTTAAAGGGTCTGCGTTTACTCACCCAACCTCACCAAAGCTCTCAGCCCCAAGAGTGTCCACCCTTATGTCTCATCCAGCTGTGGGTCTAGATATGGTCAATCCAGGTTCCATCACAGCCCCTGAACGAATTGTGTAAGAATTTCTCTCTCTTTCACTGTCTTTGATTCATGGGGTTTTAAAAGTAATTTATTTTTAGAATGGGGTTTAGCTGCTTTTCACTGCTGTGTTTATGCCGCTTTACACCCACTTCACACACTAACAGAGAGATTTCAATACATAGGTTTTAAGATTATTACTAGTCAGATATATCCTTGTGTGGTGAATAGGGGGTGTTGAGTCCAGTTCCCTGAGCAAGGAGTAGGTCTTGTCTATTCCATATTGGGTTTATGGAACGGTATCTCAGCTCATTTGAAACCCTTGTTTTATGTATCACCCCACCTCACCTTTCCTGTTAAGCAGCCATAGTGTGTTTCTGCATGTGTGACTCTGTTCTGTTTTGTAATTCAGTTCAAGTGTAACGGTGTTTACTTTCCCTGTATAAGTGATATCTTATGAGAAGTGTCCTTTTCTGTGTGACTTATTTCACTTAGAATCGTCTCGTACCTAAATCCACTCATCATGCTGCTACTAGCCTTAGGACATTGATTTCATGGCTGAGTGATATTCCATTGTACATAAGGACCACCACTTATTTATCCATTTTTATCTTTCCTGGGATATTTAAGGTGGAATGAAGTGGAGGTCCTTGGCAACAGAGCAGCCCTAAAGTATGGTGTGCTTGTGTCTTGCTGATTTTTAACTTTCCCAATTTATACCCCCATGCATGGAAGTGCCCTATGCTCTCTAAGCTGTGTTTTTTAGATGTTTCAGGACACACTGTACCCTTCTCCAGAGTGGCTGTTGGCAATTTACATCCCGCCCATCAGCGTAGCAAGGCTCCCCTTTCTCCATGGCCTGTCCTGCATTTCTGGTTTTGACACTTATTTCAGCATGGCCCATTTGACCGATGGGAAGCGAGACTTCTTTGTAGCGCTGATTTGCCTTTCCAGGTTGCTTGGTTGGCCAAAAAGGGCGTATGCGTTTTTTCCTGAATATATTCAGGAAAAAACGCATACGCCCTTTTTGGCCAAGGGCATCATTATCAATGTTTTGCCGCTTTTCATGTGCTTTAAAGGCGATTCGAATCTACCTCCTGAAATCTGTTTCCTGCAATTCTGCCTTGATTTCAAATCCTCTTTTTTGCCTTCCCTCAATATATTTGTGGACGAGAGTTATCATTTATAACTCTGCAGGTTTGTGAATTGCAGTGCCCTGAAGCTCCATTTTACAACTCGCTTTTTGGGAGCTGGCCGTAAAAGCGCAGGATGGCTTCAGGCCCTGTTCTCGTTCCGGGGGGCAGGCTGAGCCTGTGGTTAATTCTTCTTCCTGATGGGAAAATAGAGTTCCCTGTGCCTGTCCCAACACCAAGAGCTAGTCTCTCATTGGTTCCCCATCTTCCCGTTCATCCTCAGGACAAATTGCAACCTGTACGGAACAGGAGGTTAAAGGTGCTGATGCTCCAAGTAGGGAGATTGCTAGTAAAGTGGCTGCAATGGCGAACCCGAGCACAAGGAGATGAGAAATGAGGTGCGTTTTAGAAACCTTTCCCCATCACACGGTGTACCATATTCTGGGTTTCTATGCATGTTTTCGATGTAGGAAGATGCCCTTGAACCTGGAGATTTGTGACCCATGGGATGGGTACCACGCAGCATTACTTTAAAGGGTCTGCGTTTACTCACCCAACCTCACCAAACCTCTCAGCCCCAAGAGTGTCCACCCTTATGTCTCATCCAGCTGTGGGTCTAGATATGGTCAATCCAGGTTCCATCACAGCCCCTGAACGAATTGTGTAAGAATTTCTCTCTCTTTCACTGTCTTTGTTTCCTGGGGTTTTAAAAGTAATTTATTTTTAGAATGGGGTTTAGCTGCTTTTCACTGCTGTGTTTATGCCGCTTTACACCCACTTCACACACTAACAGAGAGATTTCAATACATAGGTTTTAAGATTATTACTAGTCAGATATATCCTTGTGTGGTGAATAGGGGGTGTTGAGTCCAGTTCTCTTAGCAAGGAGTAGGTCTTGTCTATTACATATTGGGTTTATGGAACGGTATCTCAGCTCATTTGAAACCCTTGTTTTATGTATCACCCCACCTCACCTTTCCTGTTAAGCAGCCATAGTGTGTTTTCTGCACGTGTGACTCTGTTCTGTTTTGTAATTCAGTTCAAGTGTAACGGTTTTTACTTTCCCTGTATAAGTGATATCTGATGAGAAGTGTCCTTTTCTGTGTGACTTATTTCACTTAGAATCGTCTCGTACCTAAATCCACTCATCATGCTGCTACTAGCCTTAGGACATTGATTTCATGGCTGAGTGATATTCCATTGTACATAAGGACCACCACTTATTTATCCATTTTTATCTTTCCTGGGATATTTAAGGTGGAATGAAGTGGAGGTCCTTGGCAACAGAGCAGCCCTAAACTTTGGTGTGCTTGTGTCTTGCTGATTTTTAACTTTCCCAATTTATACCCCCATGCATGGAAGTGCCCTATGCTCTCTAAGCTGTGTTTTTTAGATGTTTCAGGACACACTGTACCCTTCTCCAGAGTGGCTGTTGGCAATTTACATCCCGCCCATCAGCGTAGCAAGGCTCCCATTTCTCCATGGCCTGTCCTGCATTTCTGGTTTTGACACTTATTTCAGCATGACCCATTTGACCGATGGGAAGCGAGACTTTTTTGTATCGCTGATTTGCCTTTCCAGGTTGCTTGGTTGGCCAAAAAGGGCGTATGCGTTTTTTCCTGAATATATTTAGGAAAAAACGCATACGCCCTTTTTGGCCAAGGGCATCATTATCAATGTTTTGCCGCTTTTCATGTGCTTTAAAGGCGATTCGAATCTACCTCCTGAAATCTGTTTCCTGCAATTCTGCCTTGATTTCAAATCCTCTTTTTTGCGTTCCCTCAATATATTTGTGGACGAGAGTTATCATTTATAACTCTGCAGGTTTGTGAATTGCAGTGCCCTGAAGCTCCATTTTACAACTCGCTTTTTGGGAGCTGGCCGTAAAAGCGCAGGATGGCTTCAGGCCCTGTTCTCGTTCCGGGGGGCAGGCTGAGCCTGTGGTTAATTCTTCTTCCTGATGGGAAAATAGAGTGCCCTGTGCCTGTCCCAACACCAACAGCTCTTCTCTCATTGGTTCCCCATCTTCCCATTCATCCTCAGGACAATTTGCAACCTGTACGGAACAGGAGGTTAAAGGTGCTGATGCTCCAAGTAGGGAGATTGCTAGTAAAGTGGCTGCAATGGCGAACCCGAGCACAAGGAGATGAGAAATGAGGTGCGTTTTAGAAACCTTTCCCCATCACACGGTGTACCATATTCTGGGTTTCTATGCATGTTTTCGATGTAGGAAGATGCCCTTGAACCTGGAGATTTGGGACCCATGGGATGGGTACCACGCAGTATTACTTTAAAGGGTCTGCGTTTACTCACCCAACCTCACCAAAGCTCTCAGCCCCAAGAGTGTCCACCCTTATGTCTCATCCAGCTGTGGGTCTAGATATGGTCAATCCAGGTTCCATCACAGCCCCTGAACGAATTGTGTAAGAATTTCTCTCTCTTTCACTGTCTTTGTTTCCTGGGGTTTTAAAAGTAATTTATTTTTAGAATGGGGTTTAGCTGCTTTTCACTGCTGTGTTTATGCCGCTTTACACCCACTTCACACACTAACAGAGAGATTTCAATACATAGGTTTTAAGATTATTACTAGTCAGATATATCCTTGTGTGGTGAATAGGGGGTGTTGAGTCCAGTTCCCTGAGCAAGGAGTAGGTCTTGTCTATTCCATATTGGGTTTATGGAACGGTATCTCAGCTCATTTGAAACCCTTGTTTTATGTATCACCCCACCTCACCTTTCCTGTTAAGCAGCCATAGTGTGTTTCTGCATGTGTGACTCTGTTCTGTTTTGTAATTCAGTTCAAGTGTAACGGTGTTTACTTTCCCTGTATAAGTGATATCTTATGAGAAGTGTCCTTTTCTGTGTGACTTATTTCACTTAGAATCGTCTCGTACCTAAATCCACTCATCATGCTGCTACTAGCCTTAGGATATTGATTTCATGGCTGAGTGATATTCCATTGTACATAAGGACCACCACTTATTTATCCATTTTTATCTTTCCTGGGATATTTAAGGTGGAATGAAGTGGAGGTCCTTGGCAACAGAGCAGCCCTAAACTTTGGTGTGCTTGTGTCTTGCTGATTTTTAACTTTCCCAATTTATACCCACATGCATGGAAGTGCCCTATGCTCTCTAAGCTGTGTTTTTTAGATGTTTCAGGACACACTGTACCCTTCTCCAGAGTGGCTGTTGGCAATTTACATCCCGCCCATCAGCGTAGCAAGGCTGCCATTTCTCCATGGCCTGTCCTGCATTTCTGGTTTTGACACTTATTTCAGCATGGCCCATTTGACCGATGGGAAGCGAGACTTCTTTGTAGCGCTGATTTGCCTTTCCAGGTTGCTTGGTTGGCCAAAAAGGGCGTATGCGTTTTTTCCTGAATATATTCAGGAAAAAACGCATACGCCCTTTTTGGCCAAGGGCATCATTGTCAACGTTTTGCCGCTTTTCATGTGCTTTAAAGGCGATTCGAATCTACCTCCTGAAATCTGTTTCCTGCAATTCTGCCTTGATTTCAAATCCTCTTTTTTGCCTTCCCTCAATATATTTGTGGACGAGAGTTATCATTTATAACTCTGCAGGTTTGTGAATTGCAGTGCCCTGAAGCTCCATTTTACAATTCGCTTTTTGGGAGCTGGCCGTAAAAGCGCAGGATGGCTTCAGGCCCTGTTCTGGTTCTGGGGGGCAGGCTGAGCCTGTGGTTAATTCTTCTTCATGATGGGAAAATAGAGTGCCCTGTGCCTGTCCCAACACCAAGAGCTAGTCTCTCATTGGTTCCACATCTTCCCGTTCATCCTCAGGACAAATTGCAACCTGTACGGAACAGGAGGTTAAAGGTGCTGATGCTCCAAGTAGGGAGATTGCTAGTAAAGTGGCTGCAATGGCGAACCCGAGCACAAGGAGATGAGAAATGAGGTGCGTTTTAGAAACCTTTCCCCATCACACGGTGTACCATATTCTGGGTTTCTATGCCTGTTTTCGATGTAGGAAGATGCCCTTGAACCTGGAGATTTGGGACCCATGGGATGGGTACCACGCAGTATTACTTTAAAGGGTCTGCGTTTACTCACCCAACCTCACCAAACCTCTCAGCCCCAAGAGTGTCCACCCTTATGTCTCATCCAGCTGTGGGTCTAGATATGGTCAATCCAGGTTCCATCACAGCCCCTGAACGAATTGTGTAAGAATTTCTCTCTCTTTCACTGTCTTTGTTTCATGGGGTTTTAAAAGTAATTTATTTTTAGAATGGGGTTTAGCTGCTTTTCACTGCTGTGTTTATGCCGCTTTACACCCACTTCACACACTAACAGAGAGATTTCAATACATAGGTTTTAAGATTATTACTAGTCAGATATATCCTTGTGTGGTGAATAGGGGGTGTTGAGTCCAGTTCTCTGAGCAAGGAGTAGGTCTTGTCTATTACATATTGGGTTTATGGAACGGTATCTCAGCTCATTTGAAACCCTTGTTTTATGTATCACCCCACCTCACCTTCCCTGTTAAGCAGCCATAGTGTGTTTTCTGCATGTGTGACTCTGTTCTGTTTTGTATTTCAGTTCAAGTGTAATGGTTTTTACTTTCCCTCTATAAGTGATATCTTATGAGATGTGTCCTTTTCTGTGTGACTTATTTCACTTAGAATCATCGTACCTAAATCCACTCATCATGCTGCTACTAGCCTTAGGACATTGATTTCATGGCTGAGTGATATTCCATTGTACATAAGGACCACCACTTATTTATCCATTTTTATCTTTCCTGGGATATTTAAGGTGGAATGAAGTGGAGGTCCTTGGCAACAGAGCAGCCCTAAACTTTGGTGTGCTTGTGTCTTGCTGATTTTTAACTTTCCCAATTTATACCCCCATGCATGGAAGTGCCCTATGCTCTCTAAGCTGTGTTTTTTAGATGTTTCAGGACACACTGTACCCTTCTCCAGAGTGGCTGTTGGCAATTTACATCCCGCCCATCAGCGTCGCAAGGCTCCCCTTTCTCCATGGCCTGTCCTGCATTTCTGGTTTTGACACTTTTCTCAGCATGGCCCTTGTGACCAATGGGAAGCGAGACTTCTTTGTAGTGCTGATTTGCCTTTCCAGGTTGCTTGGTTGGCCAAAAAGGGCGTATGCGTTTTTTCCTGAATATATTCAGGAAAAAACGCATACGCCCTTTTTGGCCAAGGGCATCATTATCAATGTTTTGCCGCTTTTCATGTGCTTTAAAGGCGATTCGAATCTACCTCCTGAAATCTGTTTCCTGCAATTCTGCCTTGATTTCAAATCCTCTTTTTTGCCTTCCCTCAATATATTTGTGGACGAGAGTTATCATTTATAACTCTGCAGGTTTGTGAATTGCAGTGCCCTGAAGCTCCATTTTACAACTCGCTTTTTGGGAGCTGGCCGTAAAAGCGCAGGATGGCTTCAGGCCCTGTTCTCGTTCCGGGGGGCAGGCTGAGCCTGTGGTTAATTCTTCTTCCTGATGGGAAAATAGAGTGCCCTGTGCCTGTCCCAACACCAAGAGCTAGTCTCTCATTGGTTCCCCATCTTCCCGTTCATCCTCAGGACAAATTGCAACCTGTACGGAACAGGAGGTTAAAGGTGCTGATGCTCCAAGTAGGGAGATTGCTAGTAAAGTGGCTGCAATGGCGAACCCGAGCACAAGGAGATGAGAAATGAGGTGCGTTTTAGAAACCTTTCCCCATCACACGGTGTACCATATTCTGGGTTTCTATGCATGTTTTCGATGTAGGAAGATGCCCTTGAACCTGGAGATTTGGGACCCATGGGATGGGTACCACGCAGTATTACTTTAAAGGGTCTGCGTTTACTCACCCAACCTCACCAAAGCTCTCAGCCCCAAGAGTGTCCACCCTTATGTCTCATCCAGCTGTGGGTCTAGATATGGTCAATCCAGGTTCCATCACAGCCCCTGAACGAATTGTGTAAGAATTTCTCTCTCTTTCACTGTCTTTGTTTCCTGGGGTTTTAAAAGTAATTTATTTTTAGAATGGGGTTTACCTGCTTTTCACTGCTGTGTTTATGCCGCTTTACACCCACTTCACACACTAACAGAGAGATTTCAATACATAGGTTTTAAGATTATTACTAGTCAGATATATCCTTGTGTGGTGAATAGGGGGTGTTGAGTCCAGTTCTCTGAGCAAGGAGTAGGTCTTGTCTATTACATATTGGGTTTATGGAACGGTATCTCAGCTCATTTGAAACCCTTGTTTTATGTATCACCCCACCTCACCTTTCCTGTTAAGCAGCCATAGTGTGTTTTCTGCATGTGTGACTCTGTTCTGTTTTGTAATTCAGTTCAAGTGTAACGGTTTTTACTTTCCCTGTATAAGTGATATCTGATGAGAAGTGTCCTTTTCTGTGTGACTTATTTCACTTAGAATCGTCTCGTACCTAAATCCACTCATCATGCTGCTACTAGCCTTAGGACATTGATTTCATGGCTGAGTGATATTCCATTGTACATAAGGACCACCACTTATTTATCCATTTTTATCTTTCCTGGGATATTTAAGGTGGAATGAAGTGGAGGTCCTTGGCAACAGAGCAGCCCTAAACTTTGGTGCGCTTATGTCTTGCTGATTTTTAACTTTCCCAATTTATACCCCCATGCATGGAAGTGCCCTATGCTCTCTAAGCTGTGTTTTTTAGATGTTTCAGGACACACTGTACCCTTCTCCAGAGTGGCTGTTGGCAATTTACATCCCGCCCATCAGCGTAGCAAGGCTCCCCTTTCTCCATGGCCTGTCCTGCATTTCTGGTTTTGACACTTATTTCAGCATGGCCCATTTGACCGATGGGAAGCGAGACTTCTTTGTAGCGCTGATTTGCCTTTCCAGGTTGCTTGGTTGGCCAAAAAGGGCGTATGCGTTTTTTCCTGAATATATTCAGGAAAAAACGCATACGCCCTTTTTGGCCAAGGGCATCATTATCAATGTTTTGCCGCTTTTCATGTGCTTTAAAGGCGATTCGAATCTACCTCCTGAAATCTGTTTCCTGCAATTCTGCCTTGATTTCAAATCCTCTTTTTTGCGTTCCCTCAATATATTTGTGGACGAGAGTTATCATTTATAACTCTGCAGGTTTGTGAATTGCAGTGCCCTGAAGCTCCATTTTACAACTCGCTTTTTGGGAGCTGGCCGTAAAAGCGCAGGATGGCTTCAGGCCCTGTTCTCGTTCCGGGGGGCAGGCTGAGCCTGTGGTTAATTCTTCTTCCTGATGGGAAAATAGAGTGCCCTGTGCCTGTCCCAACACCAACAGCTCTTCTCTCATTGGTTCCCCATCTTCCCATTCATCCTCAGGACAATTTGCAACCTGTACGGAACAGGAGGTTAAAGGTGCTGATGCTCCAAGTAGGGAGATTGCTAGTAAAGTGGCTGCAATGGCGAACCCGAGCACAAGGAGATGAGAAATGAGGTGCGTTTTAGAAACCTTTCCCCATCACACGGTGTACCATATTCTGGGTTTCTATGCATGTTTTCGATGTAGGAAGATGCCCTTGAACCTGGAGATTTGGGACCCATGGGATGGGTACCACGCAGTATTACTTTAAAGGGTCTGCGTTTACTCACCCAACCTCACCAAAGCTCTCAGCCCCAAGAGTGTCCACCCTTATGTCTCATCCAGCTGTGGGTCTAGATATGGTCAATCCAGGTTCCATCACAGCCCCTGAACGAATTGTGTAAGAATTTCTCTCTCTTTCACTGTCTTTGTTTCCTGGGGTTTTAAAAGTAATTTATTTTTAGAATGGGGTTTAGCTGCTTTTCACTGCTGTGTTTATGCCGCTTTACACCCACTTCACACACTAACAGAGAGATTTCAATACATAGGTTTTAAGATTATTACTAGTCAGATATATCCTTGTGTGGTGAATAGGGGGTGTTGAGTCCAGTTCCCTGAGCAAGGAGTAGGTCTTGTCTATTCCATATTGGGTTTATGGAACGGTATCTCAGCTCATTTGAAACCCTTGTTTTATGTATCACCCCACCTCACCTTTCCTGTTAAGCAGCCATAGTGTGTTTCTGCATGTGTGACTCTGTTCTGTTTTGTAATTCAGTTCAAGTGTAACGGTGTTTACTTTCCCTGTATAAGTGATATCTTATGAGAAGTGTCCTTTTCTGTGTGACTTATTTCACTTAGAATCGTCTCGTACCTAAATCCACTCATCATGCTGCTACTAGCCTTAGGATATTGATTTCATGGCTGAGTGATATTCCATTGTACATAAGGACCACCACTTATTTATCCATTTTTATCTTTCCTGGGATATTTAAGGTGGAATGAAGTGGAGGTCCTTGGCAACAGAGCAGCCCTAAACTTTGGTGTGCTTGTGTCTTGCTGATTTTTAACTTTCCCAATTTATACCCCCATGCATGGAAGTGCCCTATGCTCTCTAAGCTGTGTTTTTTAGATGTTTCAGGACACACTGTACCCTTCTCCAGAGTGGCTGTTGGCAATTTACATCCCGCCCATCAGCGTAGCAAGGCTGCCATTTCTCCATGGCCTGTCCTGCATTTCTGGTTTTGACACTTATTTCAGCATGGCCCATTTGACCGATGGGAAGCGAGACTTCTTTGTAGCGCTGATTTGCCTTTCCAGGTTGCTTGGTTGGCCAAAAAGGGCGTATGCGTTTTTTCCTGAATATATTCAGGAAAAAACGCATACGCCCTTTTTGGCCAAGGGCATCATTGTCAACGTTTTGCCGCTTTTCATGTGCTTTAAAGGCGATTCGAATCTACCTCCTGAAATCTGTTTCCTGCAATTCTGCCTTGATTTCAAATCCTCTTTTTTGCCTTCCCTCAATATATTTGTGGACGAGAGTTATCATTTATAACTCTGCAGGTTTGTGAATTGCAGTGCCCTGAAGCTCCATTTTACAATTCGCTTTTTGGGAGCTGGCCGTAAAAGCGCAGGATGGCTTCAGGCCCTGTTCTGGTTCTGGGGGGCAGGCTGAGCCTGTGGTTAATTCTTCTTCATGATGGGAAAATAGAGTGCCCTGTGCCTGTCCCAACACCAAGAGCTAGTCTCTCATTGGTTCCACATCTTCCCGTTCATCCTCAGGACAAATTGCAACCTGTACGGAACAGGAGGTTAAAGGTGCTGATGCTCCAAGTAGGGAGATTGCTAGTAAAGTGGCTGCAATGGCGAACCCGAGCACAAGGAGATGAGAAATGAGGTGCGTTTTAGAAACCTTTCCCCATCACACGGTGTACCATATTCTGGGTTTCTATGCCTGTTTTCGATGTAGGAAGATGCCCTTGAACCTGGAGATTTGGGACCCATGGGATGGGTACCACGCAGTATTACTTTAAAGGGTCTGCGTTTACTCACCCAACCTCACCAAACCTCTCAGCCCCAAGAGTGTCCACCCTTATGTCTCATCCAGCTGTGGGTCTAGATATGGTCAATCCAGGTTCCATCACAGCCCCTGAACGAATTGTGTAAGAATTTCTCTCTCTTTCACTGTCTTTGTTTCATGGGGTTTTAAAAGTAATTTATTTTTAGAATGGGGTTTAGCTGCTTTTCACTGCTGTGTTTATGCCGCTTTACACCCACTTCACACACTAACAGAGAGATTTCAATACATAGGTTTTAAGATTATTACTAGTCAGATATATCCTTGTGTGGTGAATAGGGGGTGTTGAGTCCAGTTCTCTGAGCAAGGAGTAGGTCTTGTCTATTACATATTGGGTTTATGGAACGGTATCTCAGCTCATTTGAAACCCTTGTTTTATGTATCACCCCACCTCACCTTCCCTGTTAAGCAGCCATAGTGTGTTTTCTGCATGTGTGACTCTGTTCTGTTTTGTATTTCAGTTCAAGTGTAATGGTTTTTACTTTCCCTCTATAAGTGATATCTTATGAGATGTGTCCTTTTCTGTGTGACTTATTTCACTTAGAATCATCGTACCTAAATCCACTCATCATGCTGCTACTAGCCTTAGGACATTGATTTCATGGCTGAGTGATATTCCATTGTACATAAGGACCACCACTTATTTATCCATTTTTATCTTTCCTGGGATATTTAAGGTGGAATGAAGTGGAGGTCCTTGGCAACAGAGCAGCCCTAAACTTTGGTGTGCTTGTGTCTTGCTGATTTTTAACTTTCCCAATTTATACCCCCATGCATGGAAGTGCCCTATGCTCTCTAAGCTGTGTTTTTTAGATGTTTCAGGACACACTGTACCCTTCTCCAGAGTGGCTGTTGGCAATTTACATCCCGCCCATCAGCGTCGCAAGGCTCCCCTTTCTCCATGGCCTGTCCTGCATTTCTGGTTTTGACACTTTTCTCAGCATGGCCCTTGTGACCAATGGGAAGCGAGACTTCTTTGTAGTGCTGATTTGCCTTTCCAGGTTGCTTGGTTGGCCAAAAAGGGCGTATGCGTTTTTTCCTGAATATATTCAGGAAAAAACGCATACGCCCTTTTTGGCCAAGGGCATCATTATCAATGTTTTGCCGCTTTTCATGTGCTTTAAAGGCGATTCGAATCTACCTCCTGAAATCTGTTTCCTGCAATTCTGCCTTGATTTCAAATCCTCTTTTTTGCCTTCCCTCAATATATTTGTGGACGAGAGTTATCATTTATAACTCTGCAGGTTTGTGAATTGCAGTGCCCTGAAGCTCCATTTTACAACTCGCTTTTTGGGAGCTGGCCGTAAAAGCGCAGGATGGCTTCAGGCCCTGTTCTCGTTCCGGGGGGCAGGCTGAGCCTGTGGTTAATTCTTCTTCCTGATGGGAAAATAGAGTGCCCTGTGCCTGTCCCAACACCAAGAGCTAGTCTCTCATTGGTTCCCCATCTTCCCGTTCATCCTCAGGACAAATTGCAACCTGTACGGAACAGGAGGTTAAAGGTGCTGATGCTCCAAGTAGGGAGATTGCTAGTAAAGTGGCTGCAATGGCGAACCCGAGCACAAGGAGATGAGAAATGAGGTGCGTTTTAGAAACCTTTCCCCATCACACGGTGTACCATATTCTGGGTTTCTATGCATGTTTTCGATGTAGGAAGATGCCCTTGAACCTGGAGATTTGGGACCCATGGGATGGGTACCACGCAGTATTACTTTAAAGGGTCTGCGTTTACTCACCCAACCTCACCAAAGCTCTCAGCCCCAAGAGTGTCCACCCTTATGTCTCATCCAGCTGTGGGTCTAGATATGGTCAATCCAGGTTCCATCACAGCCCCTGAACGAATTGTGTAAGAATTTCTCTCTCTTTCACTGTCTTTGTTTCCTGGGGTTTTAAAAGTAATTTATTTTTAGAATGGGGTTTACCTGCTTTTCACTGCTGTGTTTATGCCGCTTTACACCCACTTCACACACTAACAGAGAGATTTCAATACATAGGTTTTAAGATTATTACTAGTCAGATATATCCTTGTGTGGTGAATAGGGGGTGTTGAGTCCAGTTCTCTGAGCAAGGAGTAGGTCTTGTCTATTACATATTGGGTTTATGGAACGGTATCTCAGCTCATTTGAAACCCTTGTTTTATGTATCACCCCACCTCACCTTTCCTGTTAAGCAGCCATAGTGTGTTTTCTGCATGTGTGACTCTGTTCTGTTTTGTAATTCAGTTCAAGTGTAACGGTTTTTACTTTCCCTGTATAAGTGATATCTGATGAGAAGTGTCCTTTTCTGTGTGACTTATTTCACTTAGAATCGTCTCGTACCTAAATCCACTCATCATGCTGCTACTAGCCTTAGGACATTGATTTCATGGCTGAGTGATATTCCATTGTACATAAGGACCACCACTTATTTATCCATTTTTATCTTTCCTGGGATATTTAAGGTGGAATGAAGTGGAGGTCCTTGGCAACAGAGCAGCCCTAAACTTTGGTGTGCTTATGTCTTGCTGATTTTTAACTTTCCCAATTTATACCCCCATGCATGGAAGTGCCCTATGCTCTCTAAGCTGTGTTTTTTAGATGTTTCAGGACACACTGTACCCTTCTCCAGAGTGGCTGTTGGCAATTTACATCCCGCCCATCAGCGTAGCAAGGCTCCCCTTTCTCCATGGCCTGTCCTGCATTTCTGGTTTTGACACTTATTTCAGCATGGCCCATTTGACCGATGGGAAGCGAGACTTCTTTGTAGCGCTGATTTGCCTTTCCAGGTTGCTTGGTTGGCCAAAAAGGGCGTATGCGTTTTTTCCTGAATATATTCAGGAAAAAACGCATACGCCCTTTTTGGCCAAGGGCATCATTATCAATGTTTTGCCGCTTTTCATGTGCTTTAAAGGCGATTCGAATCTACCTCCTGAAATCTGTTTCCTGCAATTCTGCCTTGATTTCAAATCCTCTTTTTTGCCTTCCCTCAATATATTTGTGGACGAGAGTTATCATTTATAACTCTGCAGGTTTGTGAATTGCAGTGCCCTGAAGCTCCATTTTACAACTCGCTTTTTGGGAGCTGGCCGTAAAAGCGCAGGATGGCTTCAGGCCCTGTTCTCGTTCCGGGGGGCAGGCTGAGCCTGTGGTTAATTCTTCTTCCTGATGGGAAAATAGAGTGCCCTGTGCCTGTCCCAACACCAAGAGCTAGTCTCTCATTGGTTCCCCATCTTCCCATTCACCCTCAGGACAAATTGCAACCTGTACGGAACAGGAGGTTAAAGGTGCTGATGCTCCAAGTAGGGAGATTGCTAGTAAAGTGGCTGCAATGGCGAACCCGAGCACAAGGAGATGAGAAATGAGGTGCGTTTTAGAAACCTTTCCCCATCACACGGTGTACCATATTCTGGGTTTCTATGCATGTTTTCGATGTAGGAAGATGCCCTTGAACCTGGAGATTTGGGACCCATGGGATGGGTACCACGCAGTATTACTTTAAAGGGTCTGCGTTTACTCACCCAACCTCACCAAAGCTCTCAGCCCCAAGAGTGTCCACCCTTATGTGTCATCCAGCTGTGGGTCTAGATATGGTCAATCCAGGTTCCATCACAGCCCCTGAACGAATTGTGTAAGAATTTCTCTCTCTTTCACTGTCTTTGTTTCCTGGGGTTTTAAAAGTAATTTATTTTTAGAATGGGGTTTAGCTGCTTTTCACTGCTGTGTTTATGCCGCTTTACACCCACTTCCTTTTCTGTGTGACTTATTTCACTTAGAATCGTCGTACCTAAATCCACTCATCATGCTGCTACTAGCCTTATGACATTGATTTCATGGCTGAGTGATATTCCATTGTACATAAGGACCACAACTTCTTTATCCATTTTTCTCTTTCCTGGGATATTGAAGGTGGAATGAAGTGGAGGTCCTTGGCAACAGAGCAGCCCTAAACTTTGGTGTGCTTGTGTCTTGCTGATTTTTAATTTTCCCAATTTATACCCCCATGCGTGGAAGTGCCCTATGCGCTCTAAGCTGTGTTTTTTAGATGTTTGTGGACACACTGTACCCTTCTCCAGCGTGGCTGTTGGCAATTTACATCCCGCCCATCAGCGTAGCAAGGCTCCCATTTCTCCATGGCCTGTCCTGCATTTCTGGTTTTGACACTTTTCTCAGCATGGCCCTTTTGACCGATGGGAAGCGAGACTTCTTTGTAGCGCTGATTTGCCTTTCCAGGTTGCTTGGTTGGCCAAAAAGGGCGTATGCGTTTTTTCCTGAATATATTCAGGAAAAAACGCATACGCCCTTTTTGGCCAAGGGCATCATTGTCAACGTTTTGCCACTTTTCATGTGCTTTAAAGGCGATTCGAATCTACCTCCTGAAATCTGTTTCCTGCAATTCTGCCTTGATTTCAAATCCTCTTTTTGCCTTCCCTCAATATATTTGTGGACGAGAGTTATCATTTATAACTCTGCAGGTTTGTGAATTGCAGTGCCCTGAAGCTCCATTTTACAACTCGCTTTTTTGGGAGCTGGCCGCAAAAGCGCAGGATGGCTTCAGGCCCTGTTCTGGTTCTGGGGGGCAGGCTGAGCCTGTGGATATTTCTTCTTCCTGATGGGAAAATAGAGTGACCTGTGTCTGTCCCAATACCAAGAGCTAGTCTCTCATTGGTTCCCCGTCTTCCCGTTCATCCTCAGGAAAAATTGCAACCTATACGGAACAGGAGGTTAAAGGTGCTGATACTCCAAGTAGGGAGATTGCTAGTAAAGTGGCTGGAATTGCGAACCCAAGCTCAAGGAGATGACAAATGAGGTGCGTTTTAGAAAGCTTTCCCCATCACACGGTGTACCATCTTCTGGGTTTCTCATGCATGTTTTCGATGTAGGAAGATGCCCTTGAACCTGGAGATTTGGGACCCATGGGATGGGTACCACACAGTATTACTTTAAAGGGTCTGCGTTTGCTCACCCAACCTCACCAAACCTCTCATCCCCAAGAGTGTCCACCCTTATGTCTCATCCAGCTGTGGGTCTAGATATGGTCAATCCGGGTTGCATCACAGCCCCTGAACGAATTGTGTAAGAATTTCTCTCTCTTTCTCTGTCTTTGTTTCATGGGTTTTTAAAAGTAATTTATGTTTATAATGGGGTTTAGCTGCTTTTCACTGCTGTGTTTATGCCGCTTTACACCCACTTGACACACTAACAGAGAGATTTCAATACATAGGTTTTAAGATTATTACTAGTCAGATATATCCTTGTGTGGTGAATAGGGGGTGTTGAGTCCAGTTCTCTGAGCAAGGAGTCGGTCTTGTCTATTACATATTGGGTTTATGGAACGGTATCTCAGCTAATTTGAAACCCTTGTTTTATGTATCACCCCACCTCACCTTCCCTGTTAAGCAGCCATAGTGTGTTTTCTCCATGTGTGACTCTGTTCTGTTTTGTATTTCAGTTCAAGTGTAATGGTTTTTACTTTCCCTGTATAAGTGATATCTTATGAGAAGTGTCCTTTTCTGTGTGACTTATTTCACTTAGAATCGTCGTACCTAAATCCACTCATCATGCTGCTACTAGCCTTATGACATTGATTTCATGGCTGAGTGATATTCCATTGTACATAAGGACCACAACTTCTTTATCCATTTTTCTCTTTCCTGGGATATTGAAGGTGGAATGAAGTGGAGGTCCTTGGCAACAGAGCAGCCCTAAACTTTGGTGTGCTTGTGTCTTGCTGATTTTTAATTTTCCCAATTTATACCCCCATGCGTGGAAGTGCCCTATGCGCTCTAAGCTGTGTTTTTTAGATGTTTGTGGACACACCGTACCCTTCTCCAGCGTGGCTGTTGGCAATTTACATCCCGCCCATCAGCGTAGCAAGGCTCCCATTTCTCCATGGCCTGTCCTGCATTTCTGGTTTTGACACTTTTCTCAGCATGGCCCTTTTGACCGATGGGAAGCGAGACTTCTTTGTAGCGCTGATTTGCCTTTCCAGGTTGCTTGGTTGGCCAAAAAGGGCGTATGCGTTTTTTCCTGAATATATTCAGGAAAAAACGCATACGCCCTTTTTGGCCAAGGGCATCATTGTCAACGTTTTGCCACTTTTCATGTGCTTTAAAGGCGATTCGAATCTACCTCCTGAAATCTGTTTCCTGCAATTCTGCCTTGATTTCAAATCCTCTTTTTGCCTTCCCTCAATATATTTGTGGACGAGAGTTATCATTTATAACTCTGCAGGTTTGTGAATTGCAGTGCCCTGAAGCTCCATTTTACAATTCGCTTTTTGGGAGCTGGCCGTAAAAGCGCAGGATGGCTTCAGGCCCTGTTCTGGTTCTGGGGGGCAGGCTGAGCCTGTGGTTAATTCTTCTTCATGATGGGAAAATAGAGTGCCCTGTGCCTGTCCCAACACCAAGAGCTAGTCTCTCATTGGTTCCACATCTTCCCGTTCATCCTCAGGACAAATTGCAACCTGTACGGAACAGGAGGTTAAAGGTGCTGATGCTCCAAGTAGGGAGATTGCTAGTAAAGTGGCTGCAATGGCGAACCCGAGCACAAGGAGATGAGAAATGAGGTGCGTTTTAGAAACCTTTCCCCATCACACGGTGTACCATATTCTGGGTTTCTATGCCTGTTTTCGATGTAGGAAGATGCCCTTGAACCTGGAGATTTGGGACCCATGGGATGGGTACCACGCAGTATTACTTTAAAGGGTCTGCGTTTACTCACCCAACCTCACCAAACCTCTCAGCCCCAAGAGTGTCCACCCTTATGTCTCATCCAGCTGTGGGTCTAGATATGGTCAATCCAGGTTCCATCACAGCCCCTGAACGAATTGTGTAAGAATTTCTCTCTCTTTCACTGTCTTTGTTTCATGGGGTTTTAAAAGTAATTTATTTTTAGAATGGGGTTTAGCTGCTTTTCACTGCTGTGTTTATGCCGCTTTACACCCACTTCACACACTAACAGAGAGATTTCAATACATAGGTTTTAAGATTATTACTAGTCAGATATATCCTTGTGTGGTGAATAGGGGGTGTTGAGTCCAGTTCTCTGAGCAAGGAGTAGGTCTTGTCTATTACATATTGGGTTTATGGAACGGTATCTCAGCTCATTTGAAACCCTTGTTTTATGTATCACCCCACCTCACCTTCCCTGTTAAGCAGCCATAGTGTGTTTTCTGCATGTGTGACTCTGTTCTGTTTTGTATTTCAGTTCAAGTGTAATGGTTTTTACTTTCCCTCTATAAGTGATATCTTATGAGATGTGTCCTTTTCTGTGTGACTTATTTCACTTAGAATCATCGTACCTAAATCCACTCATCATGCTGCTACTAGCCTTAGGACATTGATTTCATGGCTGAGTGATATTCCATTGTACATAAGGACCACCACTTATTTATCCATTTTTATCTTTCCTGGGATATTTAAGGTGGAATGAAGTGGAGGTCCTTGGCAACAGAGCAGCCCTAAACTTTGGTGTGCTTGTGTCTTGCTGATTTTTAACTTTCCCAATTTATACCCCCATGCATGGAAGTGCCCTATGCTCTCTAAGCTGTGTTTTTTAGATGTTTCAGGACACACTGTACCCTTCTCCAGAGTGGCTGTTGGCAATTTACATCCCGCCCATCAGCGTCGCAAGGCTCCCCTTTCTCCATGGCCTGTCCTGCATTTCTGGTTTTGACACTTTTCTCAGCATGGCCCTTGTGACCAATGGGAAGCGAGACTTCTTTGTAGTGCTGATTTGCCTTTCCAGGTTGCTTGGTTGGCCAAAAAGGGCGTATGCGTTTTTTCCTGAATATATTCAGGAAAAAACGCATACGCCCTTTTTGGCCAAGGGCATCATTATCAATGTTTTGCCGCTTTTCATGTGCTTTAAAGGCGATTCGAATCTACCTCCTGAAATCTGTTTCCTGCAATTCTGCCTTGATTTCAAATCCTCTTTTTTGCCTTCCCTCAATATATTTGTGGACGAGAGTTATCATTTATAACTCTGCAGGTTTGTGAATTGCAGTGCCCTGAAGCTCCATTTTACAACTCGCTTTTTGGGAGCTGGCCGTAAAAGCGCAGGATGGCTTCAGGCCCTGTTCTCGTTCCGGGGGGCAGGCTGAGCCTGTGGTTAATTCTTCTTCCTGATGGGAAAATAGAGTGCCCTGTGCCTGTCCCAACACCAAGAGCTAGTCTCTCATTGGTTCCCCATCTTCCCGTTCATCCTCAGGACAAATTGCAACCTGTACGGAACAGGAGGTTAAAGGTGCTGATGCTCCAAGTAGGGAGATTGCTAGTAAAGTGGCTGCAATGGCGAACCCGAGCACAAGGAGATGAGAAATGAGGTGCGTTTTAGAAACCTTTCCCCATCACACGGTGTACCATATTCTGGGTTTCTATGCATGTTTTCGATGTAGGAAGATGCCCTTGAACCTGGAGATTTGGGACCCATGGGATGGGTACCACGCAGTATTACTTTAAAGGGTCTGCGTTTACTCACCCAACCTCACCAAAGCTCTCAGCCCCAAGAGTGTCCACCCTTATGTCTCATCCAGCTGTGGGTCTAGATATGGTCAATCCAGGTTCCATCACAGCCCCTGAACGAATTGTGTAAGAATTTCTCTCTCTTTCACTGTCTTTGTTTCCTGGGGTTTTAAAAGTAATTTATTTTTAGAATGGGGTTTACCTGCTTTTCACTGCTGTGTTTATGCCGCTTTACACCCACTTCACACACTAACAGAGAGATTTCAATACATAGGTTTTAAGATTATTACTAGTCAGATATATCCTTGTGTGGTGAATAGGGGGTGTTGAGTCCAGTTCTCTGAGCAAGGAGTAGGTCTTGTCTATTACATATTGGGTTTATGGAACGGTATCTCAGCTCATTTGAAACCCTTGTTTTATGTATCACCCCACCTCACCTTTCCTGTTAAGCAGCCATAGTGTGTTTTCTGCATGTGTGACTCTGTTCTGTTTTGTAATTCAGTTCAAGTGTAACGGTTTTTACTTTCCCTGTATAAGTGATATCTGATGAGAAGTGTCCTTTTCTGTGTGACTTATTTCACTTAGAATCGTCTCGTACCTAAATCCACTCATCATGCTGCTACTAGCCTTAGGACATTGATTTCATGGCTGAGTGATATTCCATTGTACATAAGGACCACCACTTATTTATCCATTTTTATCTTTCCTGGGATATTTAAGGTGGAATGAAGTGGAGGTCCTTGGCAACAGAGCAGCCCTAAACTTTGGTGTGCTTATGTCTTGCTGATTTTTAACTTTCCCAATTTATACCCCCATGCATGGAAGTGCCCTATGCTCTCTAAGCTGTGTTTTTTAGATGTTTCAGGACACACTGTACCCTTCTCCAGAGTGGCTGTTGGCAATTTACATCCCGCCCATCAGCGTAGCAAGGCTCCCCTTTCTCCATGGCCTGTCCTGCATTTCTGGTTTTGACACTTATTTCAGCATGGCCCATTTGACCGATGGGAAGCGAGACTTCTTTGTAGCGCTGATTTGCCTTTCCAGGTTGCTTGGTTGGCCAAAAAGGGCGTATGCGTTTTTTCCTGAATATATTCAGGAAAAAACGCATACGCCCTTTTTGGCCAAGGGCATCATTATCAATGTTTTGCCGCTTTTCATGTGCTTTAAAGGCGATTCGAATCTACCTCCTGAAATCTGTTTCCTGCAATTCTGCCTTGATTTCAAATCCTCTTTTTTGCCTTCCCTCAATATATTTGTGGACGAGAGTTATCATTTATAACTCTGCAGGTTTGTGAATTGCAGTGCCCTGAAGCTCCATTTTACAACTCGCTTTTTGGGAGCTGGCCGTAAAAGCGCAGGATGGCTTCAGGCCCTGTTCTCGTTCCGGGGGGCAGGCTGAGCCTGTGGTTAATTCTTCTTCCTGATGGGAAAATAGAGTGCCCTGTGCCTGTCCCAACACCAAGAGCTAGTCTCTCATTGGTTCCCCATCTTCCCATTCACCCTCAGGACAAATTGCAACCTGTACGGAACAGGAGGTTAAAGGTGCTGATGCTCCAAGTAGGGAGATTGCTAGTAAAGTGGCTGCAATGGCGAACCCGAGCACAAGGAGATGAGAAATGAGGTGCGTTTTAGAAACCTTTCCCCATCACACGGTGTACCATATTCTGGGTTTCTATGCATGTTTTCGATGTAGGAAGATGCCCTTGAACCTGGAGATTTGGGACCCATGGGATGGGTACCACGCAGTATTACTTTAAAGGGTCTGCGTTTACTCACCCAACCTCACCAAAGCTCTCAGCCCCAAGAGTGTCCACCCTTATGTGTCATCCAGCTGTGGGTCTAGATATGGTCAATCCAGGTTCCATCACAGCCCCTGAACGAATTGTGTAAGAATTTCTCTCTCTTTCACTGTCTTTGTTTCCTGGGGTTTTAAAAGTAATTTATTTTTAGAATGGGGTTTAGCTGCTTTTCACTGCTGTGTTTATGCCGCTTTACACCCACTTCCTTTTCTGTGTGACTTATTTCACTTAGAATCGTCGTACCTAAATCCACTCATCATGCTGCTACTAGCCTTATGACATTGATTTCATGGCTGAGTGATATTCCATTGTACATAAGGACCACAACTTCTTTATCCATTTTTCTCTTTCCTGGGATATTGAAGGTGGAATGAAGTGGAGGTCCTTGGCAACAGAGCAGCCCTAAACTTTGGTGTGCTTGTGTCTTGCTGATTTTTAATTTTCCCAATTTATACCCCCATGCGTGGAAGTGCCCTATGCGCTCTAAGCTGTGTTTTTTAGATGTTTGTGGACACACTGTACCCTTCTCCAGCGTGGCTGTTGGCAATTTACATCCCGCCCATCAGCGTAGCAAGGCTCCCATTTCTCCATGGCCTGTCCTGCATTTCTGGTTTTGACACTTTTCTCAGCATGGCCCTTTTGACCGATGGGAAGCGAGACTTCTTTGTAGCGCTGATTTGCCTTTCCAGGTTGCTTGGTTGGCCAAAAAGGGCGTATGCGTTTTTTCCTGAATATATTCAGGAAAAAACGCATACGCCCTTTTTGGCCAAGGGCATCATTGTCAACGTTTTGCCACTTTTCATGTGCTTTAAAGGCGATTCGAATCTACCTCCTGAAATCTGTTTCCTGCAATTCTGCCTTGATTTCAAATCCTCTTTTTGCCTTCCCTCAATATATTTGTGGACGAGAGTTATCATTTATAACTCTGCAGGTTTGTGAATTGCAGTGCCCTGAAGCTCCATTTTACAACTCGCTTTTTTGGGAGCTGGCCGCAAAAGCGCAGGATGGCTTCAGGCCCTGTTCTGGTTCTGGGGGGCAGGCTGAGCCTGTGGATATTTCTTCTTCCTGATGGGAAAATAGAGTGACCTGTGTCTGTCCCAATACCAAGAGCTAGTCTCTCATTGGTTCCCCGTCTTCCCGTTCATCCTCAGGAAAAATTGCAACCTATACGGAACAGGAGGTTAAAGGTGCTGATACTCCAAGTAGGGAGATTGCTAGTAAAGTGGCTGGAATTGCGAACCCAAGCTCAAGGAGATGACAAATGAGGTGCGTTTTAGAAAGCTTTCCCCATCACACGGTGTACCATCTTCTGGGTTTCTCATGCATGTTTTCGATGTAGGAAGATGCCCTTGAACCTGGAGATTTGGGACCCATGGGATGGGTACCACACAGTATTACTTTAAAGGGTCTGCGTTTGCTCACCCAACCTCACCAAACCTCTCATCCCCAAGAGTGTCCACCCTTATGTCTCATCCAGCTGTGGGTCTAGATATGGTCAATCCGGGTTGCATCACAGCCCCTGAACGAATTGTGTAAGAATTTCTCTCTCTTTCTCTGTCTTTGTTTCATGGGTTTTTAAAAGTAATTTATGTTTATAATGGGGTTTAGCTGCTTTTCACTGCTGTGTTTATGCCGCTTTACACCCACTTGACACACTAACAGAGAGATTTCAATACATAGGTTTTAAGATTATTACTAGTCAGATATATCCTTGTGTGGTGAATAGGGGGTGTTGAGTCCAGTTCTCTGAGCAAGGAGTCGGTCTTGTCTATTACATATTGGGTTTATGGAACGGTATCTCAGCTAATTTGAAACCCTTGTTTTATGTATCACCCCACCTCACCTTCCCTGTTAAGCAGCCATAGTGTGTTTTCTCCATGTGTGACTCTGTTCTGTTTTGTATTTCAGTTCAAGTGTAATGGTTTTTACTTTCCCTGTATAAGTGATATCTTATGAGAAGTGTCCTTTTCTGTGTGACTTATTTCACTTAGAATCGTCGTACCTAAATCCACTCATCATGCTGCTACTAGCCTTATGACATTGATTTCATGGCTGAGTGATATTCCATTGTACATAAGGACCACAACTTCTTTATCCATTTTTCTCTTTCCTGGGATATTGAAGGTGGAATGAAGTGGAGGTCCTTGGCAACAGAGCAGCCCTAAACTTTGGTGTGCTTGTGTCTTGCTGATTTTTAATTTTCCCAATTTATACCCCCATGCGTGGAAGTGCCCTATGCGCTCTAAGCTGTGTTTTTTAGATGTTTGTGGACACACCGTACCCTTCTCCAGCGTGGCTGTTGGCAATTTACATCCCGCCCATCAGCGTAGCAAGGCTCCCATTTCTCCATGGCCTGTCCTGCATTTCTGGTTTTGACACTTTTCTCAGCATGGCCCTTTTGACCGATGGGAAGCGAGACTTCTTTGTAGCGCTGATTTGCCTTTCCAGGTTGCTTGGTTGGCCAAAAAGGGCGTATGCGTTTTTTCCTGAATATATTCAGGAAAAAACGCATACGCCCTTTTTGGCCAAGGGCATCATTGTCAACGTTTTGCCACTTTTCATGTGCTTTAAAGGCGATTCGAATCTACCTCCTGAAATCTGTTTCCTGCAATTCTGCCTTGATTTCAAATCCTCTTTTTGCCTTCCCTCAATATATTTGTGGACGAGAGTTATCATTTATAACTCTGCAGGTTTGTGAATTGCAGTGCCCTGAAGCTCCATTTTACAACTCGCTTTTTTGGGAGCTGGCCGCAAAAGCGCAGGATGGCTTCAGGCCCTGTTCTGGTTCTGGGGGGCAGGCTGAGCCTGTGGATATTTCTTCTTCCTGATGGGAAAATAGAGTGACCTGTGTCTCTCCCAATACCAAGAGCTAGTCTCTCATTGGTTCCCCGTCTTCCCGTTCATCCTCAGGAAAAATTGCAAACTGTACGGAACAGGAGGTTAAAGGTGCTGATACTCCAAGTAGGGAGATTGCTAGTAAAGTGGCTGGAATTGCGAACCCAAGCTCAAGGAGATGACAAATGAGGTGCGTTTTAGAAAGCTTTCCCCATCACACGGTGTACCATCTTCTGGGTTTCTCATGCATGTTTTCGATGTAGGAAGATGCCCTTGAACCTTGAGATTTGGGACCCATGGGATGGGTACCACACAGTATTACTTTAAAGGGTCTGCGTTTGCTCACCCAACCTCACCAAACCTCTCAGCCCCAAGAGTGTCCACCGTTATGTCTCATCCAGCTGTGTGTCTAGATATGGTCAATCCGGGTTGCATCACAGCCCCTGAACGATTTGTGTAAGAATTTCTCTCTCTTTCTCTGTCTTTGTTTCATGGGTTTTTAAAAGTAATTTATGTTTATAATGGGGTTTAGCTGCTTTTCACTGCTGTGTTTATGCCGCTTTACACCCACTTGACACACTAACAGAGAGATTTCAATACATAGGTTTTAAGATTATTACTAGTCAGATATATCCTTGTGTGGTGAATAGGGGGTGTTGAGTCCAGTTCTCTGAGCAAGGAGTCGGTCTTGTCTATTACATATTGGGTTTATGGAACGGTATCTCAGCTAATTTGAAACAATTGTTTTATGTATCACCCCACCTCACCTTCCCTGTTAAGCAGCCATAGTGTGTTTTCTGCATGTGTGACTCTGTTCTGTTTTATAATTCAGTTCAAGTGTAACGGTTTTTACTTTCCCTGTATAAGTGATATCTTATGAGAAGTGTCCTTTTCTGTGTGACTTATTTCACTTAGAATCGTCGTACCTAAATCCACTCATCATGCTGCTACTAGCCTTATGACATTGATTTCATGGCTGAGTGATATTCCATTGTACATAAGGACCACAACTTCTTTATCCATTTTTCTCTTTCCTGGGATATTTAAGGTGGAATGAAGTGGAGGTCCTTGGCAACAGAGCAGCCCTAAACTTTGGTGTGCTTGTGTCTTGCTGATTTTTAATTTTCCCAATTTATACCCCCATGCGTGGAAGTGCCCTATGCGCTCTAAGCTGTGTTTTTTAGATGTTTGAGGACACACCGTACCCTTCTCCAGCATGGCTGTTGAGAATTTACATCCCGCCCATCAGCGTAGCAAGGCTCCCAATTCTCCATGGCCTGTCCTTCATTTCTGGTTTTGACACTTTTCTCAGCATGGCCCTTTTGACCGATGGGAAGCGAGACTTCTTTGTAGCGCTGATTTGCCTTTCCAGGTTGCTTGGTTGGCCAAAAAGGGCGTATGCGTTTTTTCCTGAATATATTCAGGAAAAAACGCATACGCCCTTTTTGGCCAAGGGCATCATTATCAATGTTTTGCCGCTTTTCATGTGCTTTAAAGGCGATTCGAATCTACCTCCTGAAATCTGTTTCCTGCAATTCTGCCTTGATTTCAAATCCTCTTTTTTGCCTTCCCTCAATATATTTGTGGACGAGAGTTATCATTTATAACTCTACAGGTTTGTGAATTGCAGTGCCCTGAAGCTCCATTTTACAACTCGCTTTTTGGGAGCTGGCCGTAAAAACGCAGGATGGCTTCAGGCCCTGTTCTGGTTCTGGGGGGCAGGCTGAGCCTGTGGTTAATTCTTCTTCATGATGGGAAAATAGAGTGCCCTGTGCCTGTCCCAACACCAAGAGCTAGTCTCTCATTGGTTCCACATCTTCCCGTTCATCCTCAGGACAAATTGCAACCTGTACGGAACAGGAGGTTAAAGGTGCTGATGCTCCAAGTAGGGAGATTGCTAGTAAAGTGGCTGCAATGGCGAACCCGAGCACAAGGAGATGAGAAATGAGGTGCGTTTTAGAAACCTTTCCCCATCACACGGTGTACCATATTCTGGGTTTCTATGCCTGTTTTCGATGTAGGAAGATGCCCTTGAACCTGGAGATTTGGGACCCATGGGATGGGTACCACGCAGTATTACTTTAAAGGGTCTGCGTTTACTCACCCAACCTCACCAAACCTCTCAGCCCCAAGAGTGTCCACCCTTATGTCTCATCCAGCTGTGGGTCTAGATATGGTCAATCCAGGTTCCATCACAGCCCCTGAACGAATTGTGTAAGAATTTCTCTCTCTTTCACTGTCTTTGTTTCATGGGGTTTTAAAAGTAATTTATTTTTAGATGGGGTTTAGCTGCTTTTCACTGCTGTGTTTATGCCGCTTTACACCCACTTCACACACTAACAGAGAGATTTCAATACATAGGTTTTAAGATTATTACTAGTCAGATATATCCTTGTGTGGTGAATAGGGGGTGTTGAGTCCAGTTCTCTGAGCAAGGAGTAGGTCTTGTCTATTACATATTGGGTTTATGGAACGGTATCTCAGCTCATTTGAAACCCTTGTTTTATGTATCACCCCACCTCACCTTCCCTGTTAAGCAGCCATAGTGTGTTTTCTGCATGTGTGACTCTGTTCTGTTTTGTATTTCAGTTCAAGTGTAATGGTTTTTACTTTCCCTCTATAAGTGATATCTTATGAGATGTGTCCTTTTCTGTGTGACTTATTTCACTTAGAATCATCGTACCTAAATCCACTCATCATGCTGCTACTAGCCTTAGGACATTGATTTCATGGCTGAGTGATATTCCATTGTACATAAGGACCACCACTTATTTATCCATTTTTATCTTTCCTGGGATATTTAAGGTGGAATGAAGTGGAGGTCCTTGGCAACAGAGCAGCCCTAAACTTTGGTGTGCTTGTGTCTTGCTGATTTTTAACTTTCCCAATTTATACCCCCATGCATGGAAGTGCCCTATGCTCTCTAAGCTGTGTTTTTTAGATGTTTCAGGACACACTGTACCCTTCTCCAGAGTGGCTGTTGGCAATTTACATCCCGCCCATCAGCGTCGCAAGGCTCCCCTTTCTCCATGGCCTGTCCTGCATTTCTGGTTTTGACACTTTTCTCAGCATGGCCCTTGTGACCTATGGGAAGCGAGACTTCTTTGTAGTGCTGATTTGCCTTTCCAGGTTGCTTGGTTGGCCAAAAAGGGCGTATGCGTTTTTTCCTGAATATATTCAGGAAAAAACGCATACGCCCTTTTTGGCCAAGGGCATCATTATCAATGTTTTGCCGCTTTTCATGTGCTTTAAAGGCGATTCGAATCTACCTCCTGAAATCTGTTTCCTGCAATTCTGCCTTGATTTCAAATCCTCTTTTTTGCCTTCCCTCAATATATTTGTGGACGAGAGTTATCATTTATAACTCTGCAGGTTTTTGAATTGCAGTGCCCTGAAGCTCCATTTTACAACTCGCTTTTTGGGAGCTGGCCGTAAAAGCGCAGGATGGCTTCAGGCCCTGTTCTCGTTCCGGGGGGCAGGCTGAGCCTGTGGTTAATTCTTCTTCCTGATGGGAAAATAGAGTGCCCTGTGCCTGTCCCAACACCAAGAGCTAGTCTCTCATTGGTTCCCCATCTTCCCGTTCATCCTCAGGACAAATTGCAACCTGTACGGAACAGGAGGTTAAAGGTGCTGATGCTCCAAGTAGGGAGATTGCTAGTAAAGTGGCTGCAATGGCGAACCCGAGCACAAGGAGATGAGAAATGAGGTGCGTTTTAGAAACCTTTCCCCATCACACGGTGTACCATATTCTGGGTTTCTATGCATGTTTTCGATGTAGGAAGATGCCCTTGAACCTGGAGATTTGGGACCCATGGGATGGGTACCACGCAGTATTACTTTAAAGGGTCTGCGTTTACTCACCCAACCTCACCAAAGCTCTCAGCCCCAAGAGTGTCCACCCTTATGTCTCATCCAGCTGTGGGTCTAGATATGGTCAATCCAGGTTCCATCACAGCCCCTGAACGAATTGTGTAAGAATTTCTCTCTCTTTCACTGTCTTTGTTTCCTGGGGTTTTAAAAGTAATTTATTTTTAGAATGGGGTTTAGCTGCTTTTCACTGCTGTGTTTATGCCGCTTTACACCCACTTCACACACTAACAGAGAGATTTCAATACATAGGTTTTAAGATTATTACTAGTCAGATATATCCTTGTGTGGTGAATAGGGGGTGTTGAGTCCAGTTCTCTGAGCAAGGAGTAGGTCTTGTCTATTACATATTGGGTTTATGGAACGGTATCTCAGCTCATTTGAAACCCTTGTTTTATGTATCACCCCACCTCACCTTTCCTGTTAAGCAGCCATAGTGTGTTTTCTGCATGTGTGACTCTGTTCTGTTTTGTAATTCAGTTCAAGTGTAACGGTTTTTACTTTCCCTGTATAAGTGATATCTGATGAGAAGTGTCCTTTTCTGTGTGACTTATTTCACTTAGAATCGTCTCGTACCTAAATCCACTCATCATGCTGCTACTAGCCTTAGGACATTGATTTCATGGCTGAGTGATATTCCATTGTACATAAGGACCACCACTTATTTATCCATTTTTATCTTTCCTGGGATATTTAAGGTGGAATGAAGTGGAGGTCCTTGGCAACAGAGCAGCCCTAAACTTTGGTGTGCTTATGTCTTGCTGATTTTTAACTTTCCCAATTTATACCCCCATGCATGGAAGTGCCCTATGCTCTCTAAGCTGTGTTTTTTAGATGTTTCAGGACACACTGTACCCTTCTCCAGAGTGGCTGTTGGCAATTTACATCCCGCCCATCAGCGTAGCAAGGCTCCCCTTTCTCCATGGCCTGTCCTGCATTTCTGGTTTTGACACTTATTTCAGCATGGCCCATTTGACCGATGGGAAGCGAGACTTCTTTGTAGCGCTGATTTGCCTTTCCAGGTTGCTTGGTTGGCCAAAAAGGGCGTATGCGTTTTTTCCTGAATATATTCAGGAAAAAACGCATACGCCCTTTTTGGCCAAGGTCATCATTATCAATGTTTTGCCGCTTTTCATGTGCTTTAAAGGCGATTCGAATCTACCTCCTGAAATCTGTTTCCTGCAATTCTGCCTTGATTTCAAATCCTCTTTTTTGCCTTCCCTCAATATATTTGTGGACGAGAGTTATCATTTATAACTCTGCAGGTTTGTGAATTGCAGTGCCCTGAAGCTCCATTTTACAACTCGCTTTTTGGGAGCTGGCCGTAAAAGCGCAGGATGGCTTCAGGCCCTGTTCTCGTTCCGGGGGGCAGGCTGAGCCTGTGGTTAATTCTTCTTCCTGATGGGAAAATAGAGTGCCCTGTGCCTGTTCCAACACCAAGAGCTAGTCTCTCATTGGTTCCCCATCTTCCCATTCATCCTCAGGACAAATTGCAACCTGTACGGAACAGGAGGTTAAAGGTGCTGATGCTCCAAGTAGGGAGATTGCTAGTAAAGTGGCTGCAATGGCGAACCCGAGCACAAGGAGATGAGAAATGAGGTGCGTTTTAGAAACCTTTCCCCATCACACGGTGTACCATATTCTGGGTTTCTATGCATGTTTTCGATGTAGGAAGATGCCCTTGAACCTGGAGATTTGGGACCCATGGGATGGGTACCACGCAGTATTACTTTAAAGGGTCTGCGTTTACTCACCCAACCTCACCAAAGCTCTGAGCCCCAAGAGTGTCCACCCTTATGTGTCATCCAGCTGTGGGTCTAGATATGGTCAATCCAGGTTCCATCACAGCCCCTGAACGAATTGTGTAAGAATTTCTCTCTCTTTCACTGTCTTTGTTTCCTGGGGTTTTAAAAGTAATTTATTTTTAGAATGGGGTTTAGCTGCTTTTCACTGCTGTGTTTATGCCGCTTTACACCCACTTCCTTTTCTGTGTGACTTATTTCACTTAGAATCGTCGTACCTAAATCCACTCATCATGCTGCTACTAGCCTTATGACATTGATTTCATGGCTGAGTGATATTCCATTGTACATAAGGACCACAACTTCTTTATCCATTTTTCTCTTTCCTGGGATATTTAAGGTGGAATGAAGTGGAGGTCCTTGGCAACAGAGCAGCCCTAAACTTTGGTGTGCTTGTGTCTTGCTGATTTTTAATTTTCCCAATTTATACCCCCATGCGTGGAAGTGCCCTATGCGCTCTAAGCTGTGTTTTTTAGATGTTTGTGGACACACTGTACCCTTCTCCAGCGTGGCTGTTGGCAATTTACATCCCGCCCATCAGCGTAGCAAGGCTCCCATTTCTCCATGGCCTGTCCTGCATTTCTGGTTGTGACACTTTTCTCAGCATGGCCCTTTTGACCGATGGGAAGCGAGACTTCTTTGTAGCGCTGATTTGCCTTTCCAGGTTGCTTGGTTGGCCAAAAAGGGCGTATGCGTTTTTTCCTGAATATATTCAGGAAAAAACGCATACGCCCTTTTTGGCCAAGGGCATCATTGTCAACGTTTTGCCACTTTTCATGTGCTTTAAAGGCGATTCGAATCTACCTCCTGAAATCTGTTTCCTGCAATTCTGCCTTGATTTCAAATCCTCTTTTTGCCTTCCCTCAATATATTTGTGGACGAGAGTTATCATTTATAACTCTGCAGGTTTGTGAATTGCAGTGCCCTGAAGCTCCATTTTACAACTCGCTTTTTTGGGAGCTGGCCGCAAAAGCGCAGGATGGCTTCAGGCCCTGTTCTGGTTCTGGGGGGCAGGCTGAGCCTGTGGATATTTCTTCTTCCTGATGGGAAAATAGAGTGACCTGTGTCTGTCCCAATACCAAGAGCTAGTCTCTCATTGGTTCCCCGTCTTCCCGTTCATCCTCAGGAAAAATTGCAACCTATACGGAACAGGAGGTTAAAGGTGCTGATACTCCAAGTAGGGAGATTGCTAGTAAAGTGGCTGGAATTGCGAACCCAAGCTCAAGGAGATGACAAATGAGGTGCGTTTTAGAAAGCTTTCCCCATCACACGGTGTACCATCTTCTGGGTTTCTCATGCATGTTTTCGATGTAGGAAGATGCCCTTGAACCTGGAGATTTGGGACCCATGGGATGGGTACCACACAGTATTACTTTAAAGGGTCTGCGTTTGCTCACCCAACCTCACCAAACCTCTCATCCCCAAGAGTGTCCACCCTTATGTCTCATCCAGCTGTGGGTCTAGATATGGTCAATCCGGGTTGCATCACAGCCCCTGAACGAATTGTGTAAGAATTTCTCTCTCTTTCTCTGTCTTTGTTTCATGGGTTTTTAAAAGTAATTTATGTTTATAATGGGGTTTAGCTGCTTTTCACTGCTGTGTTTATGCCGCTTTACACCCACTTGACACACTAACAGAGAGATTTCAATACATAGGTTTTAAGATTATTACTAGTCAGATATATCCTTGTGTGGTGAATAGGGGGTGTTGAGTCCAGTTCTCTGAGCAAGGAGTCGGTCTTGTCTATTACATATTGGGTTTATGGAACGGTATCTCAGCTAATTTGAAACAATTGTTTTATGTATCACCCCACCTCACCTTCCCTGTTAAGCAGCCATAGTGTGTTTTCTGCATGTGTGACTCTGTTCTGTTTTGTATTTCAGTTCAAGTGTAGTGGTTTTTACTTTCCCTGTATAAGTGATATCTTATGAGAAGTGTCCTTTTCTGTGTGACTTATTTCACTTAGAATCGTCGTACCTAAATCCACTCATCATGCTGCTACTAGCCTTATGACATTGATTTCATGGCTGAGTGATATTCCATTGTACATAAGGACCACAACTTCTTTATCCATTTTTCTCTTTCCTGGGATATTGAAGGTGGAATGAAGTGGAGGTCCTTGGCAACAGAGCAGCCCTAAACTTTGGTGTGCTTGTGTCTTGCTGATTTTTAATTTTCCCAATTTATACCCCCATGCGTGGAAGTGCCCTATGCGCTCTAAGCTGTGTTTTTTAGATGTTTGAGGACACACCGTACCCTTCTCCAGCATGGCTGTTGAGAATTTACATCCCGCCCATCAGCGTAGCAAGGCTCCCAATTCTCCATGGCCTGTCCTTCATTTCTGGTTTTGACACTTTTCTCAGCATGGCCCTTTTGACCGATGGGAAGCGAGACTTCTTTGTAGCGCTGATTTGCCTTTCCAGGTTGCTTGGTTGGCCAAAAAGGGCGTATGTGTTTTTTCCTGAATATATTCAGGAAAAAACGCATACGCCCTTTTTGGCCAAGGGCCTCATTGTCAACGTTTTGCTGCTTTTCATGTGCTTTAAAGGCGATTCGAATCTACCTCCTGAAATCTGTTTCCTGCAATTCTGCCTTGATTTCAAATCCTCTTCTTTGCCTTCCCTCAATATATTTGTGGACGAGAGTTATCATTTATAACTCTGCAGGTTTGTGATTTGCAGTGCCCTGAAGCTCCATTTTACAACTCGCTTTTTGGGAGCTGGCCGTAAAAGCGCAGGATGGCTTCAGGCCCTGTTCTGGTTCCGGGGGGCAGCTGAGCCTGTGGTTAATTCTTCTTCCTGATGGGAAAATAGAGTGACCTGTGCCTGTCCCAACACCTAGAGCTAGTCTCTCATTGGTTCCTCATCTTCCCATTCATCCTCAGGACAAATTGCAACCTGTACGGAACAGGAGGTTAAAGGTGCTGATGCTCCAAGTAGGGAGATTGCTAGTAAAGTGGCTGGAATGGCGAACCCGAGCACAAGGAGATGAGAAATGAGGTGCGTTTTAGGAACCTTTCCCCATCACACGGTGTACCAACTTCTTGGTTTCTCATGCATGTTTTCGATGTAGGAAGATGCCCTTGAACCTCGAGATTTGGGACCCCTGCGATGGGTACCACGCAGTATTACTTTAAAGGGTCTGCGTTTGCTCACCCAACCTCACCAAACCTCTCATCCCCAAGAGTGTCCACCCTTATGTCTCATCCAGCTGTGGGTCTAGATATGGTCAATCTGGGTTGCATCACAGCCCCTGAACGAATTGTGTAAGAATTTCTCTCTCTTTCTCTGTCTTTGTTTCATGGGTTTTTAAAAGTAATTTATGTTTATAATGGGGTTTAGCTGCTTTTCACTGCTGTGTTTATGCCGCTTTACACCCACTTGACACACTAACAGAGAGATTTCAATACATAGGTTTTAAGATTATTACTAGTCAGATATATCCTTGTGTGGTGAATAGGGGGTGTTGAGTCCAGTTCTCTGAGCAAGGAGTCGGTCTTGTCTATTACATATTGGGTTTATGGAACGGTATCTCAGCTAATTTGAAACCCTTGTTTTATGTATCACCCCACCTCACCTTCCCTGTTAAGCAGCCATAGTGTGTTTTCTGCATGTGTGACTCTGTTCTGTTTTGTATTTCAGTTCAAGTGTAATGGTTTTTACTTTCCCTGTATAAGTGATATCTTATGAGAAGTGTCCTTTTCTGTGTGACTTATTTCACTTAGAATCGTCGTACCTAAATCCACTCATCATGCTGCTACTAGCCTTATGACATTGATTTCATGGCTGAGTGATATTCCATTGTACATAAGGACCACAACTTCTTTATCCATTTTTCTCTTTCCTGGGATATTGAAGGTGGAATGAAGTGGAGGTCCTTGGCAACAGAGCAGCCCTAAACTTTGGTGTGCTTGTGTCTTGCTGATTTTTAATTTTCCCAATTTATACCCCCATGCGTGGAAGTGCCCTATGCGCTCTAAGCTGTGTTTTTTAGATGTTTGTGGACACACCGTACCCTTCTCCAGCGTGGCTGTTGGCAATTTACATCCCGCCCATCAGCGTAGCAAGGCTCCCATTTCTCCATGGCCTGTCCTGCATTTCTGGTTTTGACACTTTTCTCAGCATGGCCCTTTTGACCGATGGGAAGGGAGACTTCTTTGTAGCGCTGATTTGCCTTTCCAGGTTGCTTGGTTGGCCAAAAAGGGCGTATGCGTTTTTTCCTGAATATATTCAGGAAAAAACGCATACGCCCTTTTTGGCCAAGGGCATCATTGTCAACGTTTTGCCACTTTTCATGTGCTTTAAAGGCGATTCGAATCTACCTCCTGAAATCTGTTTCCTGCAATTCTGCCTTGATTTCAAATCCTCTTTTTGCCTTCCCTCAATATATTTGTGGACGAGAGTTATCATTTATAACTCTGCAGGTTTGTGAATTGCAGTGCCCTGAAGCTCCATTTTACAACTCGCTTTTTTGGGAGCTGGCCGCAAAAGCGCAGGATGGCTTCAGGCCCTGTTCTGGTTCTGGGGGGCAGGCTGAGCCTGTGGATATTTCTTCTTCCTGATGGGAAAATAGAGTGACCTGTGTCTGTCCCAATACCAAGAGCTAGTCTCTCATTGGTTCCCCGTCTTCCCGTTCATCCTCAGGAAAAATTGCAACCTATACGGAACAGGAGGTTAAAGGTGCTGATACTCCAAGTAGGGAGATTGCTAGTAAAGTGGCTGGAATTGCGAACCCAAGCTCAAGGAGATGACAAATGAGGTGCGTTTTAGAAAGCTTTCCCCATCACACGGTGTACCATCTTCTGGGTTTCTCATGCATGTTTTCGATGTAGGAAGATGCCCTTGAACCTGGAGATTTGGGACCCATGGGATGGGTACCACACAGTATTACTTTAAAGGGTCTGCGTTTGCTCACCCAACCTCACCAAACCTCTCAGCCCCAAGAGTGTCCACCCTTATGTCTCATCCAGCTGTGGGTCTAGATATGGTCAATCCGGGTTGCATCACAGCCCCTGAACGAATTGTGTAAGAATTTCTCTCTCTTTCTCTGTCTTTGTTTCATGGGTTTTTAAAAGTAATTTATGTTTATAATGGGGTTTAGCTGCTTTTCACTGCTGTGTTTATGCCGCTTTACACCCACTTGACACACTAACAGAGAGATTTCAATACATAGGTTTTAAGATTATTACTAGTCAGATATATCCTTGTGTGGTGAATAGGGGGTGTTGAGTCCAGTTCTCTGAGCAAGGAGTCGGTCTTGTCTATTACATATTGGGTTTATGGAACGGTATCTCAGCTAATTTGAAACCCTTGTTTTATGTATCACCCCACCTCACCTTCCCTGTTAAGCAGCCATAGTGTGTTTTCTGCATGTGTGACTCTGTTCTGTTTTGTATTTCAGTTCAAGTGTAGTGGTTTTTACTTTCCCTGTATAAGTGATATCTTATGAGAAGTGTCCTTTTCTGTGTGACTTATTTCACTTAGAATCGTCGTACCTAAATCCACTCATCATGCTGCTACTAGCCTTATGACATTGATTTCATGGCTGAGTGATATTCCATTGTACATAAGGACCACAACTTCTTTATCCATTTTTCTCTTTCCTGGGATATTGAAGGTGGAATGAAGTGGAGGTCCTTGGCAACAGAGCAGCCCTAAACTTTGGTGTGCTTGTGTCTTGCTGATTTTTAATTTTCCCAATTTATACCCCCATGCGTGGAAGTGCCCTATGCGCTCTAAGCTGTGTTTTTTAGATGTTTGAGGACACACCGTACCCTTCTCCAGCATGGCTGTTGAGAATTTACATCCCGCCCATCAGCGTAGCAAGGCTCCCAATTCTCCATGGCCTGTCCTTCATTTCTGGTTTTGACACTTTTCTCAGCATGGCCCTTTTGACCGATGGGAAGCGAGACTTCTTTGTAGCGCTGATTTGCCTTTCCAGGTTGCTTGGTTGGCCAAAAAGGGCGTATGTGTTTTTTCCTGAATATATTCAGGAAAAAACGCATACGCCCTTTTTGGCCAAGGGCCTCATTGTCAACGTTTTGCTGCTTTTCATGTGCTTTAAAGGCGATTCGAATCTACCTCCTGAAATCTGTTTCCTGCAATTCTGCCTTGATTTCAAATCCTCTTCTTTGCCTTCCCTCAATATATTTGTGGACGAGAGTTATCATTTATAACTCTGCAGGTTTGTGATTTGCAGTGCCCTGAAGCTCCATTTTACAACTCGCTTTTTGGGAGCTGGCCGTAAAAGCGCAGGATGGCTTCAGGCCCTGTTCTGGTTCCGGGGGGCAGCTGAGCCTGTGGTTAATTCTTCTTCCTGATGGGAAAATAGAGTGACCTGTGCCTGTCCCAACACCTAGAGCTAGTCTCTCATTGGTTCCTCATCTTCCCATTCATCCTCAGGACAAATTGCAACCTGTACGGAACAGGAGGTTAAAGGTGCTGATGCTCCAAGTAGGGAGATTGCTAGTAAAGTGGCTGGAATGGCGAACCCGAGCACAAGGAGATGAGAAATGAGGTGCGTTTTAGGAACCTTTCCCCATCACACGGTGTACCAACTTCTTGGTTTCTCATGCATGTTTTCGATGTAGGAAGATGCCCTTGAACCTCGAGATTTGGGACCCCTGCGATGGGTACCACGCAGTATTACTTTAAAGGGTCTGCGTTTGCTCACCCAACCTCACCAAACCTCTCATCCCCAAGAGTGTCCACCCTTATGTCTCATCCAGCTGTGGGTCTAGATATGGTCAATCTGGGTTGCATCACAGCCCCTGAACGAATTGTGTAAGAATTTCTCTCTCTTTCTCTGTCTTTGTTTCATGGGTTTTTAAAAGTAATTTATGTTTATAATGGGGTTTAGCTGCTTTTCACTGCTGTGTTTATGCCGCTTTACACCCACTTGACACACTAACAGAGAGATTTCAATACATAGGTTTTAAGATTATTACTAGTCAGATATATCCTTGTGTGGTGAATAGGGGGTGTTGAGTCCAGTTCTCTGAGCAAGGAGTCGGTCTTGTCTATTACATATTGGGTTTATGGAACGGTATCTCAGCTAATTTGAAACCCTTGTTTTATGTATCACCCCACCTCACCTTCCCTGTTAAGCAGCCATAGTGTGTTTTCTGCATGTGTGACTCTGTTCTGTTTTGTATTTCAGTTCAAGTGTAATGGTTTTTACTTTCCCTGTATAAGTGATATCTTATGAGAAGTGTCCTTTTCTGTGTGACTTATTTCACTTAGAATCGTCGTACCTAAATCCACTCATCATGCTGCTACTAGCCTTATGACATTGATTTCATGGCTGAGTGATATTCCATTGTACATAAGGACCACAACTTCTTTATCCATTTTTCTCTTTCCTGGGATATTGAAGGTGGAATGAAGTGGAGGTCCTTGGCAACAGAGCAGCCCTAAACTTTGGTGTGCTTGTGTCTTGCTGATTTTTAATTTTCCCAATTTATACCCCCATGCGTGGAAGTGCCCTATGCGCTCTAAGCTGTGTTTTTTAGATGTTTGTGGACACACCGTACCCTTCTCCAGCGTGGCTGTTGGCAATTTACATCCCGCCCATCAGCGTAGCAAGGCTCCCATTTCTCCATGGCCTGTCCTGCATTTCTGGTTTTGACACTTTTCTCAGCATGGCCCTTTTGACCGATGGGAAGGGAGACTTCTTTGTAGCGCTGATTTGCCTTTCCAGGTTGCTTGGTTGGCCAAAAAGGGCGTATGCGTTTTTTCCTGAATATATTCAGGAAAAAACGCATACGCCCTTTTTGGCCAAGGGCATCATTGTCAACGTTTTGCCACTTTTCATGTGCTTTAAAGGCGATTCGAATCTACCTCCTGAAATCTGTTTCCTGCAATTCTGCCTTGATTTCAAATCCTCTTTTTGCCTTCCCTCAATATATTTGTGGACGAGAGTTATCATTTATAACTCTGCAGGTTTGTGAATTGCAGTGCCCTGAAGCTCCATTTTACAACTCGCTTTTTTGGGAGCTGGCCGCAAAAGCGCAGGATGGCTTCAGGCCCTGTTCTGGTTCTGGGGGGCAGGCTGAGCCTGTGGATATTTCTTCTTCCTGATGGGAAAATAGAGTGACCTGTGTCTGTCCCAATACCAAGAGCTAGTCTCTCATTGGTTCCCCGTCTTCCCGTTCATCCTCAGGAAAAATTGCAACCTATACGGAACAGGAGGTTAAAGGTGCTGATACTCCAAGTAGGGAGATTGCTAGTAAAGTGGCTGGAATTGCGAACCCAAGCTCAAGGAGATGACAAATGAGGTGCGTTTTAGAAAGCTTTCCCCATCACACGGTGTACCATCTTCTGGGTTTCTCATGCATGTTTTCGATGTAGGAAGATGCCCTTGAACCTGGAGATTTGGGACCCATGGGATGGGTACCACACAGTATTACTTTAAAGGGTCTGCGTTTGCTCACCCAACCTCACCAAACCTCTCAGCCCCAAGAGTGTCCACCCTTATGTCTCATCCAGCTGTGGGTCTAGATATGGTCAATCCGGGTTGCATCACAGCCCCTGAACGAATTGTGTAAGAATTTCTCTCTCTTTCTCTGTCTTTGTTTCATGGGTTTTTAAAAGTAATTTATGTTTATAATGGGGTTTAGCTGCTTTTCACTGCTGTGTTTATGCCGCTTTACACCCACTTGACACACTAACAGAGAGATTTCAATACATAGGTTTTAAGATTATTACTAGTCAGATATATCCTTGTGTGGTGAATAGGGGGTGTTGAGTCCAGTTCTCTGAGCAAGGAGTCGGTCTTGTCTATTACATATTGGGTTTATGGAACGGTATCTCAGCTAATTTGAAACCCTTGTTTTATGTATCACCCCACCTCACCTTCCCTGTTAAGCAGCCATAGTGTGTTTTCTGCATGTGTGACTCTGTTCTGTTTTGTATTTCAGTTCAAGTGTAATGGTTTTTACTTTCCCTGTATAAGTGATATCTTATGAGAAGTGTCCTTTTCTGTGTGACTTATTTCACTTAGAATCGTCGTACCTAAATCCACTCATCATGCTGCTACTAGCCTTATGACATTGATTTCATGGCTGAGTGATATTCCATTGTACATAAGGACCACAACTTCTTTATCCATTTTTCTCTTTCCTGGGATATTGAAGGTGGAATGAAGTGGAGGTCCTTGGCAACAGAGCAGCCCTAAACTTTGGTGTGCTTGTGTCTTGCTGATTTTTAATTTTCCCAATTTATACCCCCATGCGTGGAAGTGCCCTATGCGCTCTAAGCTGTGTTTTTTAGATGTTTGTGGACACACCGTACCCTTCTCCAGCGTGGCTGTTGGCAATTTACATGCCGCCCATCAGCGTAGCAAGGCTCCCATTTCTCCATGGCCTGTCCTGCATTTCTGGTTTTGACACTTTTCTCAGCATGGCCCTTTTGACCGATGGGAAGCGAGACTTCTTTGTAGCGCTGATTTGCCTTTCCAGGTTGCTTGGTTGGCCAAAAAGGGCGTATGCGTTTTTTCCTGAATATATTCAGGAAAAAACGCATACGCCCTTTTTGGCCAAGGGCATCATTGTCAACGTTTTGCCACTTTTCATGTGCTTTAAAGGCGATTCGAATCTACCTCCTGAAATCTGTTTCCTGCAATTCTGCCTTGATTTCAAATCCTCTTTTTGCCTTCCCTCAATATATTTGTGGACGAGAGTTATCATTTATAACTCTGCAGGTTTGTGAATTGCAGTGCCCTGAAGCTCCATTTTACAACTCGCTTTTTTGGGAGCTGGCCGCAAAAGCGCAGGATGGCTTCAGGCCCTGTTCTGGTTCTGGGGGGCAGGCTGAGCCTGTGGATATTTCTTCTTCCTGATGGGAAAATAGAGTGACCTGTGTCTGTCCCAATACCAAGAGCTAGTCTCTCATTGGTTCCCCGTCTTCCCGTTCATCCTCAGGAAAATTTGCAACCTATACGGAACAGGAGGTTAAAGGTGCTGATACTCCAAGTAGGGAGATTGCTAGTAAAGTGGCTGGAATTGCGAACCCAAGCTCAAGGAGATGACAAATGAGGTGCGTTTTAGAAAGCTTTCCCCATCACACGGTGTACCATCTTCTGGGTTTCTCATGCATGTTTTCGATGTAGGAAGATGCCCTTGAACCTGGAGATTTGGGACCCATGGGATGGGTACCACACAGTATTACTTTAAAGGGTCTGCGTTTGCTCACCCAACCTCACCAAACCTCTCAGCCCCAAGAGTGTCCACCCTTATGTCTCATCCAGCTGTGGGTCTAGATATGGTCAATCCGGGTTGCATCACAGCCCCTGAACGAATTGTGTAAGAATTTCTCTCTCTTTCTCTGTCTTTGTTTCATGGGTTTTTAAAAGTAATTTATGTTTATAATGGGGTTTAGCTGCTTTTCACTGCTGTGTTTATGCCGCTTTACACCCACTTGACACACTAACAGAGAGATTTCAATACATAGGTTTTAAGATTATTACTAGTCAGATATATCCTTGTGTGGTGAATAGGGGGTGTTGAGTCCAGTTCTCTGAGCAAGGAGTCGGTCTTGTCTATTACATATTGGGTTTATGGAACGGTATCTCAGCTAATTTGAAACCCTTGTTTTATGTATCACCCCACCTCACCTTCCCTGTTAAGCAGCCATAGTGTGTTTTCTGCATGTGTGACTCTGTTCTGTTTTGTATTTCAGTTCAAGTGTAATGGTTTTTACTTTCCCTGTATAAGTGATATCTTATGAGAAGTGTCCTTTTCTGTGTGACTTATTTCACTTAGAATCGTCGTACCTAAATCCACTCATCATGCTGCTACTAGCCTTATGACATTGATTTCATGGCTGAGTGATATTCCATTGTACATAAGGACCACAACTTCTTTATCCATTTTTCTCTTTCCTGGGATATTGAAGGTGGAATGAAGTGGAGGTCCTTGGCAACAGAGCAGCCCTAAAGTTTGGTGTGCTTGTGTCTTGCTGATTTTTAATTTTCCCAATTTATACCCCCATGCGTGGAAGTGCCCTATGCGCTCTAAGCTGTGTTTTTTAGATGTTTGTGGACACACCGTACCCTTCTCCAGCGTGGCTGTTGGCAATTTACATCCCGCCCATCAGCGTAGCAAGGCTCCCATTTCTCCATGGCCTGTCCTGCATTTCTGGTTTTGACACTTTTCTCAGCATGGCCCTTTTGACCGATGGGAAGGGAGACTTCTTTGTAGCGCTGATTTGCCTTTCCAGGTTGCTTGGTTGGCCAAAAAGGGCGTATGCGTTTTTTCCTGAATATATTCAGGAAAAAACGCATACGCCCTTTTTGGCCAAGGGCATCATTGTCAACGTTTTGCCACTTTTCATGTGCTTTAAAGGCGATTCGAATCTACCTCCTGAAATCTGTTTCCTGCAATTCTGCCTTGATTTCAAATCCTCTTTTTGCCTTCCCTCAATATATTTGTGGACGAGAGTTATCATTTATAACTCTGCAGGTTTGTGAATTGCAGTGCCCTGAAGCTCCATTTTACAACTCGCTTTTTTGGGAGCTGGCCGCAAAAGCGCAGGATGGCTTCAGGCCCTGTTCTGGTTCTGGGGGGCAGGCTGAGCCTGTGGATATTTCTTCTTCCTGATGGGAAAATAGAGTGACCTGTGTCTGTCCCAATACCAAGAGCTAGTCTCTCATTGGTTCCCCGTCTTCCCGTTCATCCTCAGGAAAAATTGCAACCTATACGGAACAGGAGGTTAAAGGTGCTGATACTCCAAGTAGGGAGATTGCTAGTAAAGTGGCTGGAATTGCGAACCCAAGCTCAAGGAGATGACAAATGAGGTGCGTTTTAGAAAGCTTTCCCCATCACACGGTGTACCATCTTCTGGGTTTCTCATGCATGTTTTCGATGTAGGAAGATGCCCTTGAACCTGGAGATTTGGGACCCATGGGATGGGTACCACACAGTATTACTTTAAAGGGTCTGCGTTTGCTCACCCAACCTCACCAAACCTCTCAGCCCCAAGAGTGTCCACCCTTATGTCTCATCCAGCTGTGGGTCTAGATATGGTCAATCCGGGTTGCATCACAGCCCCTGAACGAATTGTGTAAGAATTTCTCTCTCTTTCTCTGTCTTTGTTTCATGGGTTTTTAAAAGTAATTTATGTTTATAATGGGGTTTAGCTGCTTTTCACTGCTGTGTTTATGCCGCTTTACACCCACTTGACACACTAACAGAGAGATTTCAATACATAGGTTTTAAGATTATTACTAGTCAGATATATCCTTGTGTGGTGAATAGGGGGTGTTGAGTCCAGTTCTCTGAGCAAGGAGTCGGTCTTGTCTATTACATATTGGGTTTATGGAACGGTATCTCAGCTAATTTGAAACCCTTGTTTTATGTATCACCCCACCTCACCTTCCCTGTTAAGCAGCCATAGTGTGTTTTCTGCATGTGTGACTCTGTTCTGTTTTGTATTTCAGTTCAAGTGTAATGGTTTTTACTTTCCCTGTATAAGTGATATCTTATGAGAAGTGTCCTTTTCTGTGTGACTTATTTCACTTAGAATCGTCGTACCTAAATCCACTCATCATGCTGCTACTAGCCTTATGACATTGATTTCATGGCTGAGTGATATTCCATTGTACATAAGGACCACAACTTCTTTATCCATTTTTCTCTTTCCTGGGATATTGAAGGTGGAATGAAGTGGAGGTCCTTGGCAACAGAGCAGCCCTAAAGTTTGGTGTGCTTGTGTCTTGCTGATTTTTAATTTTCCCAATTTATACCCCCATGCGTGGAAGTGCCCTATGCGCTCTAAGCTGTGTTTTTTAGATGTTTGTGGACACACCGTACCCTTCTCCAGCGTGGCTGTTGGCAATTTACATCCCGCCCATCAGCGTAGCAAGGCTCCCATTTCTCCATGGCCTGTCCTGCATTTCTGGTTTTGACACTTTTCTCAGCATGGCCCTTTTGACCGATGGGAAGGGAGACTTCTTTGTAGCGCTGATTTGCCTTTCCAGGTTGCTTGGTTGGCCAAAAAGGGCGTATGCGTTTTTTCCTGAATATATTCAGGAAAAAACGCATACGCCCTTTTTGGCCAAGGGCATCATTGTCAACGTTTTGCCACTTTTCATGTGCTTTAAAGGCGATTCGAATCTACCTCCTGAAATCTGTTTCCTGCAATTCTGCCTTGATTTCAAATCCTCTTTTTGCCTTCCCTCAATATATTTGTGGACGAGAGTTATCATTTATAACTCTGCAGGTTTGTGAATTGCAGTGCCCTGAAGCTCCATTTTACAACTCGCTTTTTTGGGAGCTGGCCGCAAAAGCGCAGGATGGCTTCAGGCCCTGTTCTGGTTCTGGGGGGCAGGCTGAGCCTGTGGATATTTCTTCTTCCTGATGGGAAAATAGAGTGACCTGTGTCTGTCCCAATACCAAGAGCTAGTCTCTCATTGGTTCCCCGTCTTCCCGTTCATCCTCAGGAAAAATTGCAACCTATACGGAACAGGAGGTTAAAGGTGCTGATACTCCAAGTAGGGAGATTGCTAGTAAAGTGGCTGGAATTGCGAACCCAAGCTCAAGGAGATGACAAATGAGGTGCGTTTTAGAAAGCTTTCCCCATCACACGGTGTACCATCTTCTGGGTTTCTCATGCATGTTTTCGATGTAGGAAGATGCCCTTGAACCTGGAGATTTGGGACCCATGGGATGGGTACCACACAGTATTACTTTAAAGGGTCTGCGTTTGCTCACCCAACCTCACCAAACCTCTCAGCCCCAAGAGTGTCCACCCTTATGTCTCATCCAGCTGTGGGTCTAGATATGGTCAATCCGGGTTGCATCACAGCCCCTGAACGAATTGTGTAAGAATTTCTCTCTCTTTCTCTGTCTTTGTTTCATGGGTTTTTAAAAGTAATTTATGTTTATAATGGGGTTTAGCTGCTTTTCACTGCTGTGTTTATGCCGCTTTACACCCACTTGACACACTAACAGAGAGATTTCAATACATAGGTTTTAAGATTATTACTAGTCAGATATATCCTTGTGTGGTGAATAAGGGGTGTTGAGTCCAGTTCTCTGAGCAAGGAGTCGGTCTTGTCTATTACATATTGGGTTTATGGAACGGTATCTCAGCTAATTTGAAACCCTTGTTTTATGTATCACCCCACCTCACCTTCCCTGTTAAGCAGCCATAGTGTGTTTTCTGCATGTGTGACTCTGTTCTGTTTTGTATTTCAGTTCAAGTGTAATGGTTTTTACTTTCCCTGTATAAGTGATATCTTATGAGAAGTGTCCTTTTCTGTGTGACTTATTTCACTTAGAATCGTCGTACCTAAATCCACTCATCATGCTGCTACTAGCCTTATGACATTGATTTCATGGCTGAGTGATATTCCATTGTACATAAGGACCACAACTTCTTTATCCATTTTTCTCTTTCCTGGGATATTGAAGGTGGAATGAAGTGGAGGTCCTTGGCAACAGAGCAGCCCTAAACTTTGGTGTGCTTGTGTCTTGCTGATTTTTAATTTTCCCAATTTATACCCCCATGCGTGGAAGTGCCCTATGCGCTCTAAGCTGTGTTTTTTAGATGTTTGTGGACACACCGTACCCTTCTCCAGCGTGGCTGTTGGCAATTTACATCCCGCCCATCAGCGTAGCAAGGCTCCCATTTCTCCATGGCCTGTCCTGCATTTCTGGTTTTGACACTTTTCTCAGCATGGCCCTTTTGACCGATGGGAAGCGAGACTTCTTTGTAGCGCTGATTTGCCTTTCCAGGTTGCTTGGTTGGCCAAAAAGGGCGTATGCGTTTTTTCCTGAATATATTCAGGAAAAAACGCATACGCCCTTTTTGGCCAAGGGCATCATTGTCAACGTTTTGCCACTTTTCATGTGCTTTAAAGGCGATTCGAATCTACCTCCTGAAATCTGTTTCCTGCAATTCTGCCTTGATTTCAAATCCTCTTTTTGCCTTCCCTCAATATATTTGTGGACGAGAGTTATCATTTATAACTCTGCAGGTTTGTGAATTGCAGTGCCCTGAATCTCCATTTTACAACTCGCTTTTTTGGGAGCTGGCCGCAAAAGCGCAGGATGGCTTCAGGCACTGTTCTGGTTCTGGGGGGCAGGCTGAGCCTGTGGATATTTCTTCTTCCTGATGGGAAAATAGAGTGACCTGTGTCTGTCCCAATACCAAGAGCTAGTCTCTCATTGGTTCCCCGTCTTCCCGTTCATCCTCAGGAAAATTTGCAACCTATACGGAACAGGAGGTTAAAGGTGCTGATACTCCAAGTAGGGAGATTGCTAGTAAAGTGGCTGGAATTGCGAACCCAAGCTCAAGGAGATGACAAATGAGGTGCGTTTTAGAAAGCTTTCCCCATCACACGGTGTACCATCTTCTGGGTTTCTCATGCATGTTTTCGATGTAGGAAGATGCCCTTGAACCTGGAGATTTGGGACCCATGGGATGGGTACCACACAGTATTACTTTAAAGGGTCTGCGTTTGCTCACCCAACCTCACCAAACCTCTCAGCCCCAAGAGTGTCCACCCTTATGTCTCATCCAGCTGTGGGTCTAGATATGGTCAATCCGGGTTGCATCACAGCCCCTGAACGAATTGTGTAAGAATTTCTCTCTCTTTCTCTGTCTTTGTTTCATGGGTTTTTAAAAGTAATTTATGTTTATAATGGGGTTTAGCTGCTTTTCACTGCTGTGTTTATGCCGCTTTACACCCACTTGACACACTAACAGAGAGATTTCAATACATAGGTTTTAAGATTATTACTAGTCAGATATATCCTTGTGTGGTGAATAGGGGGTGTTGAGTCCAGTTCTCTGAGCAAGGAGTCGGTCTTGTCTATTACATATTGGGTTTATGGAACGGTATCTCAGCTAATTTGAAACCCTTGTTTTATGTATCACCCCACCTCACCTTCCCTGTTAAGCAGCCATAGTGTGTTTTCTGCATGTGTGACTCTGTTCTGTTTTGTATTTCAGTTCAAGTGTAATGGTTTTTACTTTCCCTCTATAAGTGATATCTTATGAGAAGTGTCCTTTTCTGTGTGACTTATTTCACTTAGAATCGTCGTACCTAAATCCACTCATCATGCTGCTACTAGCCTTATGACATTGATTTCATGGCTGAGTGATATTCCATTGTACATAAGGACCACAACTTCTTTATCCATTTTTCTCTTTCCTGGGATATTGAAGGTGGAATGAAGTGGAGGTCCTTGGCAACAGAGCAGCCCTAAACTTTGGTGTGCTTGTGTCTTGCTGATTTTTAATTTTCCCAATTTATACCCCCATGCGTGGAAGTGCCCTATGCGCTCTAAGCTGTGTTTTTTTAGATGTTTGTGGACACACCGTACCCTTCTCCAGCGTGGCTGTTGGCAATTTACATCCCGCCCATCAGCGTAGCAAGGCTCCCATTTCTCCATGGCCTGTCCTGCATTTCTGGTTTTGACACTTTTCTCAGCATGGCCCTTTTGACCGATGGGAAGGGAGACTTCTTTGTAGCGCTGATTTGCCTTTCCAGGTTGCTTGGTTGGCCAAAAAGGGCGTATGCGTTTTTTCCTGAATATATTCAGGAAAAAACGCATACGCCCTTTTTGGCCAAGGGCATCATTGTCAACGTTTTGCCACTTTTCATGTGCTTTAAAGGCGATTCGAATCTACCTCCTGAAATCTGTTTCCTGCAATTCTGCCTTGATTTCAAATCCTCTTTTTGCCTTCCCTCAATATATTTGTGGACGAGAGTTATCATTTATAACTCTGCAGGTTTGTGAATTGCAGTGCCCTGAAGCTCCATTTTACAACTCGCTTTTTTGGGAGCTGGCCGCAAAAGCGCAGGATGGCTTCAGGCCCTGTTCTGGTTCTGGGGGGCAGGCTGAGCCTGTGGATATTTCTTCTTCCTGATGGGAAAATAGAGTGACCTGTGTCTGTCCCAATACCAAGAGCTAGTCTCTCATTGGTTCCCCGTCTTCCCGTTCATCCTCAGGAAAAATTGCAACCTATACGGAACAGGAGGTTAAAGGTGCTGATACTCCAAGTAGGGAGATTGCTAGTAAAGTGGCTGGAATTGCGAACCCAAGCTCAAGGAGATGACAAATGAGGTGCGTTTTAGAAAGCTTTCCCCATCACACGGTGTACCATCTTCTGGGTTTCTCATGCATGTTTTCGATGTAGGAAGATGCCCTTGAACCTGGAGATTTGGGACCCATGGGATGGGTACCACACAGTATTACTTTAAAGGGTCTGCGTTTGCTCACCCAACCTCACCAAACCTCTCATCCCCAAGAGTGTCCACCCTTATGTCTCATCCAGCTGTGGGTCTAGATATGGTCAATACGGGTTGCATCACAGCCCCTGAACGAATTGTGTAAGAATTTCTCTCTCTTTCTCTGTCTTTGTTTCATGGGTTTTTAAAAGTAATTTATGTTTATAATGGGGTTTAGCTGCTTTTCACTGCTGTGTTTATGCCGCTTTACACCCACTTGACACACTAACAGAGAGATTTCAATACATAGGTTTTAAGATTATTACTAGTCAGATATATCCTTGTGTGGTGAATAGGGGGTGTTGAGTCCAGTTCTCTGAGCAAGGAGTCGGTCTTGTCTATTACATATTGGGTTTATGGAACGGTATCTCAGCTAATTTGAAACCCTTGTTTTATGTATCACCCCACCTCACCTTCCCTGTTAAGCAGCCATAGTGTGTTTTCTGCATGTGTGACTCTGTTCTGTTTTGTATTTCAGTTCAAGTGTAATGGTTTTTACTTTCCCTGTATAAGTGATATCTTATGAGAAGTGTCCTTTTCTGTGTGACTTATTTCACTTAGAATCGTCGTACCTAAATCCACTCATCATGCTGCTACTAGCCTTATGACATTGATTTCATGGCTGAGTGATATTCCATTGTACATAAGGACCACAACTTCTTTATCCATTTTTCTCTTTCCTGGGATATTGAAGGTGGAATGAAGTGGAGGTCCTTGGCAACAGAGCAGCCCTAAACTTTGGTGTGCTTGTGTCTTGCTGATTTTTAATTTTCCCAATTTATACCCCCATGCGTGGAAGTGCCCTATGCGCTCTAAGCTGTGTTTTTTAGATGTTTGTGGACACACCGTACCCTTCTCCAGCGTGGCTGTTGGCAATTTACATCCCGCCCATCAGCGTAGCAAGGCTCCCATTTCTCCATGGCCTGTCCTGCATTTCTGGTTTTGACACTTTTCTCAGCATGGCCCTTTTGACCGATGGGAAGCGAGACTTCTTTGTAGCGCTGATTTGCCTTTCCAGGTTGCTTGGTTGGCCAAAAAGGGCGTATGCGTTTTTTCCTGAATATATTCAGGAAAAAACGCATACGCCCTTTTTGGCCAAGGGCATCATTGTCAACGTTTTGCCAATTTTCATGTGCTTTAAAGGCGATTCGAATCTACCTCCTGAAATCTGTTTCCTGCAATTCTGCCTTGATTTCAAATCCTCTTTTTGCCTTCCCTCAATATATTTGTGGACGAGAGTTATCATTTATAACTCTGCAGGTTTGTGAATTTCAGTGCCCTGAAGCTCCATTTTACAACTCGCTTTTTTGGGAGCTGGCCGCAAAAGCGCAGGATGGCTTCAGGCACTGTTCTGGTTCTGGGGGGCAGGCTGAGCCTGTGGATATTTCTTCTTCCTGATGGGAAAATAGAGTGACCTGTGTCTGTCCCAATACCAAGAGCTAGTCTCTCATTGGTTCCCCGTCTTCCCGTTCATCCTCAGGAAAATTTGCAACCTATACGGAACAGGAGGTTAAAGGTGCTGATACTCCAAGTAGGGAGATTGCTAGTAAAGTGGCTGGAATTGCGAACCCAAGCTCAAGGAGATGACAAATGAGGTGCGTTTTAGAAAGCTTTCCCCATCACACGGTGTACCATCTTCTGGGTTTCTCATGCATGTTTTCGATGTAGGAAGATGCCCTTGAACCTGGAGATTTGGGACCCATGGGATGGGTACCACACAGTATTACTTTAAAGGGTCTGCGTTTGCTCACCCAACCTCACCAAACCTCTCAGCCCCAAGAGTGTCCACCCTTATGTCTCATCCAGCTGTGGGTCTAGATATGGTCAATCCGGGTTGCATCACAGCCCCTGAACGAATTGTGTAAGAATTTCTCTCTCTTTCTCTGTCTTTGTTTCATGGGTTTTTAAAAGTAATTTATGTTTATAATGGGGTTTAGCTGCTTTTCACTGCTGTGTTTATGCCGCTTTACACCCACTTGACACACTAACAGAGAGATTTCAATACATAGGTTTTAAGATTATTACTAGTCAGATATATCCTTGTGTGGTGAATAGGGGGTGTTGAGTCCAGTTCTCTGAGCAAGGAGTCGGTCTTGTCTATTACATATTGGGTTTATGGAACGGTATCTCAGCTAATTTGAAACCCTTGTTTTATGTATCACCCCACCTCACCTTCCCTGTTAAGCAGCCATAGTGTGTTTTCTGCATGTGTGACTCTTTTCTGTTTTGTATTTCAGTTCAAGTGTAATGGTTTTTACTTTCCCTCTATAAGTGATATCTTATGAGAAGTGTCCTTTTCTGTGTGACTTATTTCACTTAGAATCGTCGTACCTAAATCCACTCATCATGCTGCTACTAGCCTTATGACATTGATTTCATGGCTGAGTGATATTCCATTGTACATAAGGACCACAACTTCTTTATCCATTTTTCTCTTTCCTGGGATATTGAAGGTGGAATGAAGTGGAGGTCCTTGGCAACAGAGCAGCCCTAAACTTTGGTGTGCTTGTGTCTTGCTGATTTTTAATTTTCCCAATTTATACCCCCATGCGTGGAAGTGCCCTATGCGCTCTAAGCTGTGTTTTTTAGATGTTTGTGGACACACCGTACCCTTCTCCAGCGTGGCTGTTGGCAATTTACATCCCGCCCATCAGCGTAGCAAGGCTCCCATTTCTCCATGGCCTGTCCTGCATTTCTGGTTTTGACACTTTTCTCAGCATGGCCCTTTTGACCGCTGGGAAGCGAGGCTTCTTTGTAGCGCTGATTTCCCTTTCCAGGTTGCTTGGTTGGCCAAAAAGGGCGTATGCGTTTTTTCCTGAATATATTCAGGAAAAAACGCATACGCCCTTTTTGGTAAGGGCCTCATTGTCAACGTTTTGCTGCTTTTCATGTGCTTTAAAGGCGATTCGAATCTACCACCTGAAATCTGTTTCCTGCAATTCTGCCTTGATTTCAAATCCTCTTCTTTGCCTTCCCTCAATATATTTGTGGACGAGAGTTATCATTTATAACTCTGCAGGTTTGTGAATTGCAGTGCCCTGAAGCTCCATTTTACAACTCGCTTTTTGGGAGCTGGCCGTAAAAGCACAGGATGGTTTCAGGCCCTGTGCTGGTTCCGGGGGACAGCTGAGCCTGTGGTTAATTCTTCTTCCTGATGGGAAAATAGAGTGACCTGTGCCTGTCCCAACACCTAGAGCTAGCCTCTCATTGGTTCCCCATCTTCCCATTCATCCTCAGGACAAATTGCAACCTGTACGGAACAGGAGGTTAAAGGTGCTGATGCTCCAAGTAGGGAGATTGCTAGTAAAGTGGCTGGAATGGCGAACCCGAGCACAAGGAGATGAGAAATGAGGTGCGTTTTAGGAACCTTTCCCCATCACACGGTGTACCATCTTCTGGGTTTCTCATGCATATTTTCGATGTAGGAAGATGCCCTTGAACCTCGAGATTTGGGACCCATGCGATGGGTACCACGCAGTATTACTTTAAAGGGTCTGCGTTTGCTCACCCAGCCTCACCAAACTTCTCAGCCCCAAGAGTGTCCACCCTTATGTCTCATCCAGCTGTGGGTCTAGATATGGTCAATCCAGGTTCCATCACAGCCCCTGAACGAATTGTGTAAGAATTTCTCTGTCTTTCACTGTCTTTGTTTCATGGGTTTTTAAAAGTAATTTATGTTTATAATGGGGTTTAGCTGCTTTTCACTGCTGTGTTTATGCCGCTTTACACCCACTTGACACACTAACAGAGAGATTTCAATACATAGGTTTTAAGATTATTACTAGTCAGATATATCCTTGTGTGGTGAATAGGGGGTGTTGAGTCCAGTTCTCTGAGCAAGGAGTCGGTCTTGTCTATTACATATTGGGTTTATGGAACGGTATCTCAGCTAATTTGAAACCCTTGTTTTATGTATCACCCCACCTCACCTTCCCTGTTAAGCAGCCATAGTGTGTTTTCTGCATGTGTGACTCTGTTCTGTTTTGTATTTCAGTTCAAGTGTAATGGTTTTTACTTTCCCTGTATAAGTGATATCTTATGAGAAGTGTCCTTTTCTGTGTGACTTATTTCACTTAGAATCGTCGTACCTAAATCCACTCATCATGCTGCTACTAGCCTTATGACATTGATTTCATGGCTGAGTGATATTCCATTGTACATAAGGACCACAACTTCTTTATCCATTATTCTCTTTCCTGGGATATTGAAGGTGGAATGAAGTGGAGGTCCTTGGCAACAGAGCAGCCCTAAACTTTGGTGTGCTTGTGTCTTGCTGATTTTTAATTTTCCCAATTTATACCCCCATGCGTGGAAGTGCCCTATGCGCTCTAAGCTGTGTTTTTTAGATGTTTGTGGACACACCGTACCCTTCTCCAGCGTGGCTGTTGGCAATTTACATCCCGCCCATCAGCGTAGCAAGGCTCCCATTTCTCCATGGCCTGTCCTGCATTTCTGGTTTTGACACTTTTCTCAGCATGGCCCTTTTGACCGATGGGAAGCGAGACTTCTTTGTAGCGCTGATTTGCCTTTCCAGGTTGCTTGGTTGGCCAAAAAGGGCGTATGCGTTTTTTCCTGAATATATTCAGGAAAAAACGCATACGCCCTTTTTGGCCAAGGGCATCATTGTCAACGTTTTGCCACTTTTCATGTGCTTTAAAGGCGATTCGAATCTACCTCCTGAAATCTGTTTCCTGCAATTCTGCCTTGATTTCAAATCCTCTTTTTGCCTTCCCTCAATATATTTGTGGACGAGAGTTATCATTTATAACTCTGCAGGTTTGTGAATTGCAGTGCCCTGAAGCTCCATTTTACAACTCGCTTTTTTGGGAGCTGGCCGCAAAAGCGCAGGATGGCTTCAGGCACTGTTCTGGTTCTGGGGGGCAGGCTGAGCCTGTGGATATTTCTTCTTCCTGATGGGAAAATAGAGTGACCTGTGTCTGTCCCAATACCAAGAGCTAGTCTCTCATTGGTTCCCCGTCTTCCCGTTCATCCTCAGGAAAATTTGCAACCTATACGGAACAGGAGGTTAAAGGTGCTGATACTCCAAGTAGGGAGATTGCTAGTAAAGTGGCTGGAATTGCGAACCCAAGCTCAAGGAGATGACAAATGAGGTGCGTTTTAGAAAGCTTTCCCCATCACACGGTGTACCATCTTCTGGGTTTCTCATGCATGTTTTCGATGTAGGAAGATGCCCTTGAACCTGGAGATTTGGGACCCATGGGATGGGTACCACACAGTATTACTTTAAAGGGTCTGCGTTTGCTCACCCAACCTCACCAAACCTCTCAGCCCCAAGAGTGTCCACCCTTATGTCTCATCCAGCTGTGGGTCTAGATATGGTCAATCCGGGTTGCATCACAGCCCCTGAACGAATTGTGTAAGAATTTCTCTCTCTTTCTCTGTCTTTGTTTCATGGGTTTTTAAAAGTAATTTATGTTTATAATGGGGTTTAGCTGCTTTTCACTGCTGTGTTTATGCCGCTTTACACCCACTTGACACACTAACAGAGAGATTTCAATACATAGGTTTTAAGATTATTACTAGTCAGATATATCCTTGTGTGGTGAATAGGGGGTGTTGAGTCCAGTTCTCTGAGCAAGGAGTCGGTCTTGTCTATTACATATTGGGTTTATGGAACGGTATCTCAGCTAATTTGAAAGCCTTGTTTTATGTATCACCCCACCTCACCTTCCCTGTTAAGCAGCCATAGTGTGTTTTCTGCATGTGTGACTCTTTTCTGTTTTGTATTTCAGTTCAAGTGTAATGGTTTTTACTTTCCCTCTATAAGTGATATCTTATGAGAAGTGTCCTTTTCTGTGTGACTTATTTCACTTAGAATCGTCGTACCTAAATCCACTCATCATGCTGCTACTAGCCTTATGACATTGATTTCATGGCTGAGTGATATTCCATTGTACATAAGGACCACAACTTCTTTATCCATTTTTCTCTTTCCTGGGATATTTAAGGTGGAATGAAGTGGAGGTCCTTGGCAACAGAGCAGCCCTAAACTTTGGTGTGCTTGTGTCTTGCTGATTTTTAATTTTCCCAATTTATACCCCCATGCGTGGAAGTGCCCTATGCGCTCTAAGCTGTGTTTTTTAGATGTTTGTGGACACACTGTACCCTTCTCCAGCGTGGCTGTTGGCAATTTACATCCCGCCCATCAGCGTAGCAAGGCTCCCATTTCTCCATGGCCTGTCCTGCATTTCTGGTTTTGACACTTTTCTCAGCATGGCCCTTTTGACCGCTGGGAAGCGAGGCTTCTTTGTAGCGCTGATTTCCCTTTCCAGGTTGCTTGGTTGGCCAAAAAGGGCGTATGCGTTTTTTCCTGAATATATTCAGGAAAAAACGCATACGCCCTTTTTGGCCAAGGGCCTCATTGTCAACGTTTTGCTGCTTTTCATGTGCTTTAAAGGCGATTCGAATCTACCTCCTGAAATCTGTTTCCTGCAATTCTGCCTTGATTTCAAATCCTCTTCTTTGCCTTCCCTCAATATATTTGTGGACGAGAGTTATCATTTATAACTCTGCAGGTTTGTGAATTGCAGTGCCCTGAAGCTCCATTTTACAACTCGCTTTTTGGGAGCTGGCCGTAAAAGCACAGGATGGTTTCAGGCCCTGTGCTGGTTCCGGGGGGCAGGCTGAGCCTGTGGATATTTCTTCTTCCTGATGGGAAAATAGAGTGACCTGTGTCTGTCCCAATACCAAGAGCTAGTCTCTCATTGGTTCCCCGTCTTCCCGTTCATCCTCAGGAAAAATTGCAACCTATACGGAACAGGAGGTTAAAGGTGCTGATACTCCAAGTAGGGAGATTGCTAGTAAAGTGGCTGGAATTGCGAACCCAAGCTCAAGGAGATGACAAATGAGGTGCGTTTTAGAAAGCTTTCCCCATCACACGGTGTACCATCTTCTGGGTTTCTCATGCATGTTTTCGATGTAGGAAGATGCCCTTGAACCTGGAGATTTGGGACCCATGGGATGGGTACCACACAGTATTACTTTAAAGGGTCTGCGTTTGCTCACCCAACCTCACCAAACCTCTCATCCCCAAGAGTGTCCACCCTTATGTCTCATCCAGCTGTGGGTCTAGATATGGTCAATACGGGTTGCATCACAGCCCCTGAACGAATTGTGTAAGAATTTCTCTCTCTTTCTCTGTCTTTGTTTCATGGGTTTTTAAAAGTAATTTATGTTTATAATGGGGTTTAGCTGCTTTTCACTGCTGTGTTTATGCCGCTTTACACCCACTTGACACACTAACAGAGAGATTTCAATACATAGGTTTTAAGATTATTACTAGTCAGATATATCCTTGTGTGGTGAATAGGGGGTGTTGAGTCCAGTTCTCTGAGCAAGGAGTCGGTCTTGTCTATTACATATTGGGGTTATGGAACGGTATCTCAGCTAATTTGAAACCCTTGTTTTATGTATCACCCCACCTCACCTTCCCTGTTAAGCAGCCATAGTGTGTTTTCTGCATGTGTGACTCTGTTCTGTTTTGTATTTCAGTTCAAGTGTAATGGTTTTTACTTTCCCTGTATAAGTGATATCTTATGAGAAGTGTCCTTTTCTGTGTGACTTATTTCACTTAGAATCGTCGTACCTAAATCCACTCATCATGCTGCTACTAGCCTTATGACATTGATTTCATGGGTGAGTGATATTCCATTGTACATAAGGACCACAACTTCTTTATCCATTTTTCTCTTTCCTGGGATATTGAAGGTGGAATGAAGTGGAGGTCCTTGGCAACAGAGCAGCCCTAAACTTTGGTGTGCTTGTGTCTTGCTGATTTTTAATTTTCCCAATTTATACCCCCATGCGTGGAAGTGCCCTATGCGCTCTAAGCTGTGTTTTTTAGATGTTTGTGGACACACCGTACCCTTCTCCAGCGTGGCTGTTGGCAATTTACATCCCGCCCATCAGCGTAGCAAGGCTCCCATTTCTCCATGGCCTGTCCTGCATTTCTGGTTTTGACACTTTTCTCAGCATGGCCCTTTTGACCGATGGGAAGCGAGACTTCTTTGTAGCGCTGATTTGCCTTTCCAGGTTGCTTGGTTGGCCAAAAAGGGCGTATGCGTTTTTTCCTGAATATATTCAGGAAAAAACGCATACGCCCTTTTTGGCCAAGGGCATCATTGTCAACGTTTTGCCAATTTTCATGTGCTTTAAAGGCGATTCGAATCTACCTCCTGAAATCTGTTTCCTGCAATTCTGCCTTGATTTCAAATCCTCTTTTTGCCTTCCCTCAATATATTTGTGGACGAGAGTTATCATTTATAACTCTGCAGGTTTGTGAATTTCAGTGCCCTGAAGCTCCATTTTACAACTCGCTTTTTTGGGAGCTGGCCGCAAAAGCGCAGGATGGCTTCAGGCACTGTTCTGGTTCTGGGGGGCAGGCTGAGCCTGTGGATATATCTTCTTCCTGATGGGAAAATAGAGTGACCTGTGTCTGTCCCAATACCAAGAGCTAGTCTCTCATTGGTTCCCCGTCTTCCCGTTCATCCTCAGGAAAATTTGCAACCTATACGGAACAGGAGGTTAAAGGTGCTGATACTCCAAGTAGGGAGATTGCTAGTAAAGTGGCTGGAATTGCGAACCCAAGCTCAAGGAGATGACAAATGAGGTGCGTTTTAGAAAGCTTTCCCCATCACACGGTGTACCATCTTCTGGGTTTCTCATGCATGTTTTCGATGTAGGAAGATGCCCTTGAACCTGGAGATTTGGGACCCATGGGATGGGTACCACACAGTATTACTTTAAAGGGTCTGCGTTTGCTCACCCAACCTCACCAAACCTCTCAGCCCCAAGAGTGTCCACCCTTATGTCTCATCCAGCTGTGGGTCTAGATATGGTCAATCCGGGTTGCATCACAGCCCCTGAACGAATTGTGTAAGAATTTCTCTCTCTTTCTCTGTCTTTGTTTCATGGGTTTTTAAAAGTAATTTATGTTTATAATGGGGTTTAGCTGCTTTTCACTGCTGTGTTTATGCCACTTTACACCCACTTGACACACTAACAGAGAGATTTCAATACATAGGTTTTAAGATTATTACTAGTCAGATATATCCTTGTGTGGTGAATAGGGGGTGTTGAGTCCAGTTCTCTGAGCAAGGAGTCGGTCTTGTCTATTACATATTGGGTTTATGGAACGGTATCTCAGCTAATTTGAAACCCTTGTTTTATGTATCACCCCACCTCACCTTCCCTGTTAAGCAGCCATAGTGTGTTTTCTGCATGTGTGACTCTTTTCTGTTTTGTATTTCAGTTCAAGTGTAATGGTTTTTACTTTCCCTCTATAAGTGATATCTTATGAGAAGTGTCCTTTTCTGTGTGACTTATTTCACTTAGAATCGTCGTACCTAAATCCACTCATCATGCTGCTACTAGCCTTATGACATTGATTTCATGGCTGAGTGATATTCCATTGTACATAAGGACCACAACTTCTTTATCCATTTTTCTCTTTCCTGGGATATTGAAGGTGGAATGAAGTGGAGGTCCTTGGCAACAGAGCAGCCCTAAACTTTGGTGTGCTTGTGTCTTGCTGATTTTTAATTTTCCCAATTTATACCCCCATGCGTGGAAGTGCCCTATGTGCTCTAAGCTGTGTTTTTTAGATGTTTGTGGACACACTGTACCCTTCTCCAGCGTGGCTGTTGGCAATTTACATCCCGCCCATCAGCGTAGCAAGGCTCCCATTTCTCCATGGCCTGTCCTGCATTTCTGGTTTTGACACTTTTCTCAGCATGGCCCTTTTGACCGCTGGGAAGCGAGGCTTCTTTGTAGCGCTGATTTCCCTTTCCAGGTTGCTTGGTTGGCCAAAAAGGGCGTATGCGTTTTTTCCTGAATATATTCAGGAAAAAACGCATACGCCCTTTTTGGCCAAGGGCCTCATTGTCAACGTTTTGCTGCTTTTCATGTGCTTTAAAGGCGATTCGAATCTACCTCCTGAAATCTGTTTCCTGCAATTCTGCCTTGATTTCAAATCCTCTTCTTTGCCTTCCCTCAATATATTTGTGGACGAGAGTTATCATTTATAACTCTGCAGGTTTGTGAATTGCAGTGCCCTGAAGCTCCATTTTACAACTCGCTTTTTGGGAGCTGGCCGTAAAAGCACAGGATGGTTTCAGGCCCTGTGCTGGTTCCGGGGGGCAGCTGAGCCTGTGGTTAATTCTTCTTCCTGATGGGAAAATAGAGTGACCTGTGCCTGTCCCAACACCTAGAGCTAGCCTCTCATTGGTTCCCCATCTTCCCATTCATCCTCAGGACAAATTGCAACCTGTACGGAACAGGAGGTTAAAGGTGCTGATGCTCCAAGTAGGGAGATTGCTAGTAAAGTGGCTGGAATGGCGAACCCGAGCACAAGGAGATGAGAAATGAGGTGCGTTTTAGGAACCTTTCCCCATCACACGGTGTACCATCTTCTGGGTTTCTCATGCATATTTTCGATGTAGGAAGATGCCCTTGAACCTCGAGATTTGGGACCCATGCGATGGGTACCACGCAGTATTACTTTAAAGGGTCTGCGTTTGCTCACCCAGCCTCACCAAACTTCTCAGCCCCAAGAGTGTCCACCCTTATGTCTCATCCAGCTGTGGGTCTAGATATGGTCAATCCAGGTTCCATCACAGCCCCTGAACGAATTGTGTAAGAATTTCTCTGTCTTTCACTGTCTTTGTTTCATGGGTTTTTAAAAGTAATTTATTTTTATAATGGGGTTTAGCTGCTTTTCACTGCTGTGTTTATGCCGCTTTACACCCACTTGACACACTAACAGAGAGATTTCAATACATAGGTTTTAAGATTATTACTAGTCAGATATATCCTTGTGTGGTGAATAGGGGGTGTTGAGTCCAGTTCTCTGAGCAAGGAGTCGGTCTTGTCTATTACATATTGGGTTTATGGAACGGTATCTCAGCTAATTTGAAACCCTTGTTTTATGTATCACCCCACCTCACCTTCCCTGTTAAGCAGCCATAGTGTGTTTTCTGCACGTGTGACTCTGTTCTGTTTTGTATTTCAGTTCAAGTGTAGTGGTTTTTACTTTCCCTCTATAAGTGATATCTTATGAGAAGTGTCCTTTTCTGTGTGACTTATTTCACTTAGAATAATCGTACCTAAATCCACTCATCATGCTGCTACTAGCCTTATGACATTGATTTCATGGCTGAGTGATATTCCATTGTACATAAGGACCACAACTTCTTTATCCATTTTTCTCTTTCCTGGGATATTGAAGTTGGAATGAAGTGGAGGTCCTTGGCAACAGAGCAGCCCTAAAGTTTGGTGTGCTTGTGTCTTGCTGATTTTTAATTTTCCCAATTTATACCCCCATGCGTGGAAGTGCCCTATGCGCTCTAAGCTGTGTTTTTTAGATGTTTGTGGACACACCGTACCCTTCTCCAGCGTGGCTGTTGGCAATTTACATCCCGCCCATCAGCGTAGCAAGGCTCCCATTTCTCCATGGCCTGTCCTGCATTTCTGGTTTTGACACTTTTCTCAGCATGGCCCTTTTGACCGCTGGGAAGCGAGGCTTCTTTGTAGCGCTGATTTCCCTTTCCAGGTTGCTTGGTTGGCCAAAAAGGGCGTATGCGTTTTTTCCTGAATATATTCAGGAAAAAACGCATACGCCCTTTTTGGCCAAGGGCCTCATTGTCAACGTTTTGCCGCTTTTCATGTGCTTTAAAGGCGATTCGAATCTACCTCCTGAAATCTGTTTCCTGCAATTCTGCCTTGATTTCAAATCCTCTTCTTTGCCTTCCCTCAATATATTTGTGGACGAGAGTTATCATTTATAACTCTGCAGGTTTGTGAATTTCAGTGCCCTGAAGCTCCATTTTACAACTCGCTTTTTGGGAGCTGGCCGTAAAAGCACAGGATGGTTTCAGGCCCTGTGCTGGTTCCGGGGGGCAGCTGAGCCTGTGGTTAATTCTTCTTCCTGATGGGAAAATAGAGTGACCTGTGCCTGTCCCAACACCTAGAGCTAGCCTCTCATTGGTTCCCCATCTTCCCATTCATCCTCAGGACAAATTGCAACCTGTACGGAACAGGAGGTTAAAGGTGCTGATGCTCCAAGTAGGGAGATTGCTAGTAAAGTGGCTGGAATGGCGAACCCGAGCACAAGGAGATGAGAAATGAGGTGCGTTTTAGGAACCTTTCCCCATCACACGGTGTACCATCTTCTGGGTTTCTCATGCATATTTTCGATGTAGGAAGATGCCCTTGAACCTCGAGATTTGGGACCCATGCGATGGGTACCACGCAGTATTACTTTAAAGGGTCTGCGTTTGCTCACCCAGCCTCACCAAACTTCTCAGCCCCAAGAGTGTCCACCCTTATGTCTCATCCAGCTGTGGGTCTAGATATGGTCAATCCAGGTTCCATCACAGCCCCTGAACGAATTGTGTAAGAATTTCTCTGTCTTTCACTGTCTTTGTTTCATGGGTTTTTAAAAGTAATTTATGTTTATAATGGGGTTTAGCTGCTTTTCACTGCTGTGTTTATGCCGCTTTACACCCACTTGACACACTAACAGAGAGATTTCAATACATAGGTTTTAAGATTATTACTAGTCAGATATATCCTTGTGTGGTGAATAGGGGGTGTTGAGTCCAGTTCTCTGAGCAAGGAGTCGGTCTTGTCTATTACATATTGGGTTTATGGAACGGTATCTCAGCTAATTTGAAACCCTTGTTTTATGTATCACCCCACCTCACCTTCCCTGTTAAGCAGCCATAGTGTGTTTTCTGCATGTGTGACTCTGTTCTGTTTTGTATTTCAGTTCAAGTGTAATGGTTTTTACTTTCCCTGTATAAGTGATATCTTATGAGAAGTGTCCTTTTCTGTGTGACTTATTTCACTTAGAATCGTCGTACCTAAATCCACTCATCATGCTGCTACTAGCCTTATGACATTGATTTCATGGCTGAGTGATATTCCATTGTACATAAGGACCACAACTTCTTTATCCATTTTTCTCTTTCCTGGGATATTGAAGGTGGAATGAAGTGGAGGTCCTTGGCAACAGAGCAGCCCTAAACTTTGGTGTGCTTGTGTCTTGCTGATTTTTAATTTTCCCAATTTATACCCCCATGCGTGGAAGTGCCCTATGCGCTCTAAGCTGTGTTTTTTAGATGTTTGTGGACACACCGTACCCTTCTCCAGCGTGGCTGTTGGCAATTTACATCCCGCCCATCAGCGTAGCAAGGCTCCCATTTCTCCATGGCCTGTCCTGCATTTCTGGTTTTGACACTTTTCTCAGCATGGCCCTTTTGACCGATGGGAAGCGAGACTTCTTTGTAGCGCTGATTTGCCTTTCCAGGTTGCTTGGTTGGCCAAAAAGGGCGTATGCGTTTTTTCCTGAATATATTCAGGAAAAAACGCATACGCCCTTTTTGGCCAAGGGCATCATTGTCAACGTTTTGCCACTTTTCATGTGCTTTAAAGGCGATTCGAATCTACCTCCTGAAATCTGTTTCCTGCAATTCTGCCTTGATTTCAAATCCTCTTTTTGCCTTCCCTCAATATATTTGTGGACGAGAGTTATCATTTATAACTCTGCAGGTTTGTGAATTGCAGTGCCCTGAAGCTCCATTTTACAACTCGCTTTTTTGGGAGCTGGCCGCAAAAGCGCAGGATGGCTTCAGGCACTGTTCTGGTTCTGGGGGGCAGGCTGAGCCTGTGGATATTTCTTCTTCCTGATGGGAAAATAGAGTGACCTGTGTCTGTCCCAATACCAAGAGCTAGTCTCTCATTGGTTCCCCGTCTTCCCGTTCATCCTCAGGAAAATTTGCAACCTATACGGAACAGGAGGTTAAAGGTGCTGATACTCCAAGTAGGGAGATTGCTAGTAAAGTGGCTGGAATTGCGAACCCAAGCTCAAGGAGATGACAAATGAGGTGCGTTTTAGAAAGCTTTCCCCATCACACGGTGTACCATCTTCTGGGTTTCTCATGCATGTTTTCGATGTAGGAAGATGCCCTTGAACCTGGAGATTTGGGACCCATGGGATGGGTACCACACAGTATTACTTTAAAGGGTCTGCGTTTGCTCACCCAACCTCACCAAACCTCTCAGCCCCAAGAGTGTCCACCCTTATGTCTCATCCAGCTGTGGGTCTAGATATGGTCAATCCGGGTTGCATCACAGCCCCTGAACGAATTGTGTAAGAATTTCTCTCTCTTTCTCTGTCTTTGTTTCATGGGTTTTTAAAAGTAATTTATGTTTATAATGGGGTTTAGCTGCTTTTCACTGCTGTGTTTATGCCGCTTTACACCCACTTGACACACTAAGAGAGAGATTTCAATACATAGGTTTTAAGATTATTACTAGTCAGATATATCCTTGTGTGGTGAATAGGGGGTGTTGAGTCCAGTTCTCTGAGCAAGGAGTCGGTCTTGTCTATTACATGTTGGGTTTATGGAACGGTATCTCAGCTAATTTGAAACCCTTGTTTTATGTATCACCCCACCTCACCTTCCCTGTTAAGCAGCCATAGTGTGTTTTCTGCATGTGTGACTCTGTTCTGTTTTGTATTTCAGTTCAAGTGTAATGGTTTTTACTTTCCCTCTATAAGTGATATCTTATGAGAAGTGTCCTTTTCTGTGTGACTTATTTCACTTAGAATCGTCGTACCTAAATCCACTCATCATGCTGCTACTAGCCTTATGACATTGATTTCATGGCTGAGTGATATTCCATTGTACATAAGGACCACAACTTCTTTATCCATTTTTCTCTTTCCTGGGATATTGAAGGTGGAATGAAGTGGAGGTCCTTGGCAACAGAGCAGCCCTAAACTTTGGTGTGCTTGTGTCTTGCTGATTTTTAATTTTCCCAATTTATACCCCCATGCGTGGAAGTGCCCTATGCGCTCTAAGCTGTGTTTTTTAGATGTTTGTGGACACACCGTACCCTTCTCCAGCGTGGCTGTTGGCAATTTACATCCCGCCCATCAGCGTAGCAAGGCTCCCATTTCTCCATGGCCTGTCCTGCATTTCTGGTTTTGACACTTTTCTCAGCATGGCCCTTTTGACCGCTGGGAAGCGAGACTTCTTTGTAGCGCTGATTTCCCTTTCCAGGTTGCTTGGTTGGCCAAAAAGGGCGTATGCGTTTTTTCCTGAATATATTCAGGAAAAAACGCATACGCCCTTTTTGGCCAAGGGCCTCATTTTCAACGTTTTGCTGCTTTTCATGTGCTTTAAAGGCGATTCGAATCTACCTCCTGAAATCTGTTTCCTGCAATTCTGCCTTGATTTCAAATCCTCTTCTTTGCCTTCCCTCAATATATTTGTGGACGAGAGTTATCATTTATAACTCTGCAGGTTTGTGAATTGCAGTGCCCTGAAGCTCCATTTTACAACTCGCTTTTTGGGAGCTGGCCGTAAAAGCACAGGATGGTTTCAGGCCCTGTGCTTGTTCCGGGGGGCAGCTGAGCCTGTGGTTAATTCTTCTTCCTGATGGGAAAATAGAGTGACCTGTGCCTGTCCCAACACCTAGAGCTAGCCTCTCATTGGTTCCCCATCTTCCCATTCATCCTCAGGACAAATTGCAACCTGTACGGAACAGGAGGTTAAAGGTGCTGATGCTCCAAGTAGGGAGATTGCTAGTAAAGTGGCTGGAATGGCGAACCCGAGCACAAGGAGATGAGAAATGAGGTGCGTTTTAGGAACCTTTCCCCATCACACGGTGTACCATCTTCTGGGTTTCTCATGCATATTTTCGATGTAGGAAGATGCCCTTGAACCTCGAGATTTGGGACCCATGCGATGGGTACCACGCAGTATTACTTTAAAGGGTCTGCGTTTGCTCACCCAGCCTCACCAAACTTCTCAGCCCCAAGAGTGTCCACCCTTATGTCTCATCCAGCTGTGGGTCTAGATATGGTCAATCCAGGTTCCATCACAGCCACTGATCGAATTGTGTAAGAATTTCTCTCTCTTTCACTGTCTTTGTTTCATGGGTTTTTAAAAGTAATTTATTTTTATAATGGGGTTTAGCTGCTTTTCACTGCTGTGTTTATGCCGCTTTACACCCACTTGACACACTAACAGAGAGATTTCAATACATAGGTTTTAAGATTATTACTAGTCAGATATATCCTTGTGTGGTGAATAGGGGGTGTTGAGTCCAGTTCTCTGAGCAAGGAGTTGGTCTTGTCTATTACATATTGGGATTATGGAACGGTATCTCAGCTAATTTGAAACCCTTGTTTTATGTATCACCCCACCTCACCTTTCCTGTTAAGCAGCCATAGTGTGTTTTCTGCATGTGTGACTCTGTTCTGTTTTATAATTCAGTTCAAGTGTAACGGTTTTTACTTTCCCTGTATAAGTGATATCTTATGAGAAGTGTCCTTTTCTGTGTGACTTATTTCACTTAGAATCGTCGTACCTAAATCCACTCATCATGCTGCTACTAGCCTTATGACATTGATTTCATGGCTGAGTGATATTCCATTGTACATAAGGACCACAACTTCTTTATCCATTTTTCTCTTTCCTGGGATATTTAAGGTGGAATGAAGTGGAGGTCCTTGGCAACAGAGCAGCCCTAAACTTTGGTGTGCTTGTGTCTTGCTGATTTTTAATTTTCCCAATTTATACCCCCATGCGTGGAAGTGCCCTATGCGCTCTAAGCTGTGTTTTTTAGATGTTTGAGGACACACCGTACCCTTCTCCAGCATGGCTGTTGACAATTTACATCCCGCCCATCAGCGTAGCAAGGCTCCCAATTCTCCATGGCCTGTCCTTCATTTCTGGTTTTGACACTTTTCTCAGCATGGCCCTTTTGACCGATGGGAAGCGAGACTTCTTTGTAGCGCTGATTTGCCTTTCCAGGTTGCTTGGTTGGCCAAAAAGGGCGTATGCGTTTTTTCCTGAATATATTCAGGAAAAAACGCATACGCCCTTTTTGGCCAAGGGCCTCATTGTCAACGTTTTGCTGCTTTTCATGTGCTTTAAAGGCGATTCGAATCTACCTCCTGAAATCTGTTTCCTGCAATTCTGCCTTGATTTCAAATCCTCTTCTTTGCCTTCCCTCAATATATTTGTGGACGAGAGTTATCATTTATAACTCTGCAGGTTTGTGATTTGCAGTGCCCTGAAGCTCCATTTTACAACTCGCTTTTTGGGAGCTGGCCGTAAAAGCGCAGGATGGCTTCAGGCCCTGTTCTGGTTCCGGGGGGCAGGCTGAGCCTGTGGTTAATTCTTCTCCCTGATGGGAAAATAGAGTGACCTGTGCCTGTCCCAACACCAAGAGCTAGTCTCTCATTGGTTCCCCATCTTCCCATTCATCCTCAGGACAAATTGCAACCTGTACGGAACAGGAGGTTAAAGATGCTGTTGCTCCAAGTAGGGAGATTGCTAGTAAAGTGGCTGGAATGGCGAACCCGAGCACAAGGAGATGAGAAATGATGTGCGTTTTAGAAACCTTTCCCCATCACACGGTGTACCATCTTCTGGGTTTCTCATGCATGTTTTCGATGTAGGAAGATGCCCTTGAACCTCGAGATTTGGGACCCATGGGATGGGTACCACACAGTATTACTTTAAAGGGTCTGCGTTTGCTCACCCAACCTCACCAAACCTCTCAGCCCCAAGAGTGTCCACCCTTATGTCTCATCCAGCTGTGGGTCTAGATATGGTCAATCCGGGTTGCATCACAGCCCCTGAACGAATTGTGTAAGAATTTCTCTCTCTTTCTCTGTCTTTGTTTCATGGGTTTTAAAAAGTAATTTATGTTTATAATGGGGTTTAGCTGCTTTTCACTGCTGTGTTTATGCCGCTTTACACCCACTTGACACACTAACAGAGAGATTTCAATACATAGGTTTTAAGATTATTACTAGTCAGATATATCCTTGTGTGGTGAATAGGGGGTGTTGAGTCCAGTTCTCTGAGCAAGGAGTCGGTCTTGTCTATTACATATTGGGTTTATGGAACGGTATCTCAGCTAATTTGAAACCCTTGTTTTATGTATAACCCCACCTCACCTTTCCTGTTAAGCAGCCATAGTGTGTTTAATGCATGTGTGACTCTGTTCTATTTTGTAATTCAGTTCAAGTGTAATGGTTTTTACTTTCCCTGTATAAGTGATATCTTATGAGAAGTGTCCTTTTCTGTGTGACTTATTTCACTTAGAATCGTCGTACCTAAATCCACTCATCATGCTGCTACTAGCCTTATGACATTGATTTCATGGCTGAGTGATATTCCATTGTACATAAGGACCACAACTTCTTTATCCATTTTTCTCTTTCCTGGGATATTGAAGGTGGAATGAAGTGGAGGTCCTTGGCAACAGAGCAGCCCTAAACCCTGGTGTGCTTGTGTCTTGCTGATTTTTAATTTTCCCAATTTATACCCCCATGCGTGGAAGTGCCCTATGCGCTCTAAGCTGTGTTTTTTAGATGTTTGAGGACATACCGTACCCTTCTCCAGCGTGGCTGTTGGCAATTTACATCCCGCCCATCAGCGTAGCAAGGCTCCCAATTCTCCATGGCCTGTCCTGCATTTCTGGTTTTGACACTTTTCTCAGCATGGCCCTTTTGACCGATGGGAAGCGAGACTTCTTTGTAGCGCTGATTTGCCTTTCCAGGTTGCTTGGTTGGCCAAAAAGGGCGTATGCGTTTTTTCCTGAATATATTCAGGAAAAAACGCATACGCCCTTTTCGCCAAGGGCCTCATTGTCAACGTTTTGCTGCTTTTCATGTGCTTTAAAGGCGATTCGAATCTACCTCCTGAAATCTGTTTCCTGCAATTCTGCCTTGATTTCAAATCCTCTTCTTTGCCTTCCCTCAATATATTTGTGGACGAGAGTTATCATTTATAACTCTGCAGGTTTGTGATTTGCAGTGCCCTGAAGCTCCATTTTACAACTCGCTTTTTGGGTGCTGGCCGTAAAAGCGCAGGATGGCTTCAGGCCCTGTTCTGGTTCCGGGGGGCAGCTGAGCCTGTGGTTAATTCTTCTTCCTGATGGGAAAATAGAGTGACCTGTGCCTGTCCCAACACCTAGAGCTAGTCTCTCATTGTTTCCCCATCTTCCCATTCATCCTCAGGACAAATTGCAACCTGTACGGAACAGGAGGTTAAAGGTGCTGATACTCCAAGTAGGGAGATTGCTAGTAAAGTGGCTGGAATGGCGAACCCGAGCACAAGGAGATGAGAAATGAGGTGCGTTTTAGGAACCTTTCCCCATCACATGGTGTACCAACTTCTTGGTTTCTCATGCATGTTTTCGATGTAGGAAGATGCCCTTGAACTTCGATATTTGGGACCCCTGCAATGGGTACCACGCAGTATTACTTTAAAGGGTCTGCGTTTGCTCACCCAACCTCACCAAACCTCTCAGCCCCAAGAGTGTCCACCCTTATGTCTCATCCAGCTGTGGGTCTAGATATGGTCAATCCAGGTTCCATCACAGCCCCTGAACGAATTGTGTAAGAATTTCTCTTTCACTGTCTTTGTTTCATGGGTTTTTAAAAGTAATTTATGTTTATAATGGGGTTTAGCTGCTTTTCACTGCTGTGTTTATGCCGCTTTACACCCACTTGACACACTAACAGAGAGATTTCAATACATAGGTTTTAAGATTATTACTAGTCAGATATATCCTTGTGTGGTGAATAGGGGGTGTTGAGTCCAGTTCTCTGAGCAAGGAGTCGGTCTTGTCTATTACATATTGGGTTTATGGAACGGTATCTCAGCTAATTTGAAACCCTTGTTTTATGTATTACCCCACCTCACCTTTCCTGTTAAGCAGCCATAGTGTGTTTTCTGCATGTGTGACTCTGTTCTGTTTTGTAATTCAGTTCAAGTGTAATGGTTTTTACTTTCCCTGTATAAGTGATATCTTATGAGAAGTGTCCTTTTCTGTGTGACTTATTTCACTTACAATCGACGTACCTAAATCCACTCATCATGCTGCTACTAGCCTTATGACATTGATTTCATGGCTGAGTGATATTCCATTGTACATAAGGACCACAACTTCTTTATCCATTTTTCTCTTTCCTGGGGTATTGAAGGTGGAATGAAGTGGAGGTCCTTGGCAACAGAGCAGCCCTAAACTTTGGTGTGCTTGTGTCTTGCTGATTTTTAATTTTCCCAATTTATACCCCCATGCGTGGAAGTGCCCTATGCGCTCTAAGCTGTGTTTTTTAGATGTTTCAGGACACACCGTACCCTTCTCCAGGGTGGCTGTTGGCAATTTACATCCCGCCCATCAGCGTAGCAAGGCTCCCATTTCTCCATGGCCTGTTCTGCATTTCTGGTTTGACACTTTTCTCAGCATGGCCCTTTTGACCGATGGGAAGCGAGACTTCTTTGTAGCGCTGATTTGCCAATCCAGGTTGCTTGGTTGGCCAAAAAGGGCGTATGCTTTTTTTCCTGAATATATTCAGGAAAAAACGCATACGCCCTTTTTGGCCAAGGGCATCATTGTCAACCTTTTGCCGCTTTTCATGTGCTTTGAAGGCGATTCGAATCTACCTCCTGAAATCTGTTTCCTGCAATTCTGCCTTGATTTCAAATCCTCTTCTTTGCCTTCCCTCAATATATTTGTGGACGAGAGTTATCATTTATAACTCTGCAGGTTTGTGAATTGCAGTGCCCTGAAGCTCCATTTTACAACTCGCTTTTTTGGGAGCTGGCCGCAAAAGTGCAGGATGGCTTCAGGCCCTGTTCTGGTTCTGGGGGGCAGGCTGAGCCTGTGGATATTTCTTCTTCCTGATGGGAAAATAGAGTGACCTGTGTCTGTCCCAATACCAAGAGCTAGTCTCTCATTGGTTCCCCGTCTTCCCGTTCATCCTCAGGAAAAATTGCAAACTGTACGGAACAGGAGGTTAAAGGTGCTGATACTCCAAGTAGGGAGATTGCTAGTAAAGTGGCTGGAATTGCGAACCCAAGCTCAAGGAGATGACAAATGAGGTGCGTTTTAGAAAGCTTTCCCCATCACACGGTGTACCATCTTCTGGGTTTCTCATGCATGTTTTCGATGTAGGAAGATGCCCTTGAACCTTGAGATTTGGGACCCATGGGATGGGTACCACACAGTATTACTTTAAAGGGTCTGCGTTTGCTCACCCAACCTCACAAAACCTCTCAGCCCCAAGAGTGTCCACCCTTATGTCTCATCCAGCTGTGGGTCTAGATATGGTCAATCTGGGTTGCATCACAGCCCCTGAACGAATTGTGTAAGAATTTCTCTCTCTTTCTCTGTCTTTGTTTCATGGGTTTTTAAAAGTAATTTATGTTTATAATGGGGTTTAGCTGCTTTTCACTGCTGTGTTTATGCCGCTTTACACCCACTTGACACACTAACAGAGAGATTTCAATACATAGGTTTTAAGATTATTACTAGTCAGATATATCCTTGTGTGGTGAATAGGGGGTGTTGAGTCCAGTTCTCTGAGCAAGGAGTCGGTCTTGTCTATTACATATTGGGTTTATGGAACGGTATCTCAGCTAATTTGAAACAATTGTTTTATGTATCACCCCACCTCACCTTCCCTGTTAAGCAGCCATAGTGTGTTTTCTGCATGTGTGATTCTGTTCTGTTTTGTATTTCAGTTCAAGTGTAGTGGTTTTTACTTTCCCTCTATAAGTGATATCTTATGAGAAGTGTCCTTTTCTGTGTGACTTATTTCACTTAGAATCATCGTACCTAAATCCACTCATCATGCTGCTACTAGCCTTATGACATTGATTTCATGGCTGAGTGATATTCCATTGTACATAAGGACCACAACTTCTTTATCCATTTTTCTCTTTCCTGGGATATTGAAGTTGGAATGAAGTGGAGGTCCTTGGCAACAGAGCAGCCCTAAACTTTGGTGTGCTTGTGTCTTGCTGATTTTTAATTTTCCCAATTTATACCCACATGTGTGGAAGTGCCCTATGCGCTCTAAACTGTGTTTTTTAGATGTTTCAGGACACACCATACCTTCTCCAGAGTGGCTGTTGGCAATTTACATCCCGCCCATCAGCATAGCAAGGCTCCCATTTCTCCATGGCCTGTCCTGCATTTCTGGTTTTGACACTTTTCTCAGCATGGCCCTTTTGACCGATGGGAAGCGAGACTTCTTTGTAGCGCTGATTTGCCAATCCAGGTTGCTTGGTTGGCCAAAAAGGGCGTATGCGTTTTTTCCTGAATATATTCAGGAAAAAACGCATACGCCCTTTTTGGCCAAGGGCATCATTGTCAACGTTTTGCCGCTTTTCATGTGCTTTAAAGGCGATTCGAATCTACCTCCTGAAATCTGTTTCCTGCAATTCTGCCTTGATTTAAAATCCTCTTCTTTGCCTTCCCTCAATATATTTGTGGACGAGAGTTATCATTTATAACTCTGCATGTTTGTGAATTGCAGTGCCCTGAAGCTCCATTTTACAACTCGCTTTTTTGGGAGCTGGCCGCAAAAGCGCAGGATGGCTTCAGGCCCTGTTCTGGTTCTGGGGGGCAGGCTGAGCCTGTGGATATTTCTTCTTCCTGATGGGAAAATAGAGTGACCTGTGTCTGTCCCAATACCAAGAGCTAGTCTCTCATTGGTTCCCCGTCTTCCCGTTCATCCTCAGGAAAAATTGCAACCTATACGGAACAGGAGGTTAAAGGTGCTGATACTCCAAGTAGGGAGATTGCTAGTAAAGTGGCTGGAATTGTGAACCCAAGCTCAAGGAGATGACAAATGAGGTGCGTTTTAGAAAGCTTTCCCCATCACACGGTGTACCATCTTCTGGGTTTCTCATGCATGTTTTCGATGTAGGAAGATGCCCTTGAACCTGGAGATTTGGGACCCATGGGATGGGTACCACACAGTATTACTTTAAAGGTACTGCGTTTGCTCACCCAACCTCACCAAACCTCTCAGCCCCAAGAGTGTCCACCCTTATGTCTCATCCAGCTGTGGGTCTAGATATGGTCAATCCGGGTTGCATCACAGCCCCTGAACGAATTGTGTAAGAATTTCTCTCTCTTTCACTGTCTATGTTTCATGGGTTTTTAAAAGTAATTTATTTTTATAATGGGGTTTAGCTGCTTTTCACTGCTGTGTTTATGCCGCTTTACACCCACTTGACACTAACAGAGAGAGATTTCAATACATAGGTTTTAAGATTATTACTACTCAGATATATCCTTGTGTGGTGAATAGGGGGTGTTGAGTCCAGTTCTCTGAGCAAGGAGTCGGTCTTGTCTATTACATATTGGGTTTATGGAACGGTATCTCAGCTAATTTGAAACCCTTGTTTTATGTATAACCCCACCTCACCTTTCCTGTTAAGCAGCCATAGTGTGTTTAATGCATGTGTGACTCTGTTCTATTTTGTAATTCAGTTCAAGTGTAATGGTTTTTACTTTCCCTGTATAAGTGATATCTTATGAGAAGTGTCCTTTTCTGTGTGACTTATTTCACTTAGAATCGTCGTACCTAAATCCACTCATCATGCTGCTACTAGCCTTATGACATTGATTTCATGGCTGAGTGATATTCCATTGTACATAAGGACCACAACTTCTTTATCCATTTTTCTCTTTCCTGGGATATTGAAGGTGGAATGAAGTGGAGGTCCTTGGCAACAGAGCAGCCCTAAACTTTGGTGTGCTTGTGTCTTGCTGATTTTTAATTTTCCCAATTTATACCCCCATGCGTGGAAGTGCCCTATGCGCTCTAAGCTGTGTTTTTTAGATGTTTGTGGACACACCGTACCCTTCTCCAGCATGGCTGTTGGCAATTTACATCCCGCCCATCAGCGTAGCAAGGCTCCCATTTCTCCATGGCCTGTCCTGCATTTCTGGTTTTGACACTTTTCTCAGCATGGCCCTTTTGACCGCTGGGAAGCGAGACTTCTTTGTAGCGCTGATTTCCCTTTCCAGGTTGCTTGGTTGGCCAAAAAGGGCGTATGCGTTTTTTCCTGAATATATTCAGGAAAAAACGCATACGCCCTTTTTGGCCAAGGGCCTCATTTTCAACGTTTTGCTGCTTTTCATGTGCTTTAAAGGCGATTCGAATCTACCTCCTGAAATCTGTTTCCTGCAATTCTGCCTTGATTTCAAATCCTCTTCTTTGCCTTCCCTCAATATATTTGTGGACGAGAGTTATCATTTATAACTCTGCAGGTTTGTGAATTGCAGTGCCCTGAAGCTCCATTTTACAACTCGCTTTTTGGGAGCTGGCCGTAAAAGCACAGGATGGTTTCAGGCCCTGTGCTGGTTCCGGGGGGCAGCTGAGCCTGTGGTTAATTCTTCTTCCTGATGGGAAAATAGAGTGACCTGTGCCTGTCCCAACACCTAGAGCTAGCCTCTCATTGGTTCCCCATCTTCCCATTCATCCTCAGGACAAATTGCAACCTGTACGGAACAGGAGGTTAAAGGTGCTGATGCTCCAAGTAGGGAGATTGCTAGTAAAGTGGCTGGAATGGCGAACCCGAGCACAAGGAGATGAGAAATGAGGTGCGTTTTAGGAACCTTTCCCCATCACACGGTGTACCATCTTCTGGGTTTCTCATGCATATTTTCGATGTAGGAAGATGCCCTTGAACCTCGAGATTTGGGACCCATGCGATGGGTACCACGCAGTATTACTTTAAAGGGTCTGCGTTTGCTCACCCAGCCTCACCAAACTTCTCAGCCCCAAGAGTGTCCACCCTTATGTCTCATCCAGCTGTGGGTCTAGATATGGTCAATCCAGGTTCCATCACAGCCACTGAACGAATTGTGTAAGAATTTCTCTCTCTTTCACTGTCTTTGTTTCATGGGTTTTTAAAAGTAATTTATTTTTATAATGGTGTTTAGCTGCTTTTCACTGCTGTGTTTATGCCGCTTTACACCCACTTGACACACTAACAGAGAGATTTCAATACATAGGTTTTAAGATTATTACTAGTCAGATATATCCTTGTGTGGTGAATAGGGGTTGTTGAGTCCAGTTCTCTGAGCAAGGAGTTGGTCTTGTCTATTATATATTGGGATTATGGAACGGTATCTCAGCTAATTTGAAACCCTTGTTTTATGTATCACCCCACCTCACCTTTCCTGTTAAGCAGCCATAGTGTGTTTTCTGCATGTGTGACTCTGTTCTGTTTTATAATTCAGTTCAAGTGTAACGGTTTTTACTTTCCCTGTATAAGTGATATCTTATGAGAAGTGTCCTTTTCTGTGTGACTTATTTCACTTAGAATCGTCGTACCTAAATCCACTCATCATGCTGCTACTAGCCTTATGACATTGATTTCATGGCTGAGTGATATTCCATTGTACATAAGGACCACAACTTCTTTATCCATTTTTCTCTTTCCTGGGATATTTAAAGTGGAATGAAGTGGAGGTCCTTGGCAACAGAGCAGCCCTAAACTTTGGTGTGCTTGTGTCTTGCTGATTTTTAATTTTCCCAATTTATACCCCCATGCGTGGAAGTGCCCTATGCGCTCTAAGCTGTGTTTTTTAGATGTTTGAGGACACACCGTACCCTTCTCCAGCATGGCTGTTGACAATTTACATCCCGCCCATCAGCGTAGCAAGGCTCCCAATTCTCCATGGCCTGTCCTTCATTTCTGGTTTTGACACTTTTCTCAGCATGGCCCTTTTGACTGATGGGAAGCGAGACTTCTTTGTAGCGCTGATTTGCCTTTCCAGGTTGCTTGGTTGGCCAAAAAGGGCGTATGCGTTTTTTCCTGAATATATTCAGGAAAAAATGCATACGCCCTTTTTGGCCAAGGGCCTCATTGTCAACGTTTTGCTGCTTTTCATGTGCTTTAAAGGCGATTCGAATCTACCTCCTGAAATCTGTTTCCTGCAATTCTGCCTTGATTTCAAATCCTCTTCTTTGCCTTCCCTCAATATATTTGTGGACGAGAGTTATCATTTATAACTCTGCAGGTTTGTGATTTGCAGTGCCCTGAAGCTCCATTTTACAACTCGCTTTTTGGGAGCTGGCCGTAAAAGCGCAGGATGGCTTCAGGCCCTGTTCTGGTTCCGGGGGGCAGCTGAGCCTGTGGTTAATTCTTCTTCCTGATGGGAAAATAGAGTGACCTGTGCCTGTCCCAACACCTAGAGCTAGTCTCTCATTGTTTCCCCATCTTCCCATTCATCCTCAGGACAAATTGCAACCTGTACGGAACAGGAGGTTAAAGGTGCTGATACTCCAAGTAGGGAGATTGCTAGTAAAGTGGCTGGAATGGCGAACCCGAGCACAAGGAGATGAGAAATGAGGTGCGTTTTAGGAACCTTTCCCCATCACATGGTGTACCAACTTCTTGGTTTCTCATGCATGTTTTCGATGTAGGAAGATGCCCTTGAACCTCGAGATTTGGGACCCCTGCAATGGGTACCACGCAGTATTACTTTAAAGGGTCTGCGTTTGCTCACCCAACCTCACCAAACCTCTCAGCCCCAAGAGTGTCCACCCTTATGTCTCATCCAGCTGTGGGTCTAGATATGGTCAATCCAGGTTCCATCACAGCCCCTGAACGAATTGTGTAAGAATTTCTCTCTCTTTCACTGTCTTTGTTTCATGGGTTTTTAAAAGTAATTTATTTTTATAATGGGGTTTAGCTGCTTTTCACTGCTGTGTTTATGCCGCTTTACACCCACTTGACACACTAACAGAGAGATTTCAATACATAGGTTTTAAGATTATTACTAGTCAGATATATCCTTGTGTGGTGAATAGGGGGTGTTGAGTCCAGTTCTCTGAGCAAGGAGTCGGTCTTGTCTATTACATATTGGGTTTATGGAACGGTATCTCAGCTAATTTGAAACCCTTGTTTTATGTATTACCCCACCTCACCTTTCCTGTTAAGCAGCCATAGTGTGTTTTCTGCATGTGTGACTCTGTTCTGTTTTGTAATTCAGTTCAAGTGTAATGGTTTTTACTTTCCCTGTATAAGTGATATCTTATGAGAAGTGTCCTTTTCTGTGTGACTTATTTCACTTACAATCGACGTACCTAAATCCACTCATCATGCTGCTACTAGCCTTATGACATTGATTTCATGGCTGAGTGATATTCCATTGTACATAAGGACCACAACTTCTTTATCCATTTTTCTCTTTCCTGGGGTATTGAAGGTGGAATGAAGTGGAGGTCCTTGGCAACAGAGCAGCCCTAAACTTTGGTGTGCTTGTGTCTTGCTGATTTTTAATTTTCCCAATTTATACCCCCATGCGTGGAAGTGCCCTATGCGCTCTAAGCTGTGTTTTTTAGATGTTTCAGGACACACCGTACCCTTCTCCAGGGTGGCTGTTGGCAATTTACATCCCGCCCATCAGCGTAGCAAGGCTCCCATTTCTCCATGGCCTGTTCTGCATTCCTGGTTTGACACTTTTCTCAGCATGGCCCTTTTGACCGATGGGAAGCGAGACTTCTTTGTAGCGCTGATTTGCCAATCCAGGTTGCTTGGTTGGCCAAAAAGGGCGTATGCTTTTTTTCCTGAATATATTCAGGAAAAAATGCATACGCCCTTTTTGGCCAAGGGCCTCATTGTCAACGTTTTGCTGCTTTTCATGTGCTTTAAAGGCGATTCGAATCTACCTCCTGAAATCTGTTTCCTGCAATTCTGCCTTGATTTCAAATCCTCTTCTTTGCCTTCCCTCAATATATTTGTGACGAGAGTTATCATTTATAACTCTGCAGGTTTGTGATTTGCAGTGCCCTGAAGCTCCATTTTACAACTCGCTTTTTGGGAGCTGGCCGTAAAAGCGCAGGATGGCTTCAGGCCCTGTTCTGGTTCCGGGGGGCAGCTGAGCCTGTGGTTAATTCTTCTTCCTGATGGGAAAATAGAGTGACCTGTGCCTGTCCCAACACCTAGAGCTAGTCTCTCATTGTTTCCCCATCTTCCCATTCATCCTCAGGACAAATTGCAACCTGTACGGAACAGGAGGTTAAAGGTGCTGATACTCCAAGTAGGGAGATTGCTAGTAAAGTGGCTGGAATGGCGAACCCGAGCACAAGGAGATGAGAAATGAGGTGCGTTTTAGGAACCTTTCCCCATCACATGGTGTACCAACTTCTTGGTTTCTCATGCATGTTTTCGATGTAGGAAGATGCCCTTGAACCTCGAGATTTGGGACCCCTGCAATGGGTACCACGCAGTATTACTTTAAAGGGTCTGCGTTTGCTCACCCAACCTCACCAAACCTCTCAGCCCCAAGAGTGTCCACCCTTATGTCTCATCCAGCTGTGGGTCTAGATATGGTCAATCCAGGTTCCATCACAGCCCCTGAACGAATTGTGTAAGAATTTCTCTCTCTTTCACTGTCTTTGTTTCATGGGTTTTTAAAAGTAATTTATTTTTATAATGGGGTTTAGCTGCTTTTCACTGCTGTGTTTATGCCGCTTTACACCCACTTGACACACTAACAGAGAGATTTCAATACATAGGTTTTAAGATTATTACTAGTCAGATATATCCTTGTGTGGTGAATAGGGGGTGTTGAGTCCAGTTCTCTGAGCAAGGAGTCGGTCTTGTCTATTACATATTGGGTTTATGGAACGGTATCTCAGCTAATTTGAAACCCTTGTTTTATGTATTACCCCACCTCACCTTTCCTGTTAAGCAGCCATAGTGTGTTTTCTGCATGTGTGACTCTGTTCTGTTTTGTAATTCAGTTCAAGTGTAATGGTTTTTACTTTCCCTGTATAAGTGATATCTTATGAGAAGTGTCCTTTTCTGTGTGACTTATTTCACTTACAATCGACGTACCTAAATCCACTCATCATGCTGCTACTAGCCTTATGACATTGATTTCATGGCTGAGTGATATTCCATTGTACATAAGGACCACAACTTCTTTATCCATTTTTCTCTTTCCTGGGGTATTGAAGGTGGAATGAAGTGGAGGTCCTTGGCAACAGAGCAGCCCTAAACTTTGGTGTGCTTGTGTCTTGCTGATTTTTAATTTTCCCAATTTATACCCCCATGCGTGGAAGTGCCCTATGCGCTCTAAGCTGTGTTTTTTAGATGTTTCAGGACACACCGTACCCTTCTCCAGGGTGGCTGTTGGCAATTTACATCCCGCCCATCAGCGTAGCAAGGCTCCCATTTCTCCATGGCCTGTTCTGCATTCCTGGTTTGACACTTTTCTCAGCATGGCCCTTTTGACCGATGGGAAGCGAGACTTCTTTGTAGCGCTGATTTGCCAATCCAGGTTGCTTGGTTGGCCAAAAAGGGCGTATGCTTTTTTTCCTGAATATATTCAGGAAAAAACGCATACGCCCTTTTTGGCCAAGGGCATCATTGTCAACGTTTTGCCGCTTTTCATGTGCTTTAAAGGCGATTCGAATCTACCTCCTGAAATCTGTTTCCTGCAATTCTGCCTTGATTTCAAATCCTCTTCTTTGCCTTCCCTCAATATATTTGTGGACGAGAGTTATCATTTATAACTCTGCAGGTTTGTGAATTGCAGTGCCCTGAAGCTCCATTTTACAACTCGCTTTTTTGGGAGCTGGCTGCAAAAGTGCAGGATGGCTTCAGGCCCTGTTCTGGTTCTGGGGGGCAGGCTGAGCCTGTGGATATTTCTTCTTCCTGATGGGAAAATAGAGTGACCTGTGTCTGTCCCAATACCAAGAGCTAGTCTCTCATTGGTTCCCCGTCTTCCCGTTCATCCTCAGGAAAAATTGCAAACTGTACGGAACAGGAGGTTAAAGGTGCTGATACTCCAAGTAGGGAGATTGCTAGTAAAGTGGCTGGAATTGCGAACCCAAGCTCAAGGAGATGACAAATGAGGTGTGTTTTAGAAAGCTTTCCCCATCACACGGTGTACCATCTTCTGGGTTTCTCATGCATGTTTTCGATGTAGGAAGATGCCCTTGAACCTTGAGATTTGGGACCCATGGGATGTGTACCACACAGTATTACTTTAAAGGTACTGCGTTTGCTCACCCAACCTCACCAAACCTCTCAGCCCCAAGAGTGTCCACCCTTATGTCTCATCCAGCTGTGGGTCTAGATATGGTCAATCCGGGTTGCATCACAGCCCCTGAACGAATTGTGTAAGAATTTCTCTCTCTTTCACTGTCTTTGTTTCATGGGTTTTTAAAAGTAATTTATTTTTATAATGGGGTTTAGCTGCTTTTCACTGCTGTGTTTATGCCGCTTTACACCCACTTGACACTAACAGAGAGAGATTTCAATACATAGGTTTTAAGATTATTACTACTCAGATATATCCTTGTGTGGTGAATAGGGGGTGTTGAGTCCAGTTCTCTGAGCAAGGAGTCGGTCTTGTCTATTACATATTGGGTTTATGGAATGGTATCTCAGCTAATTTGAAACCCTTGTTTTATGTATAACCCCACCTCACCTTTCCTGTTAAGCAGCCATAGTGTGTTTAATGCATGTGTGACTCTGTTCTATTTTGTAATTCAGTTCAAGTGTAATGGTTTTTACTTTCCCTGTAGGGTAGCCTAGAGTTAGGGTTAGGCTTAGGGTACGGCTTAGGGTACGGCTTAGGGTACGGGTTCGGGGATGGCTTCGGGTACGGCGTAGGGTATGGGTTAGGGTTAGGGTTAGGGTTAGTGTTAGGGTTAGGGCTCGGTTTAGGGTATTGGTTAGGATTAGGGTACGTGTTAGGGTTAGGGTAGGGGTTAGGGTTAGGGTACGCGTTAGTGTTAGGGTAGTTATTAAAGCTATTCCACTCTCTAGATACCCCTTAGCACGTAAAGGAATATTATTTGGAGGTCCAGCCATGGAGAAGAATTTAGACACTAGGATAAGATAAGGAACACACCCATTATAAAGAAATCACATTAGGATTCTCTTTTTAAGCTGTTCCTTAAAACACTACTGCTTAGGAAATCTATTGGAGGCAGAAGCATTCAAGGGTAGCCTACGTTTAGGGTTAGGCTTAGGGTTAGGCTTAGGGTACGGCTTACGGTACGGGTTCGGGGAGGGCTTCTGGTACGGCGTAGGGTATGGGTTAGGGTTAGGGTTAGGGTTAGTGTTAGGGTTAGGGCTCGGTTTAGGGTATTGGTTAGGATTAGGGTACGTGTTAGCGATATGGTAGGGGTTAGGGTTAGGGTACGCATTAGTGTTAGGGTAGTTATTAAACCTATCCCACTCTCTAGATACCCCTTAGCACATAAAGGAATATTATTTGGAGGTCCAGCCATGGAGAAGAGTTTAGACACTAGGATAAGATAAGGAACACACCCATTATAAAGAAATCACATTAGGATTCTCTTTTTAAGCTGTTCCTTAAAACACTAGTGCTTAGAAAATCTATTGGAGGCAGAAGCAGTCAAGGGTAGCCTAGGGTTAGGGTTAGGCTTAGGGTACGGCTTAGGGTACGGCTTAGCGTACCGGTTCGGGGAGGGCTTCGGGTATGGCGTAGGGTATGGGTTAGGGTTACGGTTAGGGTTAGTGTTAGGGTTAGGGCTCGGTTTAGGGTATTGGTTAGGATTAGGGTACGTGTTAGGGTTAGGGTAGGGGTTAGGGTTAGGGTACGCGTTAGTGTTAGGGTAGTTATTAAACCTGTCCCAGTCTCTAGATACACCTTAGCACGTAAAGGAATATTATTTGGAGGTCCAGCCATGGAGAAGAGTTTAGACACTAGGATAAGATAAGGAACACACCCATTGTAAAGAAATCACATTAGGATTCTCTTTTTAAGCTGTTCCTTAAAACACTAGTGCTTAGGAAATCTATTGGAGGCAGAAGCAGTCAAGGGTAGCCTCGGGTTAGGGTTAGGCTTAGGGTACGGCTTAGGGTACGGCTTAGGGTACGGGTTCGGGGATGGCTTCGGGTACGGCGTAGGGTATGGGTTAGGGTTAGGGTTAGGGTTAGTGTTAGGGTTAGGGCTCGGTTTAGGGTATTGGTTAGCATTAGGGTACGGGTTAGGGTTAGGGTAGGGGTTAGGGTTAGGGTACGCGTTAGTGTTAGGGTAGTTATTAAAGCTATCCCACTCTCTAGATACCCCTTAGCACGTAAAGGAATATTATTTGGAGGTCCAGCCATGGAGAAGAATTTAGACAATAGGATAAGATAAGGAACACACCCATTATAATGAAATCACATTTGGATTCTCTTTTTAAGCTGTTCCTTAAAACACTAGTGCTTAGGAAATCTATTGGAGGCAGAAGCAGTCAAGGGTAGCCTAGGGTTAGGGTTAGGCTTAGGGTACGGCTTAGGGTACGGCTTAGGGTACGGGTTCGGGGAGGGCTTCGGGTACGGCGTAGGGTATGGGATAGGGTTAGGGTTAGGGTTAGTGTTAGGGTTAGGGCTCGGTTTAGGGTATTGGTTAGGATTAGGGTACGTGTTAGTGTTAGGGTAGGGGTTAGGGTTAGGTTACGCGTTAGTGTTAGGGTAGTTATTAAACCTATCCCACTCTGTAGATACCCCTTAGCACGTAAAGGAATATTATTTGGAGGTCCAGCCATGGAGAAGAGTTTAGACACTAGGATAAGATAAGGAACACACCCATTATAAAGAAATCACATTAGGATTCTCTTTTTAAGCTGTTCCTTAAAACACTAGTGCTTAGGAAATCTATTGGAGGCAGAAGCAGTCAAGGGTAGCCTAGGGTTAGGGTTAGGCTTAGGGTACGGCTTAGGGTACGGCTTAGGGTACGGGTTCGGTGAGGGCTTCGGGTACGGCGTAGGGTATGGGTTAGGGTTAGGGTTAGGGTTAGTGTTAGGGTTAGGGCTCGGTTTAGGGTACGGGTTAGGATTAGGGTACGTGTTAGGGTTAGGGTAGGGGATAGGGTTAGGGTACGCGTTAGGGTTAGGGTAGTTATTAAACCTATCCCACTCTCTAGATACCCCTTAGCACGTAAAGGAATATTATTTGGAGGTCCAGCCATGGAGAAGAGTTTAGACACTAGGATAAGATAAGGAACACACCCATTATAAAGAAATCACATTAGGATTCTCTTTTTAAGCTGTTCCTTAAAACACTAGTGCTTAGGAAATCTATTGGAGGCAGAAGCAGTCAAGGGTAGCCTAGGGTTAGGGTTAGGCTTAGGGTACGGCTTAGGGTACGGCTTAGGGTACGGGTTTGGGGAGGGCTTCGTGTACGGCTTAGGGTATGGGTTAGGGTTAGGGTTAGGGTTAGTGTTAGGGTTAGGGCTCGGCTTAGGGTATTGGTTAGGGTTAGGGTACGTGTTAGGGTTAGGGTAGGGGTTAGGGTTAGGATACGCGTTAGTGTTAGGGTAGTTATTAAACCTATCCCAATCTCTAGATACCCCTTAGCACGTAAAGGAATATTATTTGGAGGTCCAGCCATGGAGAAGTGTTTAGACACTAGGATAAGATAAGGAACACACCCATTATAAAGAAATCACATTAGGATTCTCTTTTTAAGCTGTTCCTTAAAACACTAGTGCTTAGGAAATCTATTGTAGGCAGAAGCAGTCAAGGGTAGCCTAGGGTTAGGGTTAGGCTTAGGGTACGGCTTAGGGTACGGCTTAGGGTACGGGTTCGGGGATGGCTTCGGGTACGGCGTAGGGTATGGGTTAGGGTTAGGGTTAGGGTTAGTGTTAGGGTTAGGGCTCGGTTTAGGGTATTGGTTAGGATTAGTGTACGTGTTAGGGTTAGGGTAGGGGTTAGGGTTAGGGTACGCGTTAGTGTTAGGGAAGTTATTAAAGCTATCCCACTCTCTAGATACCCCTTAGCACGTAAAGGAATATTATTTGGAGGTACAGCCATGGAGAAGAATTTAGACACTAGGATAAGATAAGGAACACACCCATTATAAACAAATCACATTAGGATTCTCTTTTTAAGCTGTTCCTTAAAACACTAGTGCTTAGGAAATCTATTGGAGGCAGAAGCATTCAAGGGTAGCCTAGGTTTAGGGTTAGGATTAGGGTTAGGCTTAGGGTACGGCTTAGGGTACGGGTTCGGGGAGGGATTCTGGTACGGCGTAGGGTATGGGTTAGGGTTAGGGTTAGGGTTAGTGTTAGGGTTAGGGCTCGGTTTAGGGTATTGGTTAGGATTAGGGTACGTGTTAGCGATAGGGTAGGGTTTAGGGTTAGGGTACGCGTTAGTGTTAGGGTAGTTATTAAACCTAACCCACTCTCTAGATACCCTTTAGCACGTAAAGGAATATTATTTGGAGGTCCAGCCATGGAGAAGAGTTTAGACACTAGGATAAGATAAGGAACACACCCATTATAAAGAAATCCCATTAGGATTCTCTTTTTAAGCTGTTCCTTAAAACACTAGTGCTTAGGAAATCTATTGGAGGCAGAAGCAGTCAAGGGTAGCCTAGGGTTAGGGTTAGGCTTAGGGTTAGGCTTAGGGTACGGCTTAGGGTACGGGTTCGTGGAGGGCTTCTGGTATGGCGTAGGGTATGGGTTAGGGTTAGGGTTAGGGTTAGTGTTAGGGTTAGGGCTCGGTATAGGGTATTGGTTAGGATTAGGGTACGTGTTAGGGTTAGGGTAGGGTTTAGGGTTAGGGTACGCGTTAGTGTTAGGGTAGTTATTAAACCTAACCCACTCTCTAGATACCCCTTAGCACGTAAAGGAATATTATTTGGAGGTCCAGCCATGGAGAAGAGTTTAGACACTAGGATAAGATAAGGAACACACCCATTATAAAGAAATCACATTAGGATTCTGTTTTTAAGCTGTTCCTTAAAACACTAGTGCTTAGAAAATCTATTGGAGGCAGAAGCAGTCAAGGGTAGCCTAGGGTTAGGGTTAGGCTTAGGGTACGGCTTAGGGTACGGCTTAGGGTACCGGTTCGGGGAGGGCTTCGGGTACGGCGTAGGGTATGGGTTAGGGTTAGGGTTAGGGTTAGTGTTAGGGTTAGGGCTCGGTTTAGGGTATTGGTTAGGATTAGGGTACGTGTTAGGGTTAGGGTAGGGGTTAGGGTTAGGGTACGCGTTAGTGTTAGGGTAGTTATTAAACCTATTCCAGTCTCTAGATACCCCTTAGCACGTAAAGGAATATTATTTGGAGGTCCAGCCATGGAGAAGAGTTTAGACACTAGGATAAGATAAGGAACACACCCATTATAAAGAAATCACATTAGGATTCTCTTTTTAAGCTGTTCCTTAAAACACTAGTGCTTAGGAAATCTATTGGAGGCAGAAGCAGTCAAGGGTAGCCTAGGGTTAGGGTTAGGCTTAGGGTACGGCTTAGGGTACGGCTTAGGGTACGGGTTCGGGGAGGGCTTCGGGTACGGCGTAGGGTATGGGTTAGGGTTAGGGTTAGGGTTAGTGTTAGGGTTAGGGCTCGGTTTAGGGTATTGGTTAGGATTAAGGTACGTGTTATGGTTAGGGTAGGGGTTAGGGTTAGGGTACGCGTTAGTGTTAGGGTAGTTATTAAACCTATCCCACTCTCTAGATACCCCTTAGCACGTAAAGGAATATTATTTGGAGGTCCAGCCATGGAGAAGAGTTTAGACACTAGGATAAGATAAGGAACACACCCATTATAAAGAAATCACATTAGGATTCTCTTTTTAAGCTGTTCCTTAAAACACTAGTGCTTAGGAAATCTATTGGAGGCAGAAGCATCCAAGGGTAGCCTAGGGTTAGGGTTAGGCTTAGGGTTAGGCTTAGGGTACGGCTTAGGGTACGGGTTCGCGGAGGGCTTCTGGTACGGCGTAGGGTATGGGTTAGGGTTAGGGTTAGGGTTAGTGTTAGGGTTAGGGCTCGGTATACGGTATTGGTTAGGATTAGGGTACGTGTTAGGGTTAGGGTAGGGTTTAGGGTTAGGGTACGCGTTAGTGTTAGGGTAGTTATTAAACCTAACCCACTCTCTAGATACCCCTTAGCACGTAAAGGAATATTATTTGGAGGCTCAGCCATGGAGAAGAGTTTAGACACTAGCATAAGATAAGGAACACACCCATTATAAAGAAATCACATTAGGATTCTCTTTTTAAGCTGTTCCTTAAAACACTAGTGCTTAGAAAATCTATTGGAGACAGAAGCAGTCAAGGGTAGCCTAGGGTTAGGGTTAGGCTTAGGGTACGGCTTAGGGTACGGCTTAGGGTACCGGTTCGGGGAGGGCTTCGGGTACGGCGTAGGGTATGGGTTAGGGTTACGGTTAGGGTTAGTGTTAGGGTTAGGGCTCGGTTTAGGGTATTGGTTAGGATTAGGGTACGTGTTAGGGTTAGGGTAGGGGTTAGGGTTAGGGTACGCGTTAGTGTTAGGGTAGTTATTAAACCTATCCCAGTCTCTAGATACCCCTTAGCACGTAAAGGAATATTATTTGGAGGTCCAGCCATGGAGAAGAGTTTAGACACTAGGATAAGATAAGGAACACACCCATTGTAAAGAAATCACATTAGGATTCTCTTTTTAAGCTGTTCCTTAAAACACTAGTGCTTAGGAAATCTATTGGAGGCAGAAGCAGTCAAGGGTAGCCTAGGGTTAGGGTTAGGCTTAGGGTACGGCTTAGGGTACGGCTTAGGGTACGGGTTCGGGGATGGCTTCGGGTACGGTGTAGGGTATGGGTTAGGGTTAGGGTTAGGGTTAGTGTTAGGGTTAGGGCTCGGTTTAGGGTATTGGTTAGGATTAGGGTAGGTGTTAGGGTTAGGGTAGGGGTTAGGGTTAGGGTACGCGTTAGTGTTAGGGTAGTTATTAAAGCTATCCCACTCTCTAGATACCCCTTAGCACGTAAAGGAATATTATTTGGAGGTCCAGCCATGGAGAAGAATTTAGACACTAGGATAAGATAAGGAACACACCCATTATAAAGAAATCACATTAGGATTCTCTTTTTAAGCTGTTCCTTAAAACACTACTGCTTAGGAAATCTATTGGAGGCAGAAGCATTCAAGGGTAGCCTACGTTTAGGGTTAGGCTTAGGGTACGGCTTAGGGTACGGGTTCGGGGAGGGCTTCTGGTACGGCGTAGGGTATGGGTTAGGGTTAGGGTTAGGGTTAGTGTTAGGGTTAGGGCTCGGTTTAGGTTATTGGTTAGGATTAGGGTACGTGTTAGCGATAGGGTAGGGGTTAGGGTTAGGGTACGCATTAGTGTTAGGGTAGTTATTAAACCTAACCCACACTCTAGATACCCCTTAGCACGTAAAGGTATATTATTTGGAGGTCCAGCCATGGAGAAGAGTTTACACACTAGGATAAGATAATGAACACACCCATTATAAAGAAATCACATTAGGATTCTCATTTTAAGCTGTTCCTTAAAACACTAGTGCTTAGGAAATCTATTGGAGGCAGAAGCAGTCAAGGGTAGCCTAGGGTTAGGGTTAGGCTTAGGGTACGGCTTAGGGTACGGCTTAGGGTACGGGTTCGGGGAGGGCTTCGGGTACGGCGTAGGGTATGGGTTAGGGTTAGTGTTAGGGTTAGTGTTAGGGTTAGGGCTCGGTTTAGGGTATTGTTTAGGATTAGTGTACGAGTTAGTGTTAGGGTAGGGGTTAGGGTTAGGTTACGCATTAGTGTTAGGGTAGTTATTAAACCTATCCCACTCTCTAGATACCCCTCAGCACGTAAAGGAATATTATTTGGAGGTCCAGCCATGGAGAAGAGTTTAGACACTAGGATAAGATAAGGAACACACCCATTATAAAGAAATCACATTAGGATTCTCTTTTTAAGCTGTTCCTTAAAACACTAGTGCTTAGGAAATCTATTGGAGGCAAAAGCAGTCAAGGGTAGCCTAGGGTTAGGGATAGGCTTAGGGTTAGGCTTAGGGTACGGCTTAGGGTACGGGTTCGGTGAGGGCTTCGGGTACAGCGTAGGGTATGGGTTAGGGTTAGGGTTAGGGTTAGTGTTAGGGTTAGGGCTCGGTTTAGGGTACGGGTTAGGATTAGGGTACGTGTTAGGGTTAGGGTAGGGGATAGGGTTAGGGTATGCGTTAGGGTTAGGGTAGTTATTAAACCTATCCCACTCTCTAGATACCCCTTAGCACGTAAAGGAATATTATTTGGAGGTCCAGCCATGGAGAAGAGTTTAGACACTAGGATAAGATAAGGAACACACCCATTATAAAGAAATCACATTAGGATTCTCTTTTTAAGCTGTTCCTTAAAACACTAGTGCTTAGGAAATCTATTGGAGGCAGAAGCAGTCAAGGGTAGCCTAGGGTTAGGGTTAGGCTTAGGGTACGGCTTAGGGTACGGCTTAGGGTACGGGTTTGGGGAGGGCTTCGTGTACGGCTTAGGGTATGGGTTAGGGTTAGGGTTAGGGTTAGTGTTAGGGTTAGGGCTCGGCTTAGGGTATTGGTTAGGGTTAGGGTACGTGTTAGGGTTAGGGTAGGGGTTAGGGTTAGGATACGCGTTAGTGTTAGGGTAGTTATTAAACCTATCCCAATCTCTAGATACCCCTTAGCACGTAAAGGAATATTATTTGGAGGTCCAGCCATGGAGAAGAGTTTAGACACTAGGATAAGATAAGGAACACACCCATTATAAAGAAATCACATTAGGATTCTCTTTTTAAGCTGTTCCTTAAAACACTAGTGCTTAGGAAATCTATTGGAGGCAGAAGCAGTCAAGGGTAGCCTAGGTTTAGGGTTAGGATTAGGGTTAGGCTTAGGGTACGGCTTAGGGTACGGGTTCGGGGAGGGCTTCTGGTACGGCGTAGGGTATGGGTTAGGGTTAGGGTTAGGGTTAGTGATAGGGTTAGGGCTCGGTTTAGGGTATTGGTTAGGATTAGGGTACGTGTTAGCGATAGGGTAGGGTTTAGGGTTAGGGTACGCGTTAGTGTTAGGGTAGTTATTAAACCTAACCCACTCTCTAGATACCCTTTAGCACGTAAAGGAATATTATTTGGAGGTCCAGCCATGGAGAAGAGTTTAGACACTAGGATAAGATAAGGAACACACCCTTTATAAAGAAATCACATTAGGATTCTCTTTTTAAGCTGTTCCTTAAAACACTAGTGCTTAGGAAATCTATTGGAGGCAGAAGCAGTCAAGGGTAGCCTAGGGTTAGGGTTAGGCTTAGGGTTAGGCTTAGGGTACGGCTTAGGGTACGGGTTCGTGGAGGGCTTCTGGTACGGCGTAGGGTATGGTTTAGGGTTAGGGTTAGGGTTAGTGTTAGGGTTAGGGCTCGGTATAGGGTATTGGTTAGGATTAGGGTACGTGTTAGGGTTAGGGTAGGGGTTAGGGTTAGGGTACGCGTTAGTGTTAGGGTAGTTATTAAACCTAACCCACTCTCTAGATACCCCTTAGCACGTAAAGGAATATTATTTGGAGGTCCAGCCATGGAGAAGAGTTTAGACACTAGGATAAGATAAGGAACACACCCATTATAAAGAAATCACATTAGGATTCTCTTTTTAAGCTGTTCCTTAAAACACTAGTGCTTAGAAAATCTATTGGAGGCAGAAGCAGTCAAGGGTAGCCTAGGGTTAGGGTTAGGCTTAGGGTACGGCTTAGGGTACGGCTTAGGGTACCGGTTCGGGGAGGGCTTCGGGTACGGCGTAGGGTATGGGTTAGGGTTAGGGTTAGGGTTAGTGTTAGGGTTAGGGCTCGGTTTAGGGTATTGGTTAGGATTAAGGTACGTGTTATGGTTAGGGTAGGGGTTAGGGTTAGGGTACGCGTTAGTGTTAGGGTAGTTATTAAACCTATCCCACTCTCTAGATACCCCTTAGCACATAAAGGAATATTATTTGGAGGTCCAGCCATGGAGAAGAGTTTAGACACTAGGATAAGATAAGGAACACACCCATTATAAAGAAATCACATTAGGATTCTCTTTTTAAGATGTTCCTTAAAACACTAGTGCTTAGGAAATCTATTGGAGGCAGAAGCATCCAAGGGTAGCCTAGGGTTAGGGTTAGGCTTAGGGTTAGGCTTAGGGTACGGCTTAGGGTACGGGTTCGGGGAGGGCTTCTGGTACGGCGTAGGGTATGGGTTAGGGTTAGGGTTAGGGTTAGTGTTAGGGTTAGGGCTCGGTATAGGGTATTGGTTAGGATTAGGGTACGTGTTAGGGTTAGGGTAGGGTTTAGGGTTAGGGTACGCGTTAGTGTTAGGGTAGTTATTAAACCTAACCCACTCTCTAGATACCCCTTAGCACGTAAAGGAATATTATTTGGAGGTTCAGCCATGGAGAAGAGTTTAGACACTAGCATAAGATAAGGAACACACCCATTATAAAGAAATCACATTAGGATTCTCTTTTTAAGCTGTTCCTTAAAACACTAGTGCTTAGAAAATCTATTGGAGACAGAAGCAGTCAAGGGTAGCCTAGGGTTAGGGTTAGGCTTAGGGTACGGCTTAGGGTACGGCTTAGGGTACCGGTTCGGGGAGGGCTTCGGGTACGGTGTAGGGTATGGTTTAGGGTTAAGGTTAGGGTTAGTGTTAGGGTTAGGGCTCGGTTTAGGGTATTGGTTAGGATTAGGGTACGTGTTAGGGTTAGGGTAGGGGTTAGGGTTAGGGTACGCGTTTGTGTTAGGGTAGTTATTAAAGCTATCCCACTCTCTAGATACCCCTTAGCACGTAAAGGAATATTATTTGGAGGTCCAGCCATGGAGAAGAATTTAGACACTAGGATAAGATAAGGAACACACCCATTATAAAGAAATCACATTAGGATTCTCTTTTTAAGCTGTTCCTTAAAACACTACTGCTTAAGAAATCTATTGGAGGCAGAAGCATTCAAGGGTAGCCTACGTTTAGGGTTAGGCTTAGGGTACGGCTTAGGGTACGGGTTCGGGGAGGGCTTCTGGTACGGCGTAGGGTATGGGTTAGGGTTAGGGTTAGGGTTAGTGTTAGGGTTAGGGCTCGGTTTAGGGTATTGGTTAGGATTAGGGTACGTGTTAGCGATAGGGTAGGGGTTAGGGTTAGGGTACGCATTAGTGTTAGGGTAGTTATTAAACCTAACCCACTCTCTAGATACCCCTTAGCACGTAAAGGAATATTATTTGGAGGTCCAGCCATGGAGAAGAGTTTACACACTAGGATAAGATAATGAACACACCCATTATAAAGAAATCACATTAGGATTCTCATTTTAAGCTGTTCCTTAAAACACTAGTGCTTAGGAAATCTATTGGAGGCAGAAGCAGTCAAGGGTACCCTAGGGTTAGGGTTAGGCTTAGGGTACGGCTTAGGGTACGGCTTAGGGTACGGGTTCGGGGAGGGCTTCGGGTACGGCGTAGGGTATGGGTTAGGGTTAGGGTTAGGGTTAGTGTTAGGGTTAGGGCTCGGTTTAGGGTATTGTTTAGGATTAGTGTACGAGTTAGTGTTAGGGTAGGGGTTAGGGTTAGGGTACGCGTTAGTGTTAGGGTAGTTATTAAACCTATCCCACTCTCTAGATACCCCTCAGCACGTAAAGGAATATTATTTGGAGGTCCAGCCATGGAGAAGAGTTTAGACACTAGGATAAGATAAGGAACACACACATTATAAAGAAATGACATTAGGATTCTCTTTTTAAGTTGTTCCTTAAAACACTAGTGCTTAGGAAATCTATTGGAGGCAGAAGCAGTCAAGGGTAGCCTAGGGTTAGGTTAGGCTTAGGGTTAGGCTTAGGGTACGGCTTAGGGTACGGGTTCGGGGAGGGATTCGGGTACGGCGTAGGGTATGGCTTAGGGTTAGGGTTAGGGTTAGTGTTAGGGTTAGGGTTCGGTTTACGATACGGGTTAGGATTAGGGTACGTGTTAGGGTTAGGGTAGGGGTTAGGGTTAGGGTACGCGTTAGGGTTAGGGTAGTTAGTAAACCTATCCCACTCTCTAGATACACCTTAGCACGTAAAGGAATATTATTTCGGGGTCCAGCCATGGAGAAGAGTTTAGACACTAGGATAAGATAAGGAACACACCCATTATAAAGAAATCACATTAGGATTCTCTTTTTAAGCTGTTCCTTAAAACACTAGTGCTTAGGAAATCTATTGGAGGCAGAAGCAGTCAAGGGTAGCCTAGGGTTAGGGTTAGGCTTAGCGTACGGCTTAGGGTACGGCTTAGGGTACGGGTTCGGGGAGGGCTTCGGGTACGGCGTAGGGTATGGGTTAGGGTTAGGGTTAGGGTTAGTGTTAGGGTTAGGGCTCGGTTTAGGTTATTGGTTAGGATTAGGGTACGTGTTAGGTTTAGGGTAGGGGTTAGGGTTAGGGTACGCGTTAGTGTTAGGGTAGTTATTAAACCTATCCCACTCTCTAGATACCCCTTAGCACGTAAAGGAATATTATTTGGAGGTGCAGCCATGGAGAAGAGTTTAGGCACTAGGATAAGATAAGGAACACACCCATTATAAAGAAATCACATTAGGATTCTCTTTTTAAGTTGTTCCTTAAAACACTAGTGCTTAGGAAATATATTGGAGGCAGAAGCAGTCAAGGGTAGCCTAGGGTTAGGTTTAGGCTTAGAGTACGGCTTAGGGTACAGCTTAGGGTAAGGGTTCGGGGAGGGCTTCGGGTACGGCGTAGGGTATGGGTTAGGGTTAGGTTTAGGGTTAGTGTTAGGGTTAGGGCTCGGTTTAGGGTATTGGTTAGGATTAGGGTACGTGTTAGGGTTAGGGTAGGGGATAGGGTTAGGGTACGCGTTAGTGTTAGGGTAGTTATTAAACCTATCCCAGTCTCTAGATACCCCTTAGCACGTAAAGGAATATTATTTGGAGGTCCAGCCATGGAGAAGAGTTTAGACACTAGGATAAGATAAGGAACACACCCATTATAAAGAAATCACATTAGGATTCTCTTTTTAAGCTGTTCCTTAAAACACTAGTGCTTCGGAAATCTATTGGAGGCAGAAGCAGTCAAGGGTAGCCTAGGGTTAGGTTTAGGCTTAGGGTTAGGTTTAGGGTACGGCTTATGGTACGGGTTCGGTGAGGGCTTCGGGTACGGCGTAGGGTATGGGTTAGGGTTAGGGTTAGGGTTAGTGTTAGGGTTAGGGCTCGGTTTAGGGTACGGGTTAGGATTAGGGTACGTGTTAGGGTTAGGGTAGGGGATAGGGTTAGGGTACGCGTTAGGGTTAGGGTAGTTATTAAACCTATCCCACTCTCTAGATACCCCTTAGCACGTAAAGGAATATTATTTGGAGGTCCAGCCATGGAGAAGAGTTTAGACACTAGGATAAGATAAGGAACACACCCATTATAAAGAAATCACATTAGGATTCTCTTTTTAAGCTGTTCCTTAAAACACTAGTGCTTAGGAAATCTATTGGAGGCAGAAGCAGTCAAGGGTAGCCTAGGGTTAGGGTTAGGCTTAGGGTACGGCTTAGGGTACGGCTTAGGGTACGGGTTTGGGGAGGGCTTCGTGTACGGCTTAGGGTATGGGTTAGGGTTAGGGTTAGGGTTAGTGTTAGGGTTAGGGCTCGGCTTAGGGTATTGGTTAGGGTTAGGGTACGTGTTAGGGTTAGGGTAGGGGTTAGGGTTAGGATACGCGTTAGTGTTAGGGTAGTTATTAAACCTATCCCAATCTCTAGATACCCCTTAGCACGTAAAGGAATATTATTTGGAGGTCCAGCCATGGAGAAGAGTTTAGACACTAGGATAAGATAAGGAACACACCCATTATAAAGAAATCACATTAGGATTCTCTTTTTAAGCTGTTCCTTAAAACACTAGTGCTTAGGAAATCTATTGGAGGCAGAAGCAGTCAAGGGTAGCCTAGGTTTAGGGTTAGGATTAGGGTTAGGCTTAGGGTACGGCTTAGGGTACGGGTTCGGGGAGGGCTTCTGGTACGGCGTAGGGTATGGGTTAGGGTTAGGGTTAGGGTTAGTGATAGGGTTAGGGCTCGGTTTAGGGTATTGGTTAGGATTAGGGTACGTGTTAGCGATAGGGTAGGGTTTAGGGTTAGGGTACGCGTTAGTGTTAGGGTAGTTATTAAACCTAACCCACTCTCTAGATACCCTTTAGCACGTAAAGGAATATTATTTGGAGGTCCAGCCATGGAGAAGAGTTTAGACACTAGGATAAGATAAGGAACACACCCTTTATAAAGAAATCACATTAGTATTCTCTTTTTAAGCTGTTCCTTAAAACACTAGTGCTTAGGAAATCTATTGGAGGCAGAAGCAGTCAAGGGTAGCCTAGGGTTAGGGTTAGGCTTAGGGTTAGGCTTAGGGTACGGCTTAGGGTACGGGTTCGTGGAGGGCTTCTGGTACGGCGTAGGGTATGGTTTAGGGTTAGGGTTAGGGTTAGTGTTAGGGTTAGGGCTCGGTATAGGGTATTGGTTAGGATTAGGGTACGTGTTAGGGTTAGGGTAGGGTTTAGGGTTAGGGTACGCGTTAGTGTTAGGGTAGTTATTAAACCTAACCCACTCTCTAGATACCCCTTAGCACGTAAAGGAATATTATTTGGAGGTCCAGCCATGGAGAAGAGTTTAGACACTAGGATAAGATAAGGAACACACCCATTATAAAGAAATCACATTAGGATTCTCTTTTTAAGCTGTTCCTTAAAACACTACTGCTTAAGAAATCTATTGGAGGCAGAAGCATTCAAGGGTAGCCTACGTTTAGGGTTAGGCTTAGGGTACGGCTTAGGGTACGGGTTCGGGGAGGGCTTCTGGTACGGCGTAGGGTATGGGTTAGGGTTAGGGTTAGGGTTAGTGTTAGGGTTAGGGCTCGGTTTAGGGTATTGGTTAGGATTAGGGTACGTGTTAGCGATAGGGTAGGGGTTAGGGTTAGGGTACGCATTAGTGTTAGGGTAGTTATTAAACCTAACCCACTCTCTAGATACCCCTTAGCACGTAAAGGAATATTATTTGGAGGTCCAGCCATGGAGAAGAGTTTACACACTAGGATAAGATAATGAACACACCCATTATAAAGAAATCACATTAGGATTCTCATTTTAAGCTGTTCCTTAAAACACTAGTGCTTAGGAAATCTATTGGAGGCAGAAGCAGTCAAGGGTACCCTAGGGTTAGGGTTAGGCTTAGGGTACGGCTTAGGGTACGGCTTAGGGTACGGGTTCGGGGAGGGCTTCGGGTACGGCGTAGGGTATGGGTTAGGGTTAGGGTTAGGGTTAGTGTTAGGGTTAGGGCTCGGTTTAGGGTATTGTTTAGGATTAGTGTACGAGTTAGTGTTAGGGTAGGGGTTAGGGTTAGGGTACGCGTTAGTGTTAGGGTAGTTATTAAACCTATCCCACTCTCTAGATACCCCTCAGCACGTAAAGGAATATTATTTGGAGGTCCAGCCATGGAGAAGAGTTTAGACACTAGGATAAGATAAGGAACACACACATTATAAAGAAATGACATTAGGATTCTCTTTTTAAGTTGTTCCTTAAAACACTAGTGCTTAGGAAATCTATTGGAGGCAGAAGCAGTCAAGGGTAGCCTAGGGTTAGGTTAGGCTTAGGGTTAGGCTTAGGGTACGGCTTAGGGTACGGGTTCGGGGAGGGATTCGGGTACGGCGTAGGGTATGGCTTAGGGTTAGGGTTAGGGTTAGTGTTAGGGTTAGGGTTCGGTTTAGGATACGGGTTAGGATTAGGGTACGTGTTAGGGTTAGGGTAGGGGTTAGGGTTAGGGTACGCGTTAGGGTTAGGGTAGTTAGTAAACCTATCCCACTCTCTAGATACACCTTAGCACGTAAAGGAATATTATTTCGGGGTCCAGCCATGGAGAAGAGTTTAGACACTAGGATAAGATAAGGAACACACCCATTATAAAGAAATCACATTAGGATTCTCTTTTTAAGCTGTTCCTTAAAACACTAGTGCTTAGGAAATCTATTGGAGGCAGAAGCAGTCAAGGGTAGCCTAGGGTTAGGGTTAGGCTTAGCGTACGGCTTAGGGTACGGCTTAGGGTACGGGTTCGGGGAGGGCTTCGGGTACGGCGTAGGGTATGGGTTAGGGTTAGGGTTAGGGTTAGTGTTAGGGTTAGGGCTCGGTTTAGGTTATTGGTTAGGATTAGGGTACGTGTTAGGGTTAGGGTAGGGGTTAGGGTTAGGGTACGCGTTAGTGTTAGGGTAGTTATTAAACCTATCCCACTCTCTAGATACCCCTTAGCACGTAAAGGAATATTATTTGGAGGTGCAGCCATGGAGAAGAGTTTAGGCACTAGGATAAGATAAGGAACACACCCATTATAAAGAAATCACATTAGGATTCTCTTTTTAAGTTTTTCCTTAAAACACTAGTGCTTAGGAAATATATTGGAGGCAGAAGCAGTCAAGGGTAGCCTAGGGTTAGGTTTAGGCTTAGAGTACGGCTTAGGGTACAGCTTAGGGTAAGGGTTCGGGGAGGGCTTCGGGTACGGCGTAGGGTATGGGTTAGGGTTAGGTTTAGGGTTAGTGTTAGGGTTAGGGCTCGGTTTAGGGTATTGGTTAGGATTAGGGTACGTGTTAGGGTTAGGGTAGGGGATAGGGTTAGGGTACGCGTTAGTGTTAGGGTAGTTATTAAACCTATCCCAGTCTCTAGATACCCCTTAGCACGTAAAGGAATATTATTTGGAGGTCCAGCCATGGAGAAGAGTTTAGACACTAGGATAAGATAAGGAACACACCCATTATAAAGAAATCACATTAGGATTCTCTTTTTAAGCTGTTCCTTAAAACACTAGTGCTTAGGAAATCTATTGGAGGCAGAAGCAGTCAAGGGTAGCCTAGGGTTAGGTTTAGGCTTAGGGTTAGGTTTAGGGTACGGCTTATGGTACGGGTTCGGTGAGGGCTTCGGGTACGGCGTAGGGTATGGGTTAGGGTTAGGGTTAGGGTTAGTGTTAGGGTTAGGGCTCGGTTTAGGGTACGGGTTAGGATTAGGGTACGTGTTAGGGTTAGGGTAGGGGATAGGGTTAGGGTACGCGTTAGGGTAAGGGTAGTTATTAAACCTATCCCACTCTCTAGATACCCCTTAGCACGTAAAGGAATATTATTTGGAGGTCCAGCCATGGAGAAGAGTTTAGACACTAGGATAAGATAAGGAACACACCCATTATAAAGAAATCACATTAGGATTCTCTTTTTAAGCTGTTCCTTAAAACACTAGTGCTTAGGAAATCTATTGGAGGCAGAAGCAGTCAAGGGTAGCCTAGGGTTAGGGTTAGGCTTAGGGTACGGCTTAGGGTACGGCTTAGGGTACGGGTTTGGGGAGGGCTTCGTGTACGGCTTAGGGTATGGGTTAGGGTTAGGGTTAGGGTTAGTGTTAGGGTTAGGGCTCGGCTTAGGGTATTGGTTAGGGTTAGGGTACGTGTTAGGGTTAGGGTAGGGGTTAGGGTTAGGATACGCGTTAGTGTTAGGGTAGTTATTAAACCTATCCCAATCTCTAGATACCCCTTAGCACGTAAAGGAATATTATTTGGAGGTCCAGCCATGGAGAAGAGTTTAGACACTAGGATAAGATAAGGAACACACCCATTATAAAGAAATCACATTAGGATTCTCTTTTTAAGCTGTTCCTTAAAACACTAGTGCTTAGGAAATCTATTGGAGGCAGAAGCAGTCAAGGGTAGCCTAGGTTTAGGGTTAGGATTAGGGTTAGGCTTAGGGTACGGCTTAGGGTACGGGTTCGGGGAGGGCTTCTGGTACGGCGTAGGGTATGGGTTAGGGTTAGGGTTAGGGTTAGTGATAGGGTTAGGGCTCGGTTTAGGGTATTGGTTAGGATTAGGGTACGTGTTAGCGATAGGGTAGGGTTTAGGGTTAGGGTACGCGTTAGTGTTAGGGTAGTTATTAAACCTAACCCACTCTCTAGATACCCTTTAGCACGTAAAGGAATATTATTTGGAGGTCCAGCCATGGAGAAGAGTTTAGACACTAGGATAAGATAAGGAACACACCCTTTATAAAGAAATCACATTAGTATTCTCTTTTTAAGCTGTTCCTTAAAACACTAGTGCTTAGGAAATCTATTGGAGGCAGAAGCAGTCAAGGGTAGCCTAGGGTTAGGGTTAGGCTTAGGGTTAGGCTTAGGGTACGGCTTAGGGTACGGGTTCGTGGAGGGCTTCTGGTACGGCGTAGGGTATGGTTTAGGGTTAGGGTTAGGGTTAGTGTTAGGGTTAGGGCTCGGTATAGGGTATTGGTTAGGATTAGGGTACGTGTTAGGGTTAGGGTAGGGTTTAGGGTTAGGGTACGCGTTAGTGTTAGGGTAGTTATTAAACCTAACCCACTCTCTAGATACCCCTTAGCACGTAAAGGAATATTATTTGGAGGTCCAGCCATGGAGAAGAGTTTAGACACTAGGATAAGATAAGGAACACACCCATTATAAAGAAATCACATTAGGATTCTCTTTTTAAGCTGTTCCTTAAAACACTAGTGCTTAGAAAATCTATTGGAGGCAGAAGCAGTCAAGGGTAGCCTAGGGTTAGGGTTAGGCTTAGGGTACGGCTTAGGGTACGGCTTAGGGTACCGGTTCGGGGAGGGCTTCGGGTACGGCGTAGGGTATGGGTTAGGGTTAGGGTTAGGGTTAGTGTTAGGGTTAGGGCTCGGTTTAGGGTATTGGTTAGGATTAGGGTACGTGTTAGGGTTAGGGTAGGGGTTAGGGTTAGGGTACGCGTTAGTGTTAGGGTAGTTATTAAACCTATCCCAGTCTCTAGATACCCCTTAGCACGTAAAGGAATATTATTTGGAGGTCCAGCCATGGAGAAGAGTTTAGACACTAGGATAAGATAAGGAACACACCCATTATAAAGAAATCACATTAGGATTCTCTTTTTAAGCTGTTCCTTAAAACACTAGTGCTTAGGAAATCTATTGGAGGCAGAAGCAGTCAAGGGTAGCCTAGGGTTAGGGTTAGGCTTAGGGTACGGCTTAGGGTACGGCTTAGGGTACGGGTTCGGGGAGGGCTTCGGGTACGGCGTAGGGTATGGGTTAGGGTTAGGGTTAGGGTTAGTGTTAGGGTTAGGGCTCGGTTTAGGGTATTGGTTAGGATTAAGGTACGTGTTATGGTTAGGGTAGGGGTTAGGGTTAGGGTACGCGTTAGTGTTAGGGTAGTTATTAAACCTATCCCACTCTCTAGATACCCCTTAGCACATAAAGGAATATTATTTGGAGGTCCAGCCATGGAGAAGAGTTTAGACACTAGGATAAGATAAGGAAAACACCCATTATAAAGAAATCACATTAGGATTCTCTTTTTAAGCTGTTCCTTAAAACACTAGTGCTTAGGAAATCTATTGGAGGCAGAAGCATCCAAGGGTAGCCTAGGGTTAGGGTTAGGCTTAGGGTTAGGCTTAGGGTACGGCTTAGGGTACGGGTTCGGGGAGGGCTTCTGGTACGGCGTAGGGTATGGGTTAGGGTTAGGGTTAGGGTTAGTGTTAGGGTTAGGGCTCGGTATAGGGTATTGGTTAGGATTAGGGTACGTGTTAGGGTTAGGGTAGGGTTTAGGGTTAGGGTACGCGTTAGTGTTAGGGTAGTTATTAAACCTAACCCACTCTCTAGATACCCCTTAGCACGTAAAGGAATATTATTTGGAGGTTCAGCCATGGAGAAGAGTTTAGACACTAGCATAAGATAAGGAACACACCCATTATAAAGAAATCACATTAGGATTCTCTTTTTAAGCTGTTCCTTAAAACACTAGTGCTTAGAAAATCTATTGGAGACAGAAGCAGTCAAGGGTAGCCTAGGGTTAGGGTTAGGCTTAGGGTACGGCTTAGGGTACGGCTTAGGGTACCGGTTCGGGGAGGGCTTCGGGTACGGTGTAGGGTATGGGTTAGGGTTACGGTTAGGGTTAGTGTTAGGGTTAGGGCTCGGTTTAGGGTATTGGTTAGGATTAGGGTACGTGTTAGGGTTAGGGTAGGGGTTAGGGTTAGGGTACGCGTTTGTGTTAGGGTAGTTATTAAAGCTATCCCACTCTCTAGATACCCCTTAGCACGTAAAGGAATATTATTTGGAGGTCCAGCCATGGAGAAGAATTTAGACACTAGGATAAGATAAGGAACACACCCATTATAAAGAAATCACATTAGGATTCTCTTTTTAAGCTGTTCCTTAAAACACTATTGCTTAAGAAATCTATTGGAGGCAGAAGCATTCAAGGGTAGCCTACGTTTAGGGTTAGGCTTAGGGTACGGCTTAGGGTACGGGTTCGGGGAGGGCTTCTGGTACGGCGTAGGGTATGGGTTAGGGTTAGGGTTAGGGTTAGTGTTAGGGTTAGGGCTCGGTTTAGGGTATTGGTTAGGATTAGGGTACGTGTTAGCGATAGGGTAGGGGTTAGGGTTAGGGTACGCATTAGTGTTAGGGTAGTTATTAAACCTAACCCACTCTCTAGATACCCCTTAGCACGTAAAGGAATATTATTTGGAGGTCCAGCCATGGAGAAGAGTTTACACACTAGGATAAGATAATGAACACACCCATTATAAAGAAATCACATTAGGATTCTCATTTTAAGCTGTTCCTTAAAACACTAGTGCTTAGGAAATCTATTGGAGGCAGAAGCAGTCAAGGGTACCCTAGGGTTAGGGTTAGGCTTAGGGTACGGCTTAGGGTACGGCTTAGGGTACGGGTTCGGGGAGGGCTTCGGGTACGGCGTAGGGTATGGGTTAGGGTTAGGGTTAGGGTTAGTGTTAGGGTTAGGGCTCGGTTTAGGGTATTGTTTAGGATTAGTGTACGAGTTAGTGTTAGGGTAGGGGTTAGGGTTAGGGTACGCGTTAGTGTTAGGGTAGTTATTAAACCTATCCCACTCTCTAGATACCCCTCAGCACGTAAAGGAATATTATTTGGAGGTCCAGCCATGGAGAAGAGTTTAGACACTAGGATAAGATAAGGAACACACACATTATAAAGAAATGACATTAGGATTCTCTTTTTAAGTTGTTCCTTAAAACACTAGTGCTTAGGAAATCTATTGGAGGCAGAAGCAGTCAAGGGTAGCCTAGGGTTAGGTTAGGCTTAGGGTTAGGCTTAGGGTACGGCTTAGGGTACGGGTTCGGGGAGGGATTCGGGTACGGCGTAGGGTATGGCTTAGGGTTAGGGTTAGGGTTAGTGTTAGGGTTAGGGTTCGGTTTAGGATACGGGTTAGGATTAGGGTACGTGTTAGGGTTAGGGTAGGGGTTAGGGTTAGGGTACGCGTTAGGGTTAGGGTAGTTAGTAAACCTATCCCACTCTCTAGATACACCTTAGCACGTAAAGGAATATTATTTCGGGGTCCAGCCATGGAGAAGAGTTTAGACACTAGGATAAGATAAGGAACACACCCATTATAAAGAAATCACATTAGGATTCTCTTTTTAAGCTGTTCCTTAAAACACTAGTGCTTAGGAAATCTATTGGAGGCAGAAGCAGTCAAGGGTAGCCTAGGGTTAGGGTTAGGCTTAGCGTACGGCTTAGGGTACGGCTTAGGGTACGGGTTCGGGGAGGGCTTCGGGTACGGCGTAGGGTATGGGTTAGGGTTAGGGTTAGGGTTAGTGTTAGGGTTAGGGCTCGGTTTAGGTTATTGGTTAGGATTAGGGTACGTGTTAGGGTTAGGGTAGGGGTTAGGGTTAGGGTACGCGTTAGTGTTAGGGTAGTTATTAAACCTATCCCACTCTCTAGATACCCCTTAGCACGTAAAGGAATATTATTTGGAGGTGCAGCCATGGAGAAGAGTTTAGGCACTAGGATAAGATAAGGAACACACCCATTATAAAGAAATCACATTAGGATTCTCTTTTTAAGTTGTTCCTTAAAACACTAGTGCTTAGGAAATATATTGGAGGCAGAAGCAGTCAAGGGTAGCCTAGGGTTAGGTTTAGGCTTAGAGTACGGCTTAGGGTACAGCTTAGGGTAAGGGTTCGGGGAGGGCTTCGGGTACGGCGTAGGGTATGGGTTAGGGTTAGGTTTAGGGTTAGTGTTAGGGTTAGGGCTCGGTTTAGGGTATTGGTTAGGATTAGGGTACGTGTTAGGGTTAGGGTAGGGGATAGGGTTAGGGTACGCGTTAGTGTTAGGGTAGTTATTAAACCTATCCCAGTCTCTAGATACCCCTTAGCACGTAAAGGAATATTATTTGGAGGTCCAGCCATGGAGAAGAGTTTAGACACTAGGATAAGATAAGGAACACACCCATTATAAAGAAATCACATTAGGATTCTCTTTTTAAGCTGTTCCTTAAAACACTAGTGCTTAGGAAATCTATTGGAGGCAGAAGCAGTCAAGGGTAGCCTAGGGTTAGGGTTAGGCTTAGGGTTAGGTTTAGGGTACGGCTTATGGTACGGGTTCGGTGAGGGCTTCGGGTACGGCGTAGGGTATGGGTTAGGGTTAGGGTTAGGGTTAGTGTTAGGGTTAGGGCTTGGTTTAGGGTACGGGTTAGGATTAGGGTACGTGTTAGGGTTAGGGTAAGGGTTAGGGTTAGGGTACGCGTTAGTGTTAGGGTAGTTATTAAACCTATCCCATTCTCTAGATACCCCTCAGCACGTAAAGGAATATTATTTGGAGGTCCAGCCATGGAGAAGAGTTTAGACACTAGGATAAGATAAGGAACACACACATTATAAAGAAATGACATTAGGATTCTCTTTTTAAGTTGTTCCTTAAAACACTAGTGCTTAGGAAATCTATTGGAGGCAGAAGCAGTCAAGGGTAGCCTAGGGTTAGGGTTAGGCTTAGGGTTAGGCTTAGGGTACGGCTTAGGGTACGGGTTCGGTGAGGGATTCGGGTACGGCGTAGGGTATGGCTTAGGGTTAGGTTTAGGGTTAGTGTTAGGGTTAGGGTTCGGTTTAGGGTACGGGTTAGGATTAGGGTACGTGTTAGGGTTAGGGTAGGGGTTAGGGTTAGGGTACGCGTTAGGGTTAGGGTAGTTAGTAAACCTATCCCACTCTCTAGATACACCTTAGCACGTAAAGGAATATTATTTCGGGGTCCAGCCATGGAGAAGAGTTTAGACACTAGGATAAGATAAGGAACACACCCATTATAAAGAAATCACATTAGGATTCTCTTTTTAAGCTGTTCCTTAAAACACTAGTGCTTAGGAAATCTATTGGAGGCAGAAGCAGTCAAGGGTAGCCTAGGGTTAGGGTTAGGCTTAGCGTACTGCTTAGGGTACGGCTTAGGGTACGGGTTCGGGGAGGGCTTCGGGTACGGCGTAGGGTATGGGTTAGGGTTAGGGTTAGGGTTAGTGTTAGGGTTAGGGCTCGGTATAAGGTATTGGTTAGGATTAGGGTACGTGTTAGGGTTAGGGTAGGGTTTAGGGTTAGGGTACGCGTTAGTGTTAGGGTAGTTATTAAACCTAACCCACTCTCTAGATACCCCTTAGCACGTAAAGGAATATTATTTGGAGGTTCAGCCATGGAGAAGAGTTTAGACACTAGCATAAGATAAGGAACACACCCATTATAAAGAAATCACATTAGGATTCTCTTTTTAAGCTGTTCCTTAAAACGCTAGTGCTTAGAAAATCTATTGGAGACAGAAGCAGTCAAGGGTAGCCTAGGGTTAGGGTTAGGCTTAGGGTACGGCTTAGGGTACGGCTTAGGGTACCGGTTCGGGGAGGGCTTCGGGTACGGCGTAGGGTATGGGTTAGGGTTACGGTTAGGGTTAGTGTTAGGGTTAGGGCTCGGTTTAGGGTATTGGTTAGGATTAGGGTACGTGTTAGGGTTAGGGTAGGGGTTAGGGTTAGGGTACGCGTTAGTGTTAGGGTAGTTATTAAAGCTATCCCACTCTCTAGATACCCCTTAGCACGTAAAGGAATATTATTTGGAGGTCCAGCCATGGAGAAGAATTTAGACACTAGGATAAGATAAGGAACACACCCATTATAAAGAAATCACATTAGGATTCTCTTTTTAAGCTGTTCCTTAAAACACTACTGCTTAAGAAATCTATTGGAGGCAGAAGCATTCAAGGGTAGCCTACGTTTAGGGTTAGGCTTAGGGTACGGCTTAGGGTACGGGTTCGGGGAGGGCTTCTGGTACGGCGTAGGGTATGGGTTAGGGTTAGGGTTAGGGTTAGTGTTAGGGTTAGGGCTCGGTTTAGGGTACGGGTTAGGATTAGGGTACGTGTTAGCGATAGGGTAGGGTTTAGGGTTAGGGTACGCGTTAGTGTTAGGGTAGTTATTAAACCTAACCCACTCTCTAGATACCCCTTAGCACGTAAAGGAATATTATTTGGAGGTCCAGCCATGGAGAAGAGTTTAGACACTAGGATAAGATAAGGAACACACCCATTATAAAGAAATCACATTAGGATTCTCTTTTTAAGCTGTTCCTTAAAACACTAGTGCTTAGGAAATCTATTGGAGGCAGAAGCAGTCAAGGGTAGCCTAGGGTTAGGGTTAGGCTTAGGGTTAGGCTTAGGGTACGGCTTAGGGTACGGGTACGTGGAGGGCTTCTGGTACGGCGTAGTGTATGGGTTAGGGTTAGGGTTAGGGTTAGTGTTAGGGTTAGGGCTCGGTATGGGGTATTGGTTAGGATTAGGGTACGTGTTAGGGTTAGGTTAGGGTTTAGGGTTAGGGTACACGTTAGTGTTAGGGTAGTTATTAAACCTAACCCACTCTCTAGATACCCCTTAGCACGTAAAGGAATATTATTTGGAGGTCCAGCCGTGGAGAAGAGTTTAGACACTAGGACAAGATAAGGAACACACCCATTATAAAGAAATCACATTAGGATTCTCTTTTTAAGCTGTTCGTTAAAACACTAGTGCTTAGAAAATCTATTGGAGGCAGAAGCAGTCAAGGGTAGCCTAGGGTTAGTGTTAGGCTTAGGGTACGGCTTAGGGTACGGCTTAGGGTACCGGTTCGGGGGGGGCTTCGGGTACGGCGTAGGGTATGGGTTAGGGTTAGTGTTAGGGTTAGGGCTCGGTTTAGGGTATTGGTTAGGATTAGGGTACGTGTTAGGGTTAGGGTAGGGGTTAGGGATAGGGTACGCGTTAGTGTTAGGGTAGTTATTAAACCTATCCCAGTCTCTAGATACCCCTTAGCACGTAAAGGAATATTATTTGGAGGTCCAGCCATGGAGAAGAGTTTAGACACTAGGATAAGATAAGGAACACACCCATTATAAAGAAATCACATTAGGATTCTCTTTTTAAGCTGTTCCTTAAAACACTAGTGCTTAGGAAATCTATTGGAGGCAGAAGCAGTCAAGAGTAGCCTAGGGGTAGGGTTAGGCTTAGGGTACGGCTTAGGGTACGGCTTAGGGTACGGGTTTGGGGAGGGCTTCGGGTACGGCGTAGGGTATGGGTTAGGGTTAGGGTTAGGGTTGGTGTTAGGGTTAGGGCTCGGTTTAGGGTATTGGTTAGGATTAAGGTACGTGTTATGGTTAGGGTAGGGGTTAGGGTTAGGGTACGCATTAGTGTTAGGGTAGTTATTAAACCTATCCCATTCTCTAGATACCCCTTAGCACATAAAGGAATATTATTTGGAGGTCCAGCCATGGAGAAGAGTTTAGACACTAGGATAAGATAAGGAACACACCCATTATAAAGAAATCACATTAGGATTCTCTTTTTAAGCTGTTCCTTAAAACACTAGTGCTTAGGAAATCTATTGGAGGCAGAAGCATCCAAGGGTAGCCTAAGGTTAGGGTTAGGCTTAGGGTTAGGCTTAGGGTACGGCTTAGGGTACGGGTACGGGGAGGGCTTCTGGTACGGCGTAGGGTATGGGTTAGGGTTAGGGTTAGGGTTAGTGTTAGGGTTAGGGCTCGGTTTAGGGTATTGGTTAGGATTAGGGTACGTGTTAGCGATAGGGTAGGGGTTAGGGTTAGGGTACGCATTAGTGTTAGGGTAGTTATTAAACCTAACCCACTCTCTAGATACCCCTTAGCACGTACAGGAATATTATTTGGAGGTCCAGCTATGGAGAAGAGTTTACACACTAGGATAAGATAAGGAACACACCCATTATAAAGAAATCACATTAGGATTCTCTTTTTAAGCTGTTCCTTAAAACACTAGTGTTTAGGAAATCTATTGGAGGCAGAAGCAGTCAAGGGTAGCCTAGGGTTAGGGTTAGGCTTAGGGTACGGCTTAGGGTACGGCTTAGGGTACGGGTTCGGGGAGGGCTTCGGGTACGGCGTAGGGTATGGGTTAGGGTTAGGGTTAGGGTTAGTGCTCGGTTTAGGGTATTGTTTAGGATTAGGGTACGAGTTAGTGTTAGGGTAGGGGTTAGGGTTAGGGTACGCGTTAGTGTTAGGGTAGTTATTAAACCTATCCCACTCTCTAGATACCCCTCAGCACGTAAAGGAATATTATTTGGAGGTCCAGCCATGGAGAAGAGTTTAGACACTAGGATAAGATAAGGAACACACACATTATAAAGAAATGACATTAGGATTCTCTTTTTAAGTTGTTCCTTAAAACACTAGTGCTTAGGAAATCTATTGGAGGCAGAAGCAGTCAAGGGTAGCCTAGGGTTAGGGTTAGGCTTAGGGTTAGGCTTAGGGTACGGCTTAGGGTACGGGTTCGGTGAGGGATTCGGGTACGGCGTAGGGTATGGCTTAGGGTTAGGATTAGGGTTAGTGTTAGGGTTAGGGTTCGGTTTAGGGTACGGGTTAGGATTAGGGTACGTGTTAGGGTTAGGGTAGGGGTTAGGGTTAGGGTACGCGTTAGGGTTAGGGTAGTTATTAAACCTATCCCACTCTCTAGATACACCTTAGCACGTCAAGGAATATTATTAGGCGGTCCAGCCATGGAGAAGAGTTTAGACACTAGGATAAGATAAGGAACACACCCATTATAAAGAAATCACATTAGGATTCTCTTTTTAAGCTGTTCCTTAAAACACTAGTGCTTAGGAAATCTATTGGAGGCAGAAGCAGTCAAGGGTAGCCTAGGGTTAGGGTTAGGCTTAGGGTACGGCTTAGGGTACGGTTTCGGGGAGGGCTTCGGGTACGGCGTAGGGTATGGGTTAGGGTTAGGGTTAGGGTTAGTGTTATGGTCAGGGCTCGGTTTAGGGTACGGGTTAGGATTAGGGTACGTGTTAGGGTTAGGGTAGGGGTTAAGGTTAGGGTACGCGTTAGGGTTAGGGTAGTTATTAAAACTATCCCACTCTCTAGATACCCCTTAGCACGTAAAGGAATATTATTTGGGGGTCCAGCCATGGAGAAGAGTTTAGACAATAGGATAAGATAAGGAACACACCCATTATAAAGAAATCACATTAGGATTCTCTTTTTAAGCTGTTCCTTAAAACACTAGTGCTTAGGAAATCTATTGGAGGGAGAAGCAGTCAAGGGTAGCCTAGGGTTAGGGTTAGGCTTAGGGTACGGCTTAGGGTACGGCTTAGGGTACGGGTTCGGGGAGGGTTTCGGATACGGCGTAGGGTATGGGTTAGGGTTAGGGTTAGGGTTAGTGTTAGGGTTAGGGTTCGGTTTAGGGTACGGGTTAGGATTAGGGTACATGTTAGGGTTAGGGTAGGGGTTAGGGTTAGGGTACGCGTTAGGGTTAGGGTAGTTATTAAACCTATCCCACTCTCTAGATACACCTTAGCACGTAAAGGAATATTATTTGGGGGTCCAGCCATCGAGAAGAGTTTAGACACTAGGATAAGATAAGGAACACACCCATTATAAAGAAATCACATTAGGATTCTCTTTTTAAGCTGTTCCTTAAAACACTAGTGCTTAGGAAATCTATTGGAGGCAGAAGCAGTCAAGGGTAGCCTAGGGTTAGGCTTAGGCTTAGGGTACGGCTTAGGGTACGGCTTAGGGTACGGGTTCGGGGAGGTCTTCGGGTATGGCGTAGGTTATGGGTTACGGTTAGGGTTAGGGTTAGTGTTACTGTTAGGGCTCGTTTTAGGGTATTGGTTAGGATTAGGGTACGTGTTAGTGTTAGGGTAGGGGTTAGGGTTAGGGTACGCGTTAGTGTTCGGGTAGTTATTAAACCTATCCCACTCTCTAGATACCCCTTAGCACGTAAAGGAATATTATTTGGAGGTCCAGCCATGGAGAAGAGTTTAGACACTAGGATAAGATAAGGAACACACCCATTATAAAGAAATCACATTAGGATTCTCTTTTTAAGCTGTTCCTTAAAGCACTAGTGCTTAGGAAATCTATTGGAGGCAGAAGCAGTCAAGGGTAGCCTAGGGTTAGGGTTAGGCTTGGGGTTAGGCTTAGGGGACGGCTTAGGGTACGGGTTCGGGGAGGGGTTCGGGTACGGCGTAGGGTATGGGTTAGGGTTAGGGTTAGGGTTAGTGTTAGGGTTAGGGCTCGGTTTAGGGTAAGGGTTAGGATTAGGGTACGTGTTAGGGTTAGGGTAGGGGTTAGGGTTAGGGTACGCATTAGGGTTAGGGTAGTTATTAAACCTATCCCACTCTCTAGATACACCTTAGCACGTCAAGGAATATTATTTGGTGGTTCAGCCATGGAGAAGAGTTTAGACACTAGGATAAGATAAGGAACACACCCATTATAAAGAAATCACATTAGGATTCTCTTTTTAAGCTGTTCCTTAAAACACTAGTGCTTAGGAAATCTATTGGAGGCAGAAGCAGTCAAGGGTAGCCTAGGGTTAGGCTTAGGCTTAGGGTACGGCTTAGGGTACGGCTTAGGGTACGGGTTCGGGGAGGGCTTCGGGTACGGCGTAGGGTATGGGTTAGGATTAGGGTTAGGGTTAGTGTTAGGGTTAGGGCTCGGTTTAGGGTACGGGTTAGGATTAGGGTACGTGTTAGCGATAGGGTAGGGTTTAGGGTTAGGGTACGCGTTAGTGTTAGGGTAGTTATTAAACCTAACCCACTCTCTAGATACCCCTTAGCACGTAAAGCAATATTATTTTGAGGTCCAGCCATGGAGAAGAGTTTAGACACTAGGATAAGATAAGGAACACACCCATTATAAAGAAATCACATTAGGATTCTCTTTTTAAGATGTTCCTTAAAACACTAGTGCTTAGGAAATCTATTGGAGGCAGAAGCAGTCAAGGGTAGCCTAGGGTTAGGGTTAGGCTTAGGGTTAGGCTTAGGGTACGGCTTAGGGTACGGGTTCGTGGAGGGCTTCTGGTACGGCGTAGGGTATGGGTTAGGGTTAGGGTTAGGGTTAGTGTTAGGGTTAGGGCTCGGTATAGGGTATTGGTTAGGATTAGGGTACGTGTTAGGGTTAGGGTAGGGTTTAGGGTTAGGGTACGTGTTAGTGTTAGGGTAGTTATTAAACCTAACCCACTCTCTAGATACCCCTTAGCACGTAAAGGAATATTATTTGGAGGTCCAGCCATGGAGAAGAGTTTAGACACTAGGACAAGATAAGGAACACACCCATTATAAAGAAATCACATTAGGATTCTCTTTTTAAGCTGTTCCTTAAAACACTAGTGCTTAGAAAATCTATTGGAGGCAGAAGCAGTCAAGGGTAGCCTAGGGTTAGGGTTAGGCTTAGGGTACGGCTTAGGGTACGGCTTAGGGTACCAGTTCGGGGAGGGCTTCGGGTACGGCGTAGGGTATGGGTTAGGGTTAGGGTTAGGGTTAGTGTTAGGGTTAGGGCTCGGTTTAGGGTATTGTTTAGGATTAGGGTACGTGTTAGGGTTAGGGTAGGGGTTAGGGTTAGGGTACGCGTTAGTGTTAGGGTAGTTATTAAACCTATCCCAGTCTCTAGATACCCCTTAGCACGTAAAGGAATATTATTTGGAGGTCCAGCCATGGAGAAGAGTTTAGACACTAGGATAAGATAAGGAACACACCCATTATAAAGAAATCACATTAGGATTCTCTTTTTAAGCTGTTCCTTAAAACACTAGTGCTTAGGAAATCTATTGGAGGCAGAAGCAGTCAAGGGTAGCCTAGGGTTAGGGTACGGCTTAGGGTACGGCTTAGGGTACGGCTTAGGGTACGGGTTTGGGGATGGCTTCGGGTACGGCGTAGGGTATGGGTTAGGGTTAGGGTTAGAGTTAGTGTTAGGGTTAGGGCTCGGTTTAGGGTATTGGTTAGGATTAAGGTACGTGTTATGGTTAGGGTAGGGGTTAGGGTTAGGGTACGCGTTAGTGTTAGGGTAGTTATTAAACCTATCCCACTCTCTAGATACCCCTTAGCACATAAAGGAATATTATTTGGAGGTCCAGCCATGGAGAAGAGTTTAGACACTAGGATAAGATAAGGAACACACCCATTATAAAGAAATCACATTAGGATTCTCTTTTTAAGCTGTTCCTTAAAACACTAGTGCTTAGGAAATCTATTGGAGGCAGAAGCATCCAAGGGTAGCCTAGGGTTAGGGTTAGGCTTAGGGTTAGGCTTAGGGTACGGCTTAGGGTACGGGTTCGGGGAGGGCTTCTGGTACGGCGTAGGGTATGGGTTAGGGTTAGGGTTAGGGTTAGTGTTAGGGTTAGGGCTCGGTTTAGGGTATTGGTTAGGATTAGGGTACGTGTTAGCGATAGGGTAGGGGTTAGGGTTAGGGTACGCATTAGTGTTAGGGTAGTTATTAAACCTAACCCACTCTCTAGATACCCCTTAGCACGTAAAGGAATATTATTTGGAGGTCCAGCCATGGAGAAGAGTTTACACACTAGGATAAGATAATGAACACACCCATTATAAAGAAATCACATTAGGATTCTCATTTTAAGCTGTTCCTTAAAACACTAGTGCTTAGGAAATCTATTGGAGGCAGAAGCAGTCAAGGGTACCCTAGGGTTAGGGTTAGGCTTAGGGTACGGCTTAGGGTACGGCTTAGGGTACGGGTTCGGGGAGGGCTTCGGGTACGGCGTAGGGTATGGGTTAGGGTTAGGGTTAGGGTTAGTGTTAGGGTTAGGGCTCGGTTTAGGGAATTGTTTAGGATTAGTGTACGAGTTAGTGTTAGGGTAGGGGTTAGGGTTAGGGTACGCGTTAGTGTTAGGGTAGTTATTAAACCTATCCCACTCTCTAGATACCCCTCAGCACGTAAAGGAATATAATTTGGAGGTCCAGCCATGGAGAAGAGTTTAGACACTAGGATAAGATAAGGAACACACACATTATAAAGAAATGACATTAGGATTCTCTTTTTAAGTTGTTCCTTAAAACACTAGTGCTTAGGAAATCTATTGGAGGCAGAAGCAGTCAAGGGTAGCCTAGGGTTAGGGTTAGGCTTAGGGTTAGGCTTAGGGTACGGCTTAGGGTACGGGTTCGGTGAGGGATTCGGGTACGTCGTAGGGTATGGCTTAGGGTTAGGGTTAGGGTTAGTGTTAGGGTTAGGGTTCGGTTTAGGGTACGGGTTAGGATTAGGGTACGTGTTAGGGTTAGGGTAGGGGTTAGGGTTAGGGTACGCGTTAGGGTTAGGGTAGTTAGTAAACCTATCCCACTCTCTAGATACACCTTAGCACGTAAAGGAATATTATTTCGGGGTCCAGCCATGGAGAAGAGTTTAGACACTAGGATAAGATAAGGAACACACCCATTATAAAGAAATCACATTAGGATTCTCTTTTTAAGCTGTTCCTTAAAACACTAGTGCTTAGGAAATCTATTGGAGGCAGAAGCAGTCAAGGGTAGCCTAGGGTTAGGGTTAGGCTTAGCGTACGGCTTAGGGTACGGGTTCGGGGAGGGCTTCGGGTACGGCGTAGGGTATGGGTTAGGGTTAGGGTTAGGGTTAGTGTTAGGGTTAGGGCTCGGTTTAGGGTATTGGTTAGGATTAGGGTACGTGTTAGGGTTAGGGTAGGGGTTAGGGTTAGGGTACGCGTTAGTGTTAGGGTAGTTATTAAACCTATCCCACTCTCTAGATACCCCTTAGCACGTAAAGGAATATTATTTGGAGGTGCAGCCATGGAGAAGAGTTTAGACACTAGGATAAGATAAGGAACACACCCATTATAAAGAAATCACATTAGGATTCTCTTTTTAAGTTGTTCCTTAAAACACTAGTGCTTAGGAAATATATTGGAGGCAGAAGCAGTCAAGGGTAGCCTAGGGTTAGGTTTAGGCTTAGAGTACGGCTTAGGGTACAGCTTAGGGTAAGGGTTCGGGGAGGGCTTCGGGTACGGCGTAGGGTATGGGTTAGGGTTAGGTTTAGGGTTAGTGTTAGGGTTAGGGCTCGGTTTAGGGTATTGGTTAGGATTAGGGTACGTGTTAGGGTTAAGGTAGGGGATAGGGTTAGGGTACGCGTTAGTGTTAGGGTAGTTATTAAACCTATCCCAGTCTCTAGATACCCCTTAGCACGTAAAGGAATATTATTTGGAGGTCCAGCCATGGAGAAGAGTTTAGACACTAGGATAAGATAAGGAACACACCTATTATAAAGAAATCACATTAGGATTCTCTTTTTAAGCTGTTCCTTAAAACACTAGTGCTTAGGAAATCTATTGGAGGCAGAAGCAGTCAAGGGTAGCCTAGGGTTAGGTTTAGGCTTAGGGTTAGGCTTAGGGTACGGCTTAGGGTACGGGTTCGGTGAGGGCTTCAGGTACGGCGTAGGGTATGGGTTAGGGTTAGGGTTAGGGTTAGTGTTAGGGTTAGGGCTCGGTTTAGGGTACGGGTTAGGATTAGGGTACGTGTTAGGGTTAGGGTAAGGGTTAGGGTTAGGGTACGCGTTAGTGTTAGGGTAGTTATTAAACCTATCCCATTCTCTAGATACCCCTCAGCACGTAAAGGAATATTATTTGGAGGTCCAGCCATGGAGAAGAGTTTAGACACTAGGATAAGATAAGGAACACACACATTATAAAGAAATGACATTAGGATTCTCTTTTTAAGTTGTTCCTTAAAACACTAGTGCTTAGGAAATCTATTGGAGGCAGAAGCAGTCAAGTGTAGCCTAGGGTTAGGGTTAGGCTTAGGGTTAGGCTTAGGGTACGGCTTAGGGTACGGGTTCGGTGAGGGATTCGGGTACGGCGTAGGGTATGGCTTAGGGTTAGGGTTAGGGTTAGTGTTAGGGTTAGGGTTCGGTTTAGGGTACGGGTTAGGATTAGGGTACGTGTTAGGGTTAGGGTAGGGGTTAGGGTTAGGGTACGCGTTAGGGTTAGGGTAGTTAGTAAACCTATCCCACTCTCTAGATACACCTTAGCACGTAAAGGAATATTATTTCGGGGTCCAGCCATGGAGAAGAGTTTAGACACTAGGATAAGATAAGGAACACACCCATTATAAAGAAATCACATTAGGATTCTCTTTTTAAGCTGTTCCTTAAAACACTAGTGCTTAGGAAATCTATTGGAGGCAGAAGCAGTCAAGGGTAGCCTAGGGTTAGGGTTAGGCTTAGCGTACGGCTTAGGGTACGGCTTAGGGTACGGGTTCGGGGAGGGCTTCGGGTACGGCGTAGGGTATGGGTTAGGGTTAGGGTTAGGGTTAGTGTTAGGGTTAGGGCTCGGTTTAGGGTATTGGTTAGGATTAGGGTACGTGTTAGGGTTAGGGTAGGGGTTAGGGTTAGGGTACGCGTTAGTGTTAGGGTAGTTATTAAACCTATCCCACTCTCTAGATACCCCTTAGCACGTAAAGGAATATTATTTGGAGGTGCAGAGATGGAGAAGAGTTTAGACACTAGGATAAGATAAGGAACACACCCATTATAAAGAAATCACATTAGGATTCTCTTTTTAAGCTGTTCCTTAAAACACTAGTGCTTAGGAAATCTATTGGAGGCAGAAGCAGTCAAGGGTAGCCTAGGGTTAGGCTTAGGCTTAGGGTACGGCTTAGGGTACGGCTTAGGGTACGGGTTCGGGGAGGGCTTCGGGTACGGCGTAGGGTATGGGTTAGGGTTAGGGTTAGGGTTAGTGTTAGGGTTAGGGCTCGGTTTAGGGTACGGGTTAGGATTAGGGTACGTGTTAGCGATAGGGTAGGGTTTAGGGTTAGGGTACGCGTTAGTGTTAGGGTAGTTATTAAACCTAACCCACTCTCTAGATACCCCTTAGCACGTAAAGCAATATTATTTGGAGGTCCAGCCATGGAGAAGAGTTTAGACACTAGGATAAGATAAGGAACACACCCATTATAAAGAAATCACATTAGGATTCTCTTTTTAAGCTGTTCCTTAAAACACTAGTGCTTAGGAAATCTATTGGAGGCAGAAGCAGTCAAGGGTAGCCTAGGGTTAGGGTACGGCTTAGGGTACGGCTTAGGGTACGGCTTAGGGTATGGGTTCGGTGAGGGATTCGGGTACGGCGTAGGGTATGGCTTAGGGTTAGGGTTAGGGTTAGTGTTAGGGTTAGGGTTCGGTTTAGGGTACGGGTTAGGATTAGGGTACGTGTTAGGGTTAGGGTAGGGGTTAGGGTTAGGGTACGCGTTAGGGTTAGGGTAGTTATTAAACCTATCCCACTCTCTAGATACACCTTAGCACGTCAAGGAATATTATTAGGCGGTCCAGCCATGGAGAAGAGTTTAGACACTAGGATAAGATAAGGAACACACCCATTATAAAGAAATCACATTAGGATTCTCTTTTTAAGCTGTTCCTTAAAACACTAGTGCTTAGGAAATCTATTGGAGGCAGAAGCAGTCAAGGGTAGCCTAGGGTTAGGGTTAGGCTTAGGGTACGGCTTAGGGTACGGCTTAGGGTACGGTTTCGGGGAGGGCTTCGGGTACGGCGTAGGGTATGGGTTAGGGTTAGGGTTAGGGTTAGTGTTAGGGTCAGGGCTCGGTTTAGGGTACGGGTTAGGATTAGGGTACGTGTTAGGGTTAGGGTAGGGGTTAAGGTTAGGGTACGCGTTAGGGTTAGGGTAGTTATTAAACCTATCCCACTCTCTAGATACCCCTTAGCACGTAAAGGAATATTATTTGGGGGTCCAGCCATGGAGAAGAGTTTAGACAATAGGATAAGATAAGGAACACACCCATTATAAAGAAATCACATTAGGATTCTCTTTTTAAGCTGTTCCTTAAAACACTAGTGCTTAGGAAATCTATTGGAGGGAGAAGCAGTCAAGGGTAGCCTAGGGTTAGGGTTAGGCTTAGGGTACGGCTTAGGGTACGGCTTAGGGTACGGGTTCGGGGAGGGTTTCGGATACGGCGTAGGGTATGGGTTAGGGTTAGGGTTAGGGTTAGTGTTAGGGTTTGGGTTCGGTTTAGGGTACGGGTTAGGATTAGGGTACATGTTAGGGTTAGGGTAGGGGTTAGGGTTAGGGTACGCGTTAGGGTTAGGGTAGTTATTAAACCTATCCCACTCTCTAGATACACCTTAGCACGTAAAGGAATATTATTTGGGGGTCCAGCCATCGAGAAGAGTTTAGACACTAGGATAAGATAAGGAACACACCCATTATAAAGAAATCACATTAGGATTCTCTTTTTAAGCTGTTCCTTAAAACACTAGTGCTTAGGAAATCTATTGGAGGCAGAAGCAGTCAAGGGTAGCCTAGGGTTAGGCTTAGGCTTAGGGCACGGCTTAGGGTACGGCTTAGGGTACGGGTTCGGGGAGGACTTCGGGTATGGCGTAGGTTATGGGTTACGGTTAGGGTTAGGGTTAGTGTTAGTGTTAGGGCTCGTTTTAGGGTATTGGTTAGGATTAGGGTACGTGTTAGTGTTAGGGTAGGGGTTAGGGTTAGGGTACGCGTTAGTGTTCGGGTAGTTATTAAACCTATCCCACTCTCTAGATACCCCTTAGCACGTAAAGGAATATTATTTGGAGGTCCAGCCATGGAGAAGAGTTTAGACACTAGGATAAGATAAGGAACACACCCATTATAAAGAAATCACATAAGGATTCTCTTTTTAAGCTGTTCCTTAAAGCACTAGTGCTTAGGAAATCTATTGGAGGCAGAAGCAGTCAAGGGTAGCCTAGGGTTAGGGTTAGGCTTGGGGTTAGGCTTAGGGGACGGCTTAGGGTACGGGTTCGGGGAGGGGTTCGGGTACGGCGTAGGGTATGGGTTAGGGTTAGGGTTAGGGTTAGTGTTAGGGTTAGGGCTCGGTTTAGGGTAAGGGTTAGGATTAGGGTACGTGTTAGGGTTAGGGTAGGGGTTAGGGTTAGGGTACGCATTAGGGTTAGGGTAGTTATTAAACCTATCCCACTCTCTAGATACACCTTAGCACGTCAAGGAATATTATTTGGTGGTTCAGCCATGGAGAAGAGTTTAGACACTAGGATAAGATAAGGAACACACCCATTATAAAGAAATCACATTAGGATTCTCTTTTTAAGCTGTTCCTTAAAACACTAGTGCTTAGGAAATCTATTGGAGGCAGAAGCAGTCAAGGGTAGCCTAGGGTTAGGCTTAGGCTTAGGGTACGGCTTAGGGTACGGCTTAGGGTACGGGTTCGTGGAGGGCTTCTGGTACGGCGTAGGGTATGGGTTAGGGTTAGGGTTAGGGTTAGTGTTAGGGTTAGGGCTCGGTATAGGGTATTGGTTAGGATTAGGGTACGTGTTAGGGTTAGGGTAGGGTTTAGGGTTAGGGTACGTGTTAGTGTTAGGGTAGTTATTAAACCTAACCCACTCTCTAGATACCCCTTAGCACGTAAAGGAATATTATTTGGAGGTCCAGCCATGGAGAAGAGTTTAGACACTAGGACAAGATAAGGAACACACCCATTATAAAGAAATCACATTAGGATTCTCTTTTTAAGCTGTTCCTTAAAACACTAGTGCTTAGAAAATCTATTGGAGGCAGAAGCAGTCAAGGGTAGCCTAGGGTTAGGGTTAGGCTTAGGGTACGGCTTAGGGTACGGCTTAGGGTACCAGTTCGGGGAGGGCTTCGGGTACGGCGTAGGGTATGGGTTAGGGTTAGGGTTAGGGTTAGTGTTAGGGTTAGGGCTCGGTTTAGGGTATTGTTTAGGATTAGGGTACGTGTTAGGGTTAGGGTAGGGGTTAGGGTTAGGGTACGCATTAGTGTTAGGGTAGTTATTAAACCTATCCCAGTCTCTAGATACCCCTTAGCACGTAAAGGAATATTATTTGGAGGTCCAGCCATGGAGAAGAGTTTAGACACTAGGATAAGATAAGGAACACACCCATTATAAAGAAATCACATTAGGATTCTCTTTTTAAGCTGTTCCTTAAAACACTAGTGCTTAGGAAATCTATTGGAGGCAGAAGCAGTCAAGGGTAGCCTAGGGTTAGGGTACGGCTTAGGGTACGGCTTAGGGTACGGCTTAGGGTACGGGTTTGGGGATGGCTTCGGGTACGGCGTAGGGTATGGGTTAGGGTTAGGGTTAGAGTTAGTGTTAGGGTTAGGGCTCGGTTTAGGGTATTGGTTAGGATTAAGGTACGTGTTATGGTTAGGGTAGGGGTTAGGGTTAGGGTACGCGTTAGTGTTAGGGTAGTTATTAAACCTATCCCACTCTCTAGATACCCCTTAGCACATAAAGGAATATTATTTGGAGGTCCAGCCATGGAGAAGAGTTTAGACACTAGGATAAGATAAGGAACACACCCATTATAAAGAAATCACATTAGGATTCTCTTTTTAAGCTGTTCCTTAAAACACTAGTGCTTAGGAAATCTATTGGAGGCAGAAGCATCCAAGGGTAGCCTAGGGTTAGGGTTAGGCTTAGGGTTAGGCTTAGGGTACGGCTTAGGGTACGGGTTCGGGGAGGGCTTCTGGTACGGCGTAGGGTATGGGTTAGGGTTAGGGTTAGGGTTAGTGTTAGGGTTAGGGCTCGGTTTAGGGTATTGGTTAGGATTAGGGTACGTGTTAGCGATAGGGTAGGGGTTAGGGTTAGGGTACGCATTAGTGTTAGGGTAGTTATTAAACCTAACCCACTCTCTAGATACCCCTTAGCACGTAAAGGAATATTATTTGGAGGTCCAGCCATGGAGAAGAGTTTACACACTAGGATAAGATAATGAACACACCCATTATAAAGAAATCACATTAGGATTCTCATTTTAAGCTGTTCCTTAAAACACTAGTGCTTAGGAAATCTATTGGAGGCAGAAGCAGTCAAGGGTACCCTAGGGTTAGGGTTAGGCTTAGGGTACGGCTTAGGGTACGGTTTAGGGTACGGGTTCGGGGAGGGCTTCGGGTACGGCGTAGGGTATGGGTTAGGGTTAGGGTTAGGGTTAGTGTTAGGGTTAGGGCTCGGTTTAGGGTATTGTTTAGGAGTAGTGTACGAGTTAGTGTTAGGGTAGGGGTTAGGGTTAGGGTACGCGTTAGTGTTAGGGTAGTTATTAAACCTATCCCACTCTCTAGATACCCCTCAGCACGTAAAGGAATATAATTTGGAGGTCCAGCCATGGAGAAGAGTTTAGACACTAGGATAAGATAAGGAACACACACATTATAAAGAAATGACATTAGGATTCTCTTTTTAAGTTGTTCCTTAAAACACTAGTGCTTAGGAAATCTATTGGAGGCAGAAGCAGTCAAGGGTAGCCTAGGGTTAGGGTTAGGCTTAGGGTTAGGCTTAGGGTACGGCTTAGGGTACGGGTTCGGTGAGGGATTCGGGTACGGCGTAGGGTATGGCTTAGGGTTAGGGTTAGGGTTAGTGTTAGGGTTAGGGTTCGGTTTAGGGTACGGGTTAGGTTTAGGGTACGTGTTAGGGTTAGGGTAGGGGTTAGGGTTAGGGTACGCGTTAGGGTTAGGGTAGTTAGTAAACCTATCCCACTCTCTAGATACACCTTAGCACGTAAAGGAATATTATTTCGGGGTCCAGCCATGGAGAAGAGTTTAGACACTAGGATAAGATAAGGAACACACCCATTATAAAGAAATCACATTAGGATTCTCATTTTAAGCTGTTCCTTAAAACACTAGTGCTTAGGAAATCTATTGGAGGCAGAAGCAGTCAAGGGTAGCCTAGGGTTAGGGTTAGGCTTAGCGTACGGCTTAGGGTACGGCTTAGGGTACGGGTTCGGGGAGGGCTTCGGGTACGGCGTAGGGTATGGGTTAGGGTTAGGGTTAGGGTTAGTGTTAGGGTTAGGGCTCGGTTTAGGGTATTGGTTAGGATTAGGGTACGTGTTAGGGTTAGGGTAGGGGTTAGGGTTAGGGTACGCGTTAGTGTTAGGGTAGTTATTAAACCTATCCCACTCTCTAGATACCCCTTAGCACGTAAAGGAATATTATTTGGAGGTGCAGCCATGGAGAAGAGTTTAGACACTAGGATAAGATAAGGAACACACCCATTATAAAGAAATCACATTAGGATTCTCTTTTTAAGTTGTTCCTTAAAACACTAGTGCTTAGGAAATATATTGGAGGCAGAAGCAGTCAAGGGTAGCCTAGGGTTAGGGTTAGGCTTGGGGTTAGGCTTAGGGGACGGCTTAGGGTACGGGTTCGGGGAGGGGTTCGGGTACGGCGTAGGGTATGGGTTAGGGTTAGGGTTAGGGTTAGTGTTAGGGTTAGGGCTCGGTTTAGGGTAAGGGTTAGGATTAGGGTACGTGTTAGGGTTAGGGTAGGGGTTAGGGTTAGGGTACGCATTAGGGTTAGGGTAGTTATTAAACCTATCCCACTCTCTAGATACACCTTAGCACGTCAAGGAATATTATTTGGTGGTTCAGCCATGGAGAAGAGTTTAGACACTAGGATAAGATAAGGAACACACCCATTATAAAGAAATCACATTAGGATTCTCTTTTTAAGCTGTTCCTTAAAACACTAGTGCTTAGGAAATCTATTGGAGGCAGAAGCAGTCAAGGGTAGCCTAGGGTTAGGCTTAGGCTTAGGGTACGGCTTAGGGTACGGCTTAGGGTACGGGTTCGGGGAGGGCTTCGGGTACGGCGTAGGGTATGGGTTAGGGTTAGGGTTAGGTTTAGTGTTAGGGTTAGGGCTCGGTTTAGGGTACGGGTTAGGATTAGGGTACGTGTTAGCGATAGGGTAGGGTTTAGGGTTAGGGTACGCGTTAGTGTTAGGGTAGTTATTAAACCTAACCCACTCTCTAGATACCCCTTAGCACGTAAAGCAATATTATTTGGAGGTCCAGCCATGGAGAAGAGTTTAGACACTAGGATAAGATAAGGAACACACCCATTATAAAGAAATCACATTAGGATTCTCTTTTTAAGATGTTCCTTAAAACACTAGTGCTTAGGAAATCTATTGGAGGCAGAAGCAGTCAAGGGTAGCCTAGGGTTAGGGTTAGGCTTAGGGTTAGGCTTAGGGTACGGCTTAGGGTACGGGTTCGTGGAGGGCTTCTGGTACGGCGTAGGGTATGGGTTAGGGTTAGGGTTAGGGTTAGTGTTAGGGTTAGGGCTCGGTATAGGGTATTGGTTAGGATTAGGGTACGTGTTAGGGTTAGGGTAGGGTTTAGGGTTAGGGTACGTGTTAGTGTTAGGGTAGTTATTAAACCTAACCCACTCTCTAGATACCCCTTAGGACGTAAAGGAATATTATTTGGAGGTCCAGCCATGGAGAAGAGTTTAGACACTAGGACAAGATAAGGAACACACCCATTATAAAGAAATCACATTAGGATTCTCTTTTTAAGCTGTTCCTTAAAACACTAGTGCTTAGAAAATTTATTGGAGGCAGAAGCAGTCAAGGGTAGCCTAGGGTTAGGTTTAGGCTTAGGGTTAGGTTTAGGGTACGGCTTATGGTACGGGTTCGGGGAGGGCTTCGGGTACGGCGTAGGGTATGGGTTAGGGTTAGGGTTAGGGTTAGTGTTAGGGTTAGGGCTCGGTTTAGGGTATTGTTTAGGATTAGGGTACGTGTTAGGGTTAGGGTAGGGGTTAGGGTTAGGGTACGCATTAGTGTTAGGGTAGTTATTAAACCTATCCCAGTCTCTAGATACCCCTTAGCACGTAAAGGAATATTATTTGGAGGTCCAGCCATGGAGAAGAGTTTAGACACTAGGATAAGATAAGGAACACACCCATTATAAAGAAATCACATTAGGATTCTCTTTTTAAGCTGTTCCTTAAAACACTAGTGCTTAGGAAATCTATTGGAGGCAGAAGCAGTCAAGGGTAGCCTAGGGTTAGGGTACGGCTTAGGGTACGGCTTAGGGTACGGCTTAGGGTACGGGTTTGGGGATGGCTTCGGGTACGGCGTAGGGTATGGGTTAGGGTTAGGGTTAGAGTTAGTGTTAGGGTTAGGGCTCGGTTTAGGGTATTGGTTAGGATTAAGGTACGTGTTATGGTTAGGGTAGGGGTTAGGGTTAGGGTACGCGTTAGTGTTAGGGTAGTTATTAAACCTATCCCACTCTCTAGATACCCCTTAGCACATAAAGGAATATTATTTGGAGGTCCAGCCATGGAGAAGAGTTTAGACACTAGGATAAGATAAGGAACACACCCATTATAAAGAAATCACATTAGGATTCTCTTTTTAAGCTGTTCCTTAAAACACTAGTGCTTAGGAAATCTATTGGAGGCAGAAGCAGTCAAGGGTAGCCTAGGGTTAGGCTTAGGCTTAGGGTACGGCTTAGGGTACGGCTTAGGGTACGGGTTCGGGGAGGGCTTCGGGTACGGCGTAGGGTATGGGTTAGGGTTAGGGTTAGGTTTAGTGTTAGGGTTAGGGCTCGGTTTAGGGTACGGGTTAGGATTAGGGTACGTGTTAGCGATAGGGTAGGGTTTAGGGTTAGGGTACGCGTTAGTGTTAGGGTAGTTATTAAACCTAACCCACTCTCTAGATACCCCTTAGCACGTAAAGCAATATTATTTGGAGGTCCAGCCATGGAGAAGAGTTTAGACACTAGGATAAGATAAGGAACACACCCATTATAAAGAAATCACATTAGGATTCTCTTTTTAAGATGTTCCTTAAAACACTAGTGCTTAGGAAATCTATTGGAGGCAGAAGCAGTCAAGGGTAGCCTAGGGTTAGGGTTAGGCTTAGGGTTAGGCTTAGGGTACGGCTTAGGGTACGGGTTCGTGGAGGGCTTCTGGTACGGCGTAGGGTATGGGTTAGGGTTAGGGTTAGGGTTAGTGTTAGGGTTAGGGCTCGGTATAGGGTATTGGTTAGGATTAGGGTACGTGTTAGGGTTAGGGTAGGGTTTAGGGTTAGGGTACGTGTTAGTGTTAGGGTAGTTATTAAACCTAACCCACTCTCTAGATACCCCTTAGGACGTAAAGGAATATTATTTGGAGGTCCAGCCATGGAGAAGAGTTTAGACACTAGGACAAGATAAGGAACACACCCATTATAAAGAAATCACATTAGGATTCTCTTTTTAAGCTGTTCCTTAAAACACTAGTGCTTAGAAAATTTATTGGAGGCAGAAGCAGTCAAGGGTAGCCTAGGGTTAGGTTTAGGCTTAGGGTTAGGTTTAGGGTACGGCTTATGGTACGGGTTCGGGGAGGGCTTCGGGTACGGCGTAGGGTATGGGTTAGGGTTAGGGTTAGGGTTAGTGTTAGGGTTAGGGCTCGGTTTAGGGTATTGTTTAGGATTAGGGTACGTGTTAGGGTTAGGGTAGGGGTTAGGGTTAGGGTACGCATTAGTGTTAGGGTAGTTATTAAACCTATCCCAGTCTCTAGATACCCCTTAGCACGTAAAGGAATATTATTTGGAGGTCCAGCCATGGAGAAGAGTTTAGACACTAGGATAAGATAAGGAACACACCCATTATAAAGAAATCACATTAGGATTCTCTTTTTAAGCTGTTCCTTAAAACACTAGTGCTTAGGAAATCTATTGGAGGCAGAAGCAGTCAAGGGTAGCCTAGGGTTAGGGTACGGCTTAGGGTACGGCTTAGGGTACGGCTTAGGGTACGGGTTTGGGGATGGCTTCGGGTACGGCGTAGGGTATGGGTTAGGGTTAGGGTTAGAGTTAGTGTTAGGGTTAGGGCTCGGTTTAGGGTATTGGTTAGGATTAAGGTACGTGTTATGGTTAGGGTAGGGGTTAGGGTTAGGGTACGCGTTAGTGTTAGGGTAGTTATTAAACCTATCCCACTCTCTAGATACCCCTTAGCACATAAAGGAATATTATTTGGAGGTCCAGCCATGGAGAAGAGTTTAGACACTAGGATAAGATAAGGAACACACCCATTATAAAGAAATCACATTAGGATTCTCTTTTTAAGCTGTTCCTTAAAACACTAGTGCTTAGGAAATCTATTGGAGGCAGAAGCATCCAAGGGTAGCCTAGGGTTAGGGTTAGGCTTAGGGTTAGGCTTAGGGTACGGCTTAGGGTACGGGTTCGGGGAGGGCTTCTGGTACGGCGTAGGGTATGGGTTAGGGTTAGGGTTAGGGTTAGTGTTAGGGTTAGGGCTCGGTTTAGGGTATTGGTTAGGATTAGGGTACGTGTTAGCGATAGGGTAGGGGTTAGGGTTAGGGTACGCATTAGTGTTAGGGTAGTTATTAAACCTAACCCACTCTCTAGATACCCCTTAGCACGTAAAGGAATATTATTTGGAGGTCCAGCCATGGAGAAGAGTTTACACACTAGGATAAGATAATGAACACACCCATTATAAAGAAATCACATTAGGATTCTCATTTTAAGCTGTTCCTTAAAACACTAGTGCTTAGGAAATCTATTGGAGGCAGAAGCAGTCAAGGGTACCCTAGGGTTAGGGTTAGGCTTAGGGTACGGCTTAGGGTACGGTTTAGGGTACGGGTTCGGGGAGGGCTTCGGGTACGGCGTAGGGTATGGGTTAGGGTTAGGGTTAGGGTTAGTGTTAGGGTTAGGGCTCGGTTTAGGGTATTGTTTAGGAGTAGTGTACGAGTTAGTGTTAGGGTAGGGGTTAGGGTTAGGGTACGCGTTAGTGTTAGGGTAGTTATTAAACCTATCCCACTCTCTAGATACCCCTCAGCACGTAAAGGAATATAATTTGGAGGTCCAGCCATGGAGAAGAGTTTAGACACTAGGATAAGATAAGGAACACACACATTATAAAGAAATGACATTAGGATTCTCTTTTTAAGTTGTTCCTTAAAACACTAGTGCTTAGGAAATCTATTGGAGGCAGAAGCAGTCAAGGGTAGCCTAGGGTTAGGGTTAGGCTTAGGGTTAGGCTTAGGGTACGGCTTAGGGTACGGGTTCGGTGAGGGATTCGGGTACGGCGTAGGGTATGGCTTAGGGTTAGGGTTAGGGTTAGTGTTAGGGTTAGGGTTCGGTTTAGGGTACGGGTTAGGTTTAGGGTACGTGTTAGGGTTAGGGTAGGGGTTAGGGTTAGGGTACGCGTTAGGGTTAGGGTAGTTAGTAAACCTATCCCACTCTCTAGATACACCTTAGCACGTAAAGGAATATTATTTCGGGGTCCAGCCATGGAGAAGAGTTTAGACACTAGGATAAGATAAGGAACACACCCATTATAAAGAAATCACATTAGGATTCTCATTTTAAGCTGTTCCTTAAAACACTAGTGCTTAGGAAATCTATTGGAGGCAGAAGCAGTCAAGGGTAGCCTAGGGTTAGGGTTAGGCTTAGCGTACGGCTTAGGGTACGGCTTAGGGTACGGGTTCGGGGAGGGCTTCGGGTACGGCGTAGGGTATGGGTTAGGGTTAGGGTTAGGGTTAGTGTTAGGGTTAGGGCTCGGTTTAGGGTATTGGTTAGGATTAGGGTACGTGTTAGGGTTAGGGTAGGGGTTAGGGTTAGGGTACGCGTTAGTGTTAGGGTAGTTATTAAACCTATCCCACTCTCTAGATACCCCTTAGCACGTAAAGGAATATTATTTGGAGGTGCAGCCATGGAGAAGAGTTTAGACACTAGGACAAGATAAGGAACACACCCATTATAAAGAAATCACATTAGGATTCTCTTTTTAAGCTGTTCCTTAAAACACTAGTGCTTAGAAAATTTATTGGAGGCAGAAGCAGTCAAGGGTAGCCTAGGGTTAGGTTTAGGCTTAGGGTTAGGTTTAGGGTACGGCTTATGGTACGGGTTCGGGGAGGGCTTCGGGTACGGCGTAGGGTATGGGTTAGGGTTAGGGTTAGGGTTAGTGTTAGGGTTAGGGCTCGGTTTAGGGTATTGTTTAGGATTAGGGTACGTGTTAGGGTTAGGGTAGGGGTTAGGGTTAGGGTACGCATTAGTGTTAGGGTAGTTATTAAACCTATCCCAGTCTCTAGATACCCCTTAGCACGTAAAGGAATATTATTTGGAGGTCCAGCCATGGAGAAGAGTTTAGACACTAGGATAAGATAAGGAACACACCCATTATAAAGAAATCACATTAGGATTCTCTTTTTAAGCTGTTCCTTAAAACACTAGTGCTTAGGAAATCTATTGGAGGCAGAAGCAGTCAAGGGTAGCCTAGGGTTAGGGTACGGCTTAGGGTACGGCTTAGGGTACGGCTTAGGGTACGGGTTTGGGGATGGCTTCGGGTACGGCGTAGGGTATGGGTTAGGGTTAGGGTTAGAGTTAGTGTTAGGGTTAGGGCTCGGTTTAGGGTATTGGTTAGGATTAAGGTACGTGTTATGGTTAGGGTAGGGGTTAGGGTTAGGGTACGCGTTAGTGTTAGGGTAGTTATTAAACCTATCCCACTCTCTAGATACCCCTTAGCACATAAAGGAATATTATTTGGAGGTCCAGCCATGGAGAAGAGTTTAGACACTAGGATAAGATAAGGAACACACCCATTATAAAGAAATCACATTAGGATTCTCTTTTTAAGCTGTTCCTTAAAACACTAGTGCTTAGGAAATCTATTGGAGGCAGAAGCAGTCAAGGGTAGCCTAGGGTTAGGCTTAGGCTTAGGGTACGGCTTAGGGTACGGCTTAGGGTACGGGTTCGGGGAGGGCTTCGGGTACGGCGTAGGGTATGGGTTAGGGTTAGGGTTAGGTTTAGTGTTAGGGTTAGGGCTCGGTTTAGGGTACGGGTTAGGATTAGGGTACGTGTTAGCGATAGGGTAGGGTTTAGGGTTAGGGTACGCGTTAGTGTTAGGGTAGTTATTAAACCTAACCCACTCTCTAGATACCCCTTAGCACGTAAAGCAATATTATTTGGAGGTCCAGCCATGGAGAAGAGTTTAGACACTAGGATAAGATAAGGAACACACCCATTATAAAGAAATCACATTAGGATTCTCTTTTTAAGATGTTCCTTAAAACACTAGTGCTTAGGAAATCTATTGGAGGCAGAAGCAGTCAAGGGTAGCCTAGGGTTAGGGTTAGGCTTAGGGTTAGGCTTAGGGTACGGCTTAGGGTACGGGTTCGTGGAGGGCTTCTGGTACGGCGTAGGGTATGGGTTAGGGTTAGGGTTAGGGTTAGTGTTAGGGTTAGGGCTCGGTATAGGGTATTGGTTAGGATTAGGGTACGTGTTAGGGTTAGGGTAGGGTTTAGGGTTAGGGTACGTGTTAGTGTTAGGGTAGTTATTAAACCTAACCCACTCTCTAGATACCCCTTAGGACGTAAAGGAATATTATTTGGAGGTCCAGCCATGGAGAAGAGTTTAGACACTAGGACAAGATAAGGAACACACCCATTATAAAGAAATCACATTAGGATTCTCTTTTTAAGCTGTTCCTTAAAACACTAGTGCTTAGAAAATTTATTGGAGGCAGAAGCAGTCAAGGGTAGCCTAGGGTTAGGTTTAGGCTTAGGGTTAGGTTTAGGGTACGGCTTATGGTACGGGTTCGGGGAGGGCTTCGGGTACGGCGTAGGGTATGGGTTAGGGTTAGGGTTAGGGTTAGTGTTAGGGTTAGGGCTCGGTTTAGGGTATTGTTTAGGATTAGGGTACGTGTTAGGGTTAGGGTAGGGGTTAGGGTTAGGGTACGCATTAGTGTTAGGGTAGTTATTAAACCTATCCCAGTCTCTAGATACCCCTTAGCACGTAAAGGAATATTATTTGGAGGTCCAGCCATGGAGAAGAGTTTAGACACTAGGATAAGATAAGGAACACACCCATTATAAAGAAATCACATTAGGATTCTCTTTTTAAGCTGTTCCTTAAAACACTAGTGCTTAGGAAATCTATTGGAGGCAGAAGCAGTCAAGGGTAGCCTAGGGTTAGGGTACGGCTTAGGGTACGGCTTAGGGTACGGCTTAGGGTACGGGTTTGGGGATGGCTTCGGGTACGGCGTAGGGTATGGGTTAGGGTTAGGGTTAGAGTTAGTGTTAGGGTTAGGGCTCGGTTTAGGGTATTGGTTAGGATTAAGGTACGTGTTATGGTTAGGGTAGGGGTTAGGGTTAGGGTACGCGTTAGTGTTAGGGTAGTTATTAAACCTATCCCACTCTCTAGATACCCCTTAGCACATAAAGGAATATTATTTGGAGGTCCAGCCATGGAGAAGAGTTTAGACACTAGGATAAGATAAGGAACACACCCATTATAAAGAAATCACATTAGGATTCTCTTTTTAAGCTGTTCCTTAAAACACTAGTGCTTAGGAAATCTATTGGAGGCAGAAGCATCCAAGGGTAGCCTAGGGTTAGGGTTAGGCTTAGGGTTAGGCTTAGGGTACGGCTTAGGGTACGGGTTCGGGGAGGGCTTCTGGTACGGCGTAGGGTATGGGTTAGGGTTAGGGTTAGGGTTAGTGTTAGGGTTAGGGCTCGGTTTAGGGTATTGGTTAGGATTAGGGTACGTGTTAGCGATAGGGTAGGGGTTAGGGTTAGGGTACGCATTAGTGTTAGGGTAGTTATTAAACCTAACCCACTCTCTAGATACCCCTTAGCACGTAAAGGAATATTATTTGGAGGTCCAGCCATGGAGAAGAGTTTACACACTAGGATAAGATAATGAACACACCCATTATAAAGAAATCACATTAGGATTCTCATTTTAAGCTGTTCCTTAAAACACTAGTGCTTAGGAAATCTATTGGAGGCAGAAGCAGTCAAGGGTACCCTAGGGTTAGGGTTAGGCTTAGGGTACGGCTTAGGGTACGGTTTAGGGTACGGGTTCGGGGAGGGCTTCGGGTACGGCGTAGGGTATGGGTTAGGGTTAGGGTTAGGGTTAGTGTTAGGGTTAGGGCTCGGTTTAGGGTATTGTTTAGGAGTAGTGTACGAGTTAGTGTTAGGGTAGGGGTTAGGGTTAGGGTACGCGTTAGTGTTAGGGTAGTTATTAAACCTATCCCACTCTCTAGATACCCCTCAGCACGTAAAGGAATATAATTTGGAGGTCCAGCCATGGAGAAGAGTTTAGACACTAGGATAAGATAAGGAACACACACATTATAAAGAAATGACATTAGGATTCTCTTTTTAAGTTGTTCCTTAAAACACTAGTGCTTAGGAAATCTATTGGAGGCAGAAGCAGTCAAGGGTAGCCTAGGGTTAGGGTTAGGCTTAGGGTTAGGCTTAGGGTACGGCTTAGGGTACGGGTTCGGTGAGGGATTCGGGTACGGCGTAGGGTATGGCTTAGGGTTAGGGTTAGGGTTAGTGTTAGGGTTAGGGTTCGGTTTAGGGTACGGGTTAGGTTTAGGGTACGTGTTAGGGTTAGGGTAGGGGTTAGGGTTAGGGTACGCGTTAGGGTTAGGGTAGTTAGTAAACCTATCCCACTCTCTAGATACACCTTAGCACGTAAAGGAATATTATTTCGGGGTCCAGCCATGGAGAAGAGTTTAGACACTAGGATAAGATAAGGAACACACCCATTATAAAGAAATCACATTAGGATTCTCATTTTAAGCTGTTCCTTAAAACACTAGTGCTTAGGAAATCTATTGGAGGCAGAAGCAGTCAAGGGTAGCCTAGGGTTAGGGTTAGGCTTAGCGTACGGCTTAGGGTACGGCTTAGGGTACGGGTTCGGGGAGGGCTTCGGGTACGGCGTAGGGTATGGGTTAGGGTTAGGGTTAGGGTTAGTGTTAGGGTTAGGGCTCGGTTTAGGGTATTGGTTAGGATTAGGGTACGTGTTAGGGTTAGGGTAGGGGTTAGGGTTAGGGTACGCGTTAGTGTTAGGGTAGTTATTAAACCTATCCCACTCTCTAGATACCCCTTAGCACGTAAAGGAATATTATTTGGAGGTGCAGCCATGGAGAAGAGTTTAGACACTAGGATAAGATAAGGAACACACCCATTATAAAGAAATCACATTAGGATTCTCTTTTTAAGTTGTTCCTTAAAACACTAGTGCTTAGGAAATATATTGGAGGCAGAAGCAGTCAAGGGTAGCCTAGGGTTAGGGTTAGGCTTGGGGTTAGGCTTAGGGGACGGCTTAGGGTACGGGTTCGGGGAGGGGTTCGGGTACGGCGTAGGGTATGGGTTAGGGTTAGGGTTAGGGTTAGTGTTAGGGTTAGGGCTCGGTTTAGGGTAAGGGTTAGGATTAGGGTACGTGTTAGGGTTAGGGTAGGGGTTAGGGTTAGGGTACGCATTAGGGTTAGGGTAGTTATTAAACCTATCCCACTCTCTAGATACACCTTAGCACGTCAAGGAATATTATTTGGTGGTTCAGCCATGGAGAAGAGTTTAGACACTAGGATAAGATAAGGAACACACCCATTATAAAGAAATCACATTAGGATTCTCTTTTTAAGCTGTTCCTTAAAACACTAGTGCTTAGGAAATCTATTGGAGGCAGAAGCAGTCAAGGGTAGCCTAGGGTTAGGCTTAGGCTTAGGGTACGGCTTAGGGTACGGCTTAGGGTACGGGTTCGGGGAGGGCTTCGGGTACGGCGTAGGGTATGGGTTAGGGTTAGGGTTAGGTTTAGTGTTAGGGTTAGGGCTCGGTTTAGGGTACGGGTTAGGATTAGGGTACGTGTTAGCGATAGGGTAGGGTTTAGGGTTAGGGTACGCGTTAGTGTTAGGGTAGTTATTAAACCTAACCCACTCTCTAGATACCCCTTAGCACGTAAAGCAATATTATTTGGAGGTCCAGCCATGGAGAAGAGTTTAGACACTAGGATAAGATAAGGAACACACCCATTATAAAGAAATCACATTAGGATTCTCTTTTTAAGATGTTCCTTAAAACACTAGTGCTTAGGAAATCTATTGGAGGCAGAAGCAGTCAAGGGTAGCCTAGGGTTAGGGTTAGGCTTAGGGTTAGGCTTAGGGTACGGCTTAGGGTACGGGTTCGTGGAGGGCTTCTGGTACGGCGTAGGGTATGGGTTAGGGTTAGGGTTAGGGTTAGTGTTAGGGTTAGGGCTCGGTATAGGGTATTGGTTAGGATTAGGGTACGTGTTAGGGTTAGGGTAGGGTTTAGGGTTAGGGTACGTGTTAGTGTTAGGGTAGTTATTAAACCTAACCCACTCTCTAGATACCCCTTAGGACGTAAAGGAATATTATTTGGAGGTCCAGCCATGGAGAAGAGTTTAGACACTAGGACAAGATAAGGAACACACCCATTATAAAGAAATCACATTAGGATTCTCTTTTTAAGCTGTTCCTTAAAACACTAGTGCTTAGAAAATTTATTGGAGGCAGAAGCAGTCAAGGGTAGCCTAGGGTTAGGTTTAGGCTTAGGGTTAGGTTTAGGGTACGGCTTATGGTACGGGTTCGGTGAGGGCTTCGGGTACGGCGTAGGGTATGGGTTAGGGTTAGGGTTAGGGTTAGTGTTAGGGTTAGGGCTCGGTTTAGGGTACGGGTTAGGATTAGGGTACGTGTTAGGGTGAGGGTAGGGGATAGGGTTAGGGTACGCGTTAGGGTTAGGGTAGTTATTAAACCTATCCCACTCTCTAGATACCCCTTAGCACGTAAAGGAATATTATTTGGAGGTCCAGCCATGGAGAAGAGTTTAGACACTAGGATAAGATAAGGAACACACCCATTATAAAGAAATCACATTAGGATTCTCTTTTTAAGCTGTTCCTTAAAACACTAGTGCTTAGGAAATCTATTGGAGGCAGAAGCAGTCAAGGGTAGCCTAGGGTTAGGGTTAGGCTTAGGGTACGGCTTAGGGTACGGCTTAGGGTACGGGTTTGGGGAGGGCTTCGTGTACGGCTTAGGGTATGGGTTAGGATTAGGGTTAGGGTTAGTGTTAGGGTTAGGGCTCGGCTTAGGGTATTGGTTAGGGTTAGGGTACGTGTTAGGGTTAGGGTAGGGGTTAGGGTTAGGATACGCGTTAGTGTTAGGGTAGTTATTAAACCTATCCCACTCTCTAGATACCCCTTAGCACATAAAGGAATATTATTTGGAGGTCCAGCCATGGAGAAGAGTTTAGACACTAGGATAAGATAAGGAACACACCCATTATAAAGAAATCACATTAGGATTCTCTTTTTAAGTTGTTCCTTAAAACACTAGTGCTTAGGAAATCTATTGGAGGCAGAAGCAGTCAAGGGTAGCCTAGGGTTAGGGTTAGGCTTAGAGTACGGCTTAGGTTACGGCTTAGGGTACGGGTTCGGGGAGGGCTTCTGGTACGGCTTAGGGTATGGGTTAGGGTTAGGGTTAGGGTTAGTGTTAGGGTTAGGGCTCGGCTTAGGGTATTGGTTAGGGTTAGGGTACGTGTTAGGGTTAGGGTAGGGGTTAGGGTTAGGATACGCGTTAGTGTTAGGGTAGTTATTAAACCTATCCCAATCTCTAGATACCCCTTAGCACGTAAAGGAATATTATTTGGAGGTCCAGCCATGGAGAAGAGTTTAGACCCTAGGATAAGATAAGGAACACACCCATTATAAAGAAATCACATTAGGATTCTCTTTTTAAGCTGTTCCTTAAAACACTAGTGCTTAGGAAATCTATTGGAGGCAGAAGCAGTCAAGGGTAGCCTAGGTTTAGGGTTAGGATTAGGGTTAGGCTTAGGGTACGGCTTAGGGTACGGGTTCGGGGAGGGCTTCTGGTACGGCGTAGGGTATGGGTTAGGGTTAGGGTTAGGGTTAGTGATAGGGTTAGGGCTCGGTTTAGGGTATTGGTTAGGATTAGGGTACGTGTTAGCGATAGGGTAGGGTTTAGGGTTAGGGTACGCGTTAGTGTTAGGGTAGTTATTAAACCTAACCCACTCTCTAGATACCCTTTAGCACGTAAAGGAATATTATTTGGAGGTCCAGCCATGGAGAAGAGTTTAGACACTAGGATAAGATAAGGAACACACCCTTTATAAAGAAATCACATTAGGATTCTCTTTTTAAGCTGTTCCTTAAAACACTAGTGCTTAGGAAATCTATTGGAGGCAGAAGCAGTCAAGGGTAGCCTAGGGTTAGGGTTAGGCTTAGGGTTAGGCTTAGGGTACGGCTTAGGGTACGGGTTCGTGGAGGGCTTCTGGTACGGCGTAGGGTATGGTTTAGGGTTAGGGTTAGGGTTAGTGTTAGGGTTAGGGCTCGGTATAGGGTATTGGTTAGGATTAGGGTACGTGTTAGGGTTAGGGTAGGGTTTAGGGTTAGGGTACGCGTTAGTGTTAGGGTAGTTATTAAACCTAACCCACTCTCTAGATACCCCTTAGCACGTAAAGGAATATTATTTGGAGGTCCAGCCATGGAGAAGAGTTTAGACACTAGGATAAGATAAGGAACACACCCATTATAAAGAAATCACATTAGGATTCTCTTTTTAAGCTGTTCCTTAAAACACTAGTGCTTAGAAAATCTATTGGAGGCAGAAGCAGTCAAGGGTAGCCTAGGGTTAGGGTTAGGCTTAGGGTACGGCTTAGGGTACGGCTTAGGGTACCGGTTCGGGGAGGGCTTCATGTACGGCGTAGGGTATGGGTTAGGGTTAGGGTTAGGGTTAGTGTTAGGGTTAGGGCTCGGTTTAGGGTATTGGTTAGGATTAGGATACATGTTAGGGTTAGGGTAGGGGTTAGGGTTAGGGTACGCGTTAGTGTTAGGGTAGTTATTAAACCTATCCCACTCTCTAGATACCCCTTAGCACATAAAGGAATATTATTTGGAGGTCCAGCCATGGAGAAGAGTTTAGACACTAGGATAAGATAAGGAACACACCCATTATAAAGAAATCACATTAGGATTCTCTTTTTAAGCTGTTCCTTAAAACACTAGTGCTTAGGAAATCTATTGGAGGCAGAAGCATCCAAGGGTAGCCTAGGGTTAGGGTTAGGCTTAGGGTTAGGCTTAGGGTACGGCTTAGGGTACGGGTTCGGGGAGGGCTTCTGGTACGGCGTAGGGTATGGGTTAGGGTTAGGGTTAGGGTTAGTGTTAGGGTTAGGGCTCGGTATAGGGTATTGGTTAGGATTAGGGTACGTGTTAGGGTTAGGGTAGGGTTTAGGGTTAGGGTACGCGTTAGTGTTAGGGTAGTTATTAAACCTAACCCACTCTCTAGATACCCCTTAGCACGTAAAGGAATATTATTTGGAGGTTCAGCCATGGAGAAGAGTTTAGACACTAGCATAAGATAAGGAACACACCCATTATAAAGAAATCACATTAGGATTCTCTTTTTAAGCTGTTCCTTAAAACACTAGTGCTTAGAAAATCTATTGGAGACAGAAGCAGTCAAGGGTAGCCTAGGGTTAGGGATAGGCTTAGGGTACGGCTTAGGGTACGGCTTAGGGTACGGGTTCGGGGAGGGCTTCGGGTACGGTGTAGGGTATGGGTTAGGGTTACGGTTAGGGTTAGTGTTAGGGTTAGGGCTCGGTTTAGGGTATTGGTTAGGATTAGGGTACGTGTTAGGGTTAGGGTAGGGGTTAGGGTTAGGGTACGCGTTTGTGTTAGGGTAGTTATTAAAGCTATCCCACTCTCTAGATACCCCTTAGCACGTAAAGGAATATTATTTGGAGGTCCAGCCATGGAGAAGAGTTTAGACCCTAGGATAAGATAAGGAACACACCCATTATAAAGAAATCACATTAGGATTCTCTTTTTAAGCTGTTCCTTAAAACACTAGTGCTTAGGAAATCTATTGGAGGCAGAAGCAGTCAAGGGTAGCCTAGGTTTAGGGTTAGGATTAGGGTTAGGCTTAGGGTACGGCTTAGGGTACGGGTTCGGGGAGGGCTTCTGGTACGGCGTAGGGTATGGGTTAGGGTTAGGGTTAGGGTTAGTGATAGGGTTAGGGCTCGGTTTAGGGTATTGGTTAGGATTAGGGTACGTGTTAGCGATAGGGTAGGGTTTAGGGTTAGGGTACGCGTTAGTGTTAGGGTAGTTATTAAACCTAACCCACTCTCTAGATACCCTTTAGCACGTAAAGGAATATTATTTGGAGGTCCAGCCATGGAGAAGAGTTTAGACACTAGGATAAGATAAGGAACACACCCTTTATAAAGAAATCACATTAGGATTCTCTTTTTAAGCTGTTCCTTAAAACACTAGTGCTTAGGAAATCTATTGGAGGCAGAAGCAGTCAAGGGTAGCCTAGGGTTAGGGTTAGGCTTAGGGTTAGGCTTAGGGTACGGCTTAGGGTACGGGTTCGTGGAGGGCTTCTGGTACGGCGTAGGGTATGGTTTAGGGTTAGGGTTAGGGTTAGTGTTAGGGTTAGGGCTCGGTATAGGGTATTGGTTAGGATTAGGGTACGTGTTAGGGTTAGGGTAGGGTTTAGGGTTAGGGTACGCGTTAGTGTTAGGGTAGTTATTAAACCTAACCCACTCTCTAGATACCCCTTAGCACGTAAAGGAATATTATTTGGAGGTCCAGCCATGGAGAAGAGTTTAGACACTAGGATAAGATAAGGAACACACCCATTATAAAGAAATCACATTAGGATTCTCTTTTTAAGCTGTTCCTTAAAACACTAGTGCTTAGAAAATCTATTGGAGGCAGAAGCAGTCAAGGGTAGCCTAGGGTTAGGGTTAGGCTTAGGGTACGGCTTAGGGTACGGCTTAGGGTACCGGTTCGGGGAGGGCTTCGTGTACGGCGTAGGGTATGGGTTAGGGTTAGGGTTAGGGTTAGTGTTAGGGTTAGGGCTCGGTTTAGGGTATTGGTTAGGATTAGGATACATGTTAGGGTTAGGGTAGGGGTTAGGGTTAGGGTACGCGTTAGTGTTAGGGTAGTTATTAAACCTATCCCACTCTCTAGATACCCCTTAGCACATAAAGGAATATTATTTGGAGGTCCAGCCATGGAGAAGAGTTTAGACACTAGGATAAGATAAGGAACACACCCATTATAAAGAAATCACATTAGGATTCTCTTTTTAAGCTGTTCCTTAAAACACTAGTGCTTAGGAAATCTATTGGAGGCAGAAGCATCCAAGGGTAGCCTAGGGTTAGGGTTAGGCTTAGGGTTAGGCTTAGGGTACGGCTTAGGGTACGGGTTCGGGGAGGGCTTCTGGTACGGCGTAGGGTATGGGTTAGGGTTAGGGTTAGGGTTAGTGTTAGGGTTAGGGCTCGGTATAGGGTATTGGTTAGGATTAGGGTACGTGTTAGGGTTAGGGTAGGGTTTAGGGTTAGGGTACGCGTTAGTGTTAGGGTAGTTATTAAACCTAACCCACTCTCTAGATACCCCTTAGCACGTAAAGGAATATTATTTGGAGGTTCAGCCATGGAGAAGAGTTTAGACACTAGCATAAGATAAGGAACACACCCATTATAAAGAAATCACATTAGGATTCTCTTTTTAAGCTGTTCCTTAAAACACTAGTGCTTAGAAAATCTATTGGAGACAGAAGCAGTCAAGGGTAGCCTAGGGTTAGGGATAGGCTTAGGGTACGGCTTAGGGTACGGCTTAGGGTACCGGTTCGGGGAGGGCTTCGGGTACGGTGTAGGGTATGGGTTAGGGTTACGGTTAGGGTTAGTGTTAGGGTTAGGGCTCGGTTTAGGGTATTGGTTAGGATTAGGGTACGTGTTAGGGTTAGGGTAGGGGTTAGGGTTAGGGTACGCGTTTGTGTTAGGGTAGTTATTAAAGCTATCCCACTCTCTAGATACCCCTTAGCACGTAAAGGAATATTATTTGGAGGTCCAGCCATGGAGAAGAATTTAGACACTAGGATAAGATAAGGAACACACCCATTATAAAGAAATCACATTAGGATTCTCTTTTTAAGCTGTTCCTTAAAACACTACTGCTTAAGAAATCTATTGGAGGCAGAAGCATTCAAGGGTAGCCTACGTTTAGGGTTAGGCTTAGGGTACGGCTTAGGGTACGGGTTCGGGGAGGGCTTCTGGTACGGCGTAGGGTATGGGTTAGGGTTAGGGTTAGGGTTAGTGTTAGGGTTAGGGCTCGGTTTAGGGTATTGGTTAGGATTAGGGTACGTGTTAGCGATAGGGTAGGGGTTAGGGTTAGGGTACGCATTAGTGTTAGGGTAGTTATTAAACCTAACCCACTCTCTAGATACCCCTTAGCACGTAAAGGAATATTATTTGGAGGTCCAGCCATGGAGAAGAGTTTACACACTAGGATAAGATAATGAACACACCCATTATAAAGAAATCACATTAGGATTCTCATTTTAAGCTGTTCCTTAAAACACTAGTGCTTAGGAAATCTATTGGAGGCAGAAGCAGTCAAGGGTACCCTAGGGTTAGGGTTAGGCTTAGGGTACGGCTTAGGGTACGGCTTAGGGTACGGGTTCGGGGAGGGCTTCGGGTACGGCGTAGGGTATGGGTTAGGGTTAGGGTTAGGGTTAGTGTTAGGGTTAGGGCTCGGTTTAGGGTATTGTTTAGGATTAGTGTACGAGTTAGTGTTAGGGTAGGGGTTAGGGTTAGGGTACGCGTTAGTGTTAGGGTAGTTATTAAACCTATCCCACTCTCTAGATACCCCTCAGCACGTAAAGGAATATTATTTGGAGGTCCAGCCATGGAGAAGAGTTTAGACACTAGGATAAGATAAGGAACACACACATTATAAAGAAATGACATTAGGATTCTCTTTTTAAGTTGTTCCTTAAAACACTAGTGCTTAGGAAATCTATTGGAGGCAGAAGCAGTCAAGGGTAGCCTAGGGTTAGGTTAGGCTTAGGGTTAGGCTTAGGGTACCGCTTAGGGTACGGGTTCGGGGAGGGATTCGGGTACGGCGTAGGGTATGGCTTAGGGTTAGGGTTAGGGTTAGTGTTAGGGTTAGGGTTCGGTTTAGGATACGGGTTAGGATTAGGGTACGTGTTAGGGTTAGGGTAGGGGTTAGGGTTAGGGTACGCGTTAGGGTTAGGGTAGTTAGTAAACCTATCCCACTCTCTAGATACACCTTAGCACGTAAAGGAATATTATTTCGGGGTCCAGCCATGGAGAAGAGTTTAGACACTAGGATAAGATAAGGAACACACCCATTATAAAGAAATCACATTAGGATTCTCTTTTTAAGCTGTTCCTTAAAACACTAGTGCTTAGGAAATCTATTGGAGGCAGAAGCAGTCAAGGGTAGCCTAGGGTTAGGGTTAGGCTTAGCGTACGGCTTAGGGTACGGCTTAGGGTACGGGTTCGGGGAGGGCTTCGGGTACGGCGTAGGGTATGGGTTAGGGTTAGGGTTAGGGTTAGTGTTAGGGTTAGGGCTCGGTTTAGGTTATTGGTTAGGATTAGGGTACGTGTTAGGGTTAGGGTAGGGGTTAGGGTTAGGGTACGCGTTAGTGTTAGGGTAGTTATTAAACCTATCCCACTCTCTAGATACCCCTTAGCACGTAAAGGAATATTATTTGGAGGTGCAGCCATGGAGAAGAGTTTAGGCACTAGGATAAGATAAGGAACACACCCATTATAAAGAAATCACATTAGGATTCTCTTTTTAAGTTGTTCCTTAAAACACTAGTGCTTAGGAAATATATTGGAGGCAGAAGCAGTCAAGGGTAGCCTAGGGTTAGGTTTAGGCTTAGAGTACGGCTTAGGGTACAGCTTAGGGTAAGGGTTCGGGGAGGGCTTCGGGTACGGCGTAGGGTATGGGTTAGGGTTAGGTTTAGGGTTAGTGTTAGGGTTAGGGCTCGGTTTAGGGTATTGGTTAGGATTAGGGTACGTGTTAGGGTTAGGGTAGGGGATAGGGTTAGGGTACGCGTTAGTGTTAGGGTAGTTATTAAACCTATCCCAGTCTCTAGATACCCCTTAGCACGTAAAGGAATATTATTTGGAGGTCCAGCCATGGAGAAGAGTTTAGACACTAGGATAAGATAAGGAACACACCCATTATAAAGAAATCACATTAGGATTCTCTTTTTAAGCTGTTCCTTAAAACACTAGTGCTTAGGAAATCTATTGGAGGCAGAAGCAGTCAAGGGTAGCCTAGGGTTAGGTTTAGGCTTAGGGTTAGGTTTAGGGTACGGCTTATGGTACGGGTTCGGTGAGGGCTTCGGGTACGGCGTAGGGTATGGGTTAGGGTTAGGGTTAGGGTTAGTGTTAGGGTTAGGGCTCGGTTTAGGGTACGGGTTAGGATTAGGGTACGTGTTAGGGTTAGGGTAGGGGATAGGGTTAGGGTACGCGTTAGGGTTAGGGTAGTTATTAAACCTATCCCACTCTCTAGATACCCCTTAGCACGTAAAGGAATATTATTTGGAGGTCCAGCCATGGAGAAGAGTTTAGACACTAGGATAAGATAAGGAACACACCCATTATAAAGAAATCACATTAGGATTCTCTTTTTAAGCTGTTCCTTAAAACACTAGTGCTTAGGAAATCTATTGGAGGCAGAAGCAGTCAAGGGTAGCCTAGGGTTAGGGTTAGGCTTAGGGTACGGCTTAGGGTACGGCTTAGGGTACGGGTTTGGGGAGGGCTTCGTGTACGGCTTAGGGTATGGGTTAGGGTTAGGGTTAGGGTTAGTGTTAGGGTTAGGGCTCGGCTTAGGGTATTGCTTAGGGTTAGGGTACGTGTTAGGGTTAGGGTAGGGGTTAGGGTTAGGATACGCGTTAGTGTTAGGGTAGTTATTAAACCTATCCCAATCTCTAGATACCCCTTAGCACGTAAAGGAATATTATTTGGAGGTCCAGCCATGGAGAAGAGTTTAGACACTAGGATAAGATAAGGAACACACCCATTATAAAGAAATCACATTAGGATTCTCTTTTTAAGCTGTTCCTTAAAACACTAGTGCTTAGGAAATCTATTGGAGGCAGAAGCAGTCAAGGGTAGCCTAGGTTTAGGGTTAGGATTAGGGTTAGGCTTAGGGTACGGCTTAGGGTACGGGTTCGGGGAGGGCTTCTGGTACGGCGTAGGGTATGGGTTAGGTTTAGGGTTAGGGTTAGTGATAGGGTTAGGGCTCGGTTTAGGGTATTGGTTAGGATTAGGGTACGTGTTAGCGATAGGGTAGGGTTTAGGGTTAGGGTACGCGTTAGTGTTAGGGTAGTTATTAAACCTAACCCACTCTCTAGATACCCTTTAGCACGTAAAGGAATATTATTTGGAGGTCCAGCCATGGAGAAGAGTTTAGACACTAGGATAAGATAAGGAACACACCCTTTATAAAGAAATCACATTAGTATTCTCTTTTTAAGCTGTTCCTTAAAACACTAGTGCTTAGGAAATCTATTGGAGGCAGAAGCAGTCAAGGGTAGCCTAGGGTTAGGGTTAGGCTTAGGGTTAGGCTTAGGGTACGGCTTAGGGTACGGGTTCGTGGAGGGCTTCTGGTACGGCGTAGGGTATGGTTTAGGGTTAGGGTTAGGGTTAGTGTTAGGGTTAGGGCTCGGTATAGGGTATTGGTTAGGATTAGGGTACGTGTTAGGGTTAGGGTAGGGTTTAGGGTTAGGGTAGGCGTTAGTGTTAGGGTAGTTATTAAACCTAACCCACTCTCTAGATACCCCTTAGCACGTAAAGGAATATTATTTGGAGGTCCAGCCATGGAGAAGAGTTTAGACACTAGGATAAGATAAGGAACACACCCATTATAAAGAAATCACATTAGGATTCTCTTTTTAAGCTGTTCCTTAAAACACTAGTGCTTAGAAAATCTATTGGAGGCAGAAGCAGTCAAGGGTAGCCTAGGGTTAGGGTTAGGCTTAGGGTACGGCTTAGGGTACGGCTTAGGGTACCGGTTCGGGGAGGGCTTCGGGTACGGCGTAGGGTATGGGTTAGGGTTAGGGTTAGGGTTAGTGTTAGGGTTAGGGCTCGGTTTAGGGTATTGGTTAGGATTAGGGTACGTGTTAGGGTTAGGGTAGGGGTTAGGGTTAGGGTACGCGTTAGTGTTAGGGTAGTTATTAAACCTATCCCAGTCTCTAGATACCCCTTAGCACGTAAAGGAATATTATTTGGAGGTCCAGCCATGGAGAAGAGTTTAGACACTAGGATAAGATAAGGAACACACCCATTATAAAGAAATCACATTAGGATTCTCTTTTTAAGCTGTTCCTTAAAACACTAGTGCTTAGGAAATCTATTGGAGGCAGAAGCAGTCAAGGGTAGCCTAGGGTTAGGGTTAGGCTTAGGGTACGGCTTAGGGTACGGCTTAGGGTACGGGTTCGGGGAGGGCTTCGGGTACGGCGTAGGGTATGGGTTAGGGTTAGGGTTAGGGTTAGTGTTAGGGTTAGGGCTCGGTTTAGGGTATTGGTTAGGATTAAGGTACGTGTTATGGTTAGGGTAGGGGTTAGGGTTAGGGTACGCGTTAGTGTTAGGGTAGTTATTAAACCTATCCCACTCTCTAGATACCCCTTAGCACATAAAGGAATATTATTTGGAGGTCCAGCCATGGAGAAGAGTTTAGACACTAGGATAAGATAAGGAACACACCCATTATAAAGAAATCACATTAGGATTCTCTTTTTAAGCTGTTCCTTAAAACACTAGTGCTTAGGAAATCTATTGGAGGCAGAAGCATCCAAGGGTAGCCTAGGGTTAGGGTTAGGCTTAGGGTTAGGCTTAGGGTACGGCTTAGGGTACGGGTTCGGGGAGGGCTTCTGGTACGGCGTAGGGTATGGGTTAGGGTTAGGGTTAGGGTTAGTGTTAGGGTTAGGGCTCGGTATAGGGTATTGGTTAGGATTAGGGTACGTGTTAGGGTTAGGGTAGGGTTTAGGGTTAGGGTACGCGTTAGTGTTAGGGTAGTTATTAAACCTAACCCACTCTCTAGATACCCCTTAGCACGTAAAGGAATATTATTTGGAGGTTCAGCCATGGAGAAGAGTTTAGACACTAGCATAAGATAAGGAACACACCCATTATAAAGAAATCACATTAGGATTCTCTTTTTAAGCTGTTCCTTAAAACACTAGTGCTTAGAAAATCTATTGGAGACAGAAGCAGTCAAGGGTAGCCTAGGGTTAGGGTTAGGCTTAGGGTACGGCTTAGGGTACGGCTTAGGGTACCGGTTCGGGGAGGGCTTCGGGTACGGTGTAGGGTATGGGTTAGGGTTACGGTTAGGGTTAGTGTTAGGGTTAGGGCTCGGTTTAGGGTATTGGTTAGGATTAGGGTACGTGTTAGGGTTAGGGTAGGGGTTAGGGTTAGGGTACGCGTTTGTGTTAGGGTAGTTATTAAAGCTATCCCACTCTCTAGATACCCCTTAGCACGTAAAGGAATATTATTTGGAGGTCCAGCCATGGAGAAGAATTTAGACACTAGGATAAGATAAGGAACACACCCATTATAAAGAAATCACATTAGGATTCTCTTTTTAAGCTGTTCCTTAAAACACTACTGCTTAAGAAATCTATTGGAGGCAGAAGCATTCAAGGGTAGCCTACGTTTAGGGTTAGGCTTAGGGTACGGCTTAGGGTACGGGTTCGGGGAGGGCTTCTGGTACGGCGTAGGGTATGGGTTAGGGTTAGGGTTAGGGTTAGTGTTAGGGTTAGGGCTCGGTTTAGGGTATTGGTTAGGATTAGGGTACGTGTTAGCGATAGGGTAGGGGTTAGGGTTAGGGTACGCATTAGTGTTAGGGTAGTTATTAAACCTAACCCACTCTCTAGATACCCCTTAGCACGTAAAGGAATATTATTTGGAGGTCCAGCCATGGAGAAGAGTTTACACACTAGGATAAGATAATGAACACACCCATTATAAAGAAATCACATTAGGATTCTCATTTTAAGCTGTTCCTTAAAACACTAGTGCTTAGGAAATCTATTGGAGGCAGAAGCAGTCAAGGGTACCCTAGGGTTAGGGTTAGGCTTAGGGTACGGCTTAGGGTACGGCTTAGGGTACGGGTTCGGGGAGGGCTTCGGGTACGGCGTAGGGTATGGGTTAGGGTTAGGGTTAGGGTTAGTGTTAGGGTTAGGGCTCGGTTTAGGGTATTGTTTAGGATTAGTGTACGAGTTAGTGTTAGGGTAGGGGTTAGGGTTAGGGTACGCGTTAGTGTTAGGGTAGTTATTAAACCTATCCCACTCTCTAGATACCCCTCAGCACGTAAAGGAATATTATTTGGAGGTCCAGCCATGGAGAAGAGTTTAGACACTAGGATAAGATAAGGAACACACACATTATAAAGAAATGACATTAGGATTCTCTTTTTAAGTTGTTCCTTAAAACACTAGTGCTTAGGAAATCTATTGGAGGCAGAAGCAGTCAAGGGTAGCCTAGGGTTAGGTTAGGCTTAGGGTTAGGCTTAGGGTACGGCTTAGGGTACGGGTTCGGGGAGGGATTCGGGTACGGCGTAGGGTATGGCTTAGGGTTAGGGTTAGGGTTAGTGTTAGGGTTAGGGTTCGGTTTAGGATACGGGTTAGGATTAGGGTACGTGTTAGGGTTAGGGTAGGGGTTAGGGTTAGGGTACGCGTTAGGGTTAGGGTAGTTAGTAAACCTATCCCACTCTCTAGATACACCTTAGCACGTAAAGGAATATTATTTCGGGGTCCAGCCATGGAGAAGAGTTTAGACACTAGGATAAGATAAGGAACACACCCATTATAAAGAAATCACATTAGGATTCTGTTTTTAAGCTGTTCCTTAAAACACTAGTGCTTAGGAAATCTATTGGAGGCAGAAGCAGTCAAGGGTAGCCTAGGGTTAGGGTTAGGCTTAGCGTACGGCTTAGGGTACGGCTTAGGGTACGGGTTCGGGGAGGGCTTCGGGTACGGCGTAGGGTATGGGTTAGGGTTAGGGTTAGGGTTAGTGTTAGGGTTAGGGCTCGGTTTAGGTTATTGGTTAGGATTAGGGTACGTGTTAGGGTTAGGGTAGGGGTTAGGGTTAGGGTACGCGTTAGTGTTAGGGTAGTTATTAAACCTATCCCACTCTCTAGATACCCCTTAGCACGTAAAGGAATATTATTTGGAGGTGCAGCCATGGAGAAGAGTTTAGGCACTAGGATAAGATAAGGAACACACCCATTATAAAGAAATCACATTAGGATTCTCTTTTTAAGTTGTTCCTTAAAACACTAGTGCTTAGGAAATATATTGGAGGCAGAAGCAGTCAAGGGTAGCCTAGGGTTAGGTTTAGGCTTAGAGTACGGCTTAGGGTACAGCTTAGGGTAAGGGTTCGGGGAGGGCTTCGGGTACGGCGTAGGGTATGGGTTAGGGTTAGGTTTAGGGTTAGTGTTAGGGTTAGGGCTCGGTTTAGGGTATTGGTTAGGATTAGGGTACGTGTTAGGGTTAGGGTAGGGGATAGGGTTAGGGTACGCGTTAGTGTTAGGGTAGTTATTAAACCTATCCCAGTCTCTAGATACCCCTTAGCACGTAAAGGAATATTATTTGGAGGTCCAGCCATGGAGAAGAGTTTAGACACTAGGATAAGATAAGGAACACACCCATTATAAAGAAATCACATTAGGATTCTCTTTTTAAGCTGTTCCTTAAAACACTAGTGCTTAGGAAATCTATTGGAGGCAGAAGCAGTCAAGGGTAGCCTAGGGTTAGGTTTAGGCTTAGGGTTAGGTTTAGGGTACGGCTTATGGTACGGGTTCGGTGAGGGCTTCGGGTACGGCGTAGGGTATTGGTTAGGGTTAGGGTTAGGGTTAGTGTTAGGGTTAGGGCTTGGTTTAGGGTACGGGTTAGGATTAGGGTACGTGTTAGGGTTAGGGTAAGGGTTAGGGTTAGGGTACGCGTTAGTGTTAGGGTAGTTATTAAACCTATCCCATTCTCTAGATACCCCTCAGCACGTAAAGGAATATTATTTGGAGGTCCAGCCATGGAGAAGAGTTTAGACACTAGGATAAGATAAGGAACACACCCATTATAAAGAAATCACATTAGGATTCTCTTTTTAAGTTGTTCCTTAAAACACTAGTGCTTAGGAAATCTATTGGAGGCAGAAGCAGTCAAGGGTAGCCTAGGGTTAGGGTTAGGCTTAGGGTTAGGCTTAGGGTACGGCTTAGGGTACGGGTTCGGTGAGGGATTCGGGTACGGCGTAGGGTATGGCTTAGGGTTAGGTTTAGGGTTAGTGTTAGGGTTAGGGTTCGGTTTAGGGTACGGGTTAGGATTAGGGTACGTGTTAGGGTTAGGGTAGGGGTTAGGGTTAGGGTACGCGTTAGGGTTAGGGTAGTTAGTAAACCTATCCCACTCTCTAGATACACCTTAGCACGTAAAGGAATATTATTTCGGGGTCCAGCCATGGAGAAGAGTTTAGACACTAGGATAAGATAAGGAACACACCCATTATAAAGAAATCACATTAGGATTCTCTTTTTAAGCTGTTCCTTAAAACACTAGTGCTTAGGAAATCTATTGGAGGCAGAAGCAGTCAAGGGTAGCCTAGGGTTAGGGTTAGGCTTAGCGTACTGCTTAGGGTACGGCTTAGGGTACGGGTTCGGGGAGGGCTTCGGGTACGGCGTAGGGTATGGGTTAGGGTTAGGGTTAGGGTTAGTGTTAGGGTTAGGGCTCGGTATAGGGTATTGGTTAGGATTAGGGTACGTGTTAGGGTTAGGGTAGGGTTTAGGGTTAGGGTACGCGTTAGTGTTAGGGTAGTTATTAAACCTAACCCACTCTCTAGATACCCCTTAGCACGTAAAGGAATATTATTTGGAGGTTCAGCCATGGAGAAGAGTTTAGACACTAGCATAAGATAAGGAACACACCCATTATAAAGAAATCACATTAGGATTCTCTTTTTAAGCTGTTCCTTAAAACGCTAGTGCTTAGAAAATCTATTGGAGACAGAAGCAGTCAAGGGTAGCCTAGGGTTAGGGTTAGGCTTAGGGTACGGCTTAGGGTACGGCTTAGGGTACCGGTTCGGGGAGGGCTTCGGGTACGGCGTAGGGTATGGGTTAGGGTTACGGTTAGGGTTAGTGTTAGGGTTAGGGCTCGGTTTAGGGTATTGGTTAGGATTAGGGTACGTGTTAGGGTTAGGGTAGGGGTTAGGGTTAGGGTACGCGTTAGTGTTAGGGTAGTTATTAAAGCTATCCCACTCTCTAGATACCCCTTAGCACGTAAAGGAATATTATTTGGAGGTCCAGCCATGGAGAAGAATTTAGACACTAGGATAAGATAAGGAACACACCCATTATAAAGAAATCACATTAGGATTCTCTTTTTAAGCTGTTCCTTAAAACACTACTGCTTAAGAAATCTATTGGAGGCAGAAGCATTCAAGGGTAGCCTACGTTTAGGGTTAGGCTTAGGGTACGGCTTAGGGTACGGGTTCGGGGAGGGCTTCTGGTACGGCGTAGGGTATGGGTTAGGGTTAGGGTTAGGGTTAGTGTTAGGGTTAGGGCTCGGTTTAGGGTACGGGTTAGGATTAGGGTACGTGTTAGCGATAGGGTAGGGTTTAGGGTTAGGGTACGCGTTAGTGTTAGGGTAGTTATTAAACCTAACCCACTCTCTAGATACCCCTTAGCACGTAAAGGAATATTATTTGGAGGTCCAGCCATGGAGAAGAGTTTAGACACTAGGATAAGATAAGGAACACACCCATTATAAAGAAATCACATTAGGATTCTCTTTTTAAGCTGTTCCTTAAAACACTAGTGCTTAGGAAATCTATTGGAGGCAGAAGCAGTCAAGGGTAGCCTAGGGTTAGGGTTAGGCTTAGGGTTAGGCTTAGGGTACGGCTTAGGGTACGGGTACGTGGAGGGCTTCTGGTACGGCGTAGTGTATGGGTTAGGGTTAGGGTTAGGGTTAGTGTTAGGGTTAGGGCTCGGTATGGGGTATTGGTTAGGATTAGGGTACGTGTTAGGGTTAGGGTAGGGTTTAGGGTTAGGGTACACGTTAGTGTTAGGGTAGTTATTAAACCTAACCCACTCTCTAGATACCCCTTAGCACGTAAAGGAATATTATTTGGAGGTCCAGCCGTGGAGAAGAGTTTAGACACTAGGACAAGATAAGGAACACACCCATTATAAAGAAATCACATTAGGATTCTCTTTTTAAGCTGTTCGTTAAAACACTAGTGCTTAGAAAATCTATTGGAGGCAGAAGCAGTCAAGGGTAGCCTAGGGTTAGTGTTAGGCTTAGGGTACGGCTTAGGGTACGGCTTAGGGTACCGGTTCGGGGGGGGCTTCGGGTACGGCGTAGGGTATGGGTTAGGGTTAGGGTTAGGGTTAGTGTTAGGGTTAGGGCTCGGTTTAGGGTATTGGTTAGGATTAGGGTACGTGTTAGGGTTAGGGTAGGGGTTAGGGATAGGGTACGCGTTAGTGTTAGGGTAGTTATTAAACCTATCCCAGTCTCTAGATACCCCTTAGCACGTAAAGGAATATTATTTGGAGGTCCAGCCATGGAGAAGAGTTTAGACACTAGGATAAGATAAGGAACACACCCATTATAAAGAAATCACATTAGGATTCTCTTTTTAAGCTGTTCCTTAAAACACTAGTGCTTAGGAAATCTATTGGAGGCAGAAGCAGTCAAGAGTAGCCTAGGGGTAGGGTTAGGCTTAGGGTACGGCTTAGGGTACGGCTTAGGGTACGGGTTTGGGTAGGGCTTCGGGTACGGCGTAGGGTATGGGTTAGGGTTAGGGTTAGTGTTGGTGTTAGGGTTAGGGCTCGGTTTAGGGTATTGGTTAGGATTAAGGTACGTGTTATGGTTAGGGTAGGGGTTAGGGTTAGGGTACGCATTAGTGTTAGGGTAGTTATTAAACCTATCCCATTCTCTAGATACCCCTTAGCACATAAAGGAATATTATTTGGAGGTCCAGCCATGGAGAAGAGTTTAGACACTAGGATAAGATAAGGAACACACCCATTATAAAGAAATCACATTAGGATTCTCTTTTTAAGCTGTTCCTTAAAACACTAGTGCTTAGGAAATCTATTGGAGGCAGAAGCATCCAAGGGTAGCCTAAGGTTAGGGTTAGGCTTAGGGTTAGGCTTAGGGTACGGCTTAGGGTACGGGTACGGGGAGGGCTTCTGGTACGGCGTAGGGTATGGGTTAGGGTTAGGGTTAGGGTTAGTGTTAGGGTTAGGGCTCGGTTTAGGGTATTGGTTAGGATTAGGGTACGTGTTAGCGATAGGGTAGGGGTTAGGATTAGGGTACGCATTAGTGTTAGGGTAGTTATTAAACCTAACCCACTCTCTAGATACCCCTTAGCACGTACAGGAATATTATTTGGAGGTCCAGCTATGGAGAAGAGTTTACACACTAGGATAAGATAAGGAACACACCCATTATAAAGAAATCACATTAGGATTCTCTTTTTAAGCTGTTCCTTAAAACACTAGTGTTTAGGAAATCTATTGGAGGCAGAAGCAGTCAAGGGTAGCCTAGGGTTAGGGTTAGGCTTAGGGTACGGCTTAGGGTACGGCTTAGGGTACGGGTTCGGGGAGGGCTTCGGGTACGGCGTAGGGTATGGGTTAGGGTTAGGGTTAGGGTTAGTGCTCGGTTTAGGGTATTGTTTAGGATTAGGGTACGAGTTAGTGTTAGGGTAGGGGTTAGGGTTAGGGTACGCGTTAGTGTTAGGGTAGTTATTAAACCTATCCCACTCTCTAGATACCCCTCAGCACGTAAAGGAATATTATTTGGAGGTCCAGCCATGGAGAAGAGTTTAGACACTAGGATAAGATAAGGAACACACACATTATAAAGAAATGACATTAGGATTCTCTTTTTAAGTTGTTCCTTAAAACACTAGTGCTTAGGAAATCTATTGGAGGCAGAAGCAGTCAAGGGTAGCCTAGGGTTAGGGTTAGGCTTAGGGTTAGGCTTAGGGTACGGCTTAGGGTACGGGTTCGGTGAGGGATTCGGGTACGGCGTAGGGTATGGCTTAGGGTTAGGGTTAGGGTTAGTGTTAGGGTTAGGGTTCGGTTTAGGGTACGGGTTAGGATTAGGGTACGTGTTAGGGTTAGGGTAGGGGTTAGGGTTAGGGTACGCGTTAGGGTTAGGGTAGTTATTAAACCTAACCCACTCTCTAGATACACCTTAGCACGTCAAGGAATATTATTAGGCGGTCCAGCCATGGAGAAGAGTTTAGACACTAGGATAAGATAAGGAACACACCCATTATAAAGAAATCACATTAGGATTCTCTTTTTAAGCTGTTCCTTAAAACACTAGTGCTTAGGAAATCTATTGGAGGCAGAAGCAGTCAAGGGTAGCCTAGGGTTAGGGTTAGGCTTAGGGTACGGCTTAGGGTACGGCTTAGGGTACGGTTTCGGGGAGGGCTTCGGGTACGGCGTAGGGTATGGGTTAGGGTTAGGGTTAGGGTTAGTGTTAGGGTCAGGGCTCGGTTTAGGGTACGGGTTAGGATTAGGGTACGTGTTAGGGTTAGGGTAGGGTTTAGGGTTAGGGTACGTGTTAGTGTTAGGGTAGTTATTAAACCTAACCCACTCTCTAGATACCCCTTAGCACGTAAAGGAATATTATTTGGAGGTCCAGCCATGGAGAAGAGTTTAGACACTAGGACAAGATAAGGGACACACCCATTATAAAGAAATCACATTAGGATTCTCTTTTTAAGCTGTTCCTTAAAACACTAGTGCTTAGAAAATCTATTGGAGGCAGAAGCAGTCAAGGGTAGCCTAGGGTTAGGGTTAGGCTTAGGGTACGGCTTAGGGTACGGCTTAGGGTACCAGTTCGGGGAGGGCTTCGGGTACGGCGTAGGGTATGGGTTAGGGTTAGGGTTAGGGTTAGTGTTAGGGTTAGGGCTCGGTTTAGGGTATTGTTTAGGATTAGGGTACGTGTTAGGGTTAGGGTAGGGGTTAGGGTTAGGGTACGCGTTAGTGTTAGGGTAGTTATTAAACCTATCCCAGTCTCTAGATACCCCTTAGCACGTAAAGGAATATTATTTGGAGGTCCAGCCATGGAGAAGAGTTTAGACACTAGGATAAGATAAGGAACACACCCATTATAAAGAAATCACATTAGGATTCTCTTTTTAAGCTGTTCCTTAAAACACTAGTGCTTAGGAAATCTATTGGAGGCAGAAGCAGTCAAGGGTAGCCTAGGGTTAGGGTACGGCTTAGGGTACGGCTTAGGGTACGGCTTAGGGTACGGGTTTGGGGATGGCTTCGGGTACGGCGTAGGGTATGGGTTAGGGTTAGGGTTAGAGTTAGTGTTAGGGTTAGGGCTCGGTTTAGGGTATTGGTTAGGATTAAGGTACGTGTTATGGTTAGGGTAGGGGTTAGGGTTAGGGTACGCGTTAGTGTTAGGGTAGTTATTAAACCTATCCCACTCTCTAGATACCCCTTAGCACATAAAGGAATATTATTTGGAGGTCCAGCCATGGAGAAGAGTTTAGACACTAGGATAAGATAAGGAACACACCCATTATAAAGAAATCACATTAGGATTCTCTTTTTAAGCTGTTCCTTAAAACACTAGTGCTTAGGAAATCTATTGGAGGCAGAAGCATCCAAGGGTAGCCTAGGGTTAGGGTTAGGCTTAGGGTTAGGCTTAGGGTACGGCTTAGGGTACGGGTTCGGGGAGGGCTTCTGGTACGGCGTAGGGTATGGGTTAGGGTTAGGGTTAGGGTTAGTGTTAGGGTTAGGGCTCGGTTTAGGGTATTGGTTAGGATTAGGGTACGTGTTAGCGATAGGGTAGGGGTTAGGGTTAGGGTACGCATTAGTGTTAGGGTAGTTATTAAACCTAACCCACTCTCTAGATACCCCTTAGCACGTAAAGGAATATTATTTGGAGGTCCAGCCATGGAGAAGAGTTTACACACTAGGATAAGATAATGAACACACCCATTATAAAGAAATCACATTAGGATTCTCATTTTAAGCTGTTCCTTAAAACACTAGTGCTTAGGAAATCTATTGGAGGCAGAAGCAGTCAAGGGTAGCCTAGGGTTAGGGTTAGGCTTAGGGTTAGGCTTAGGGTACGGCTTAGGGTACGGGTTCGGTGAGGGATTCGGGTACGGCGTAGGGTATGGGTTAGGGTTAGGGTTAGGGTTAGTGTTAGGGTTAGGGCTCGGTTTAGGGAATTGTTTAGGATTAGTGTACGAGTTAGTGTTAGGGTAGGGGTTAGGGTTAGGGTACGCGTTAGTGTTAGGGTAGTTATTAAACCTATCCCACTCTCTAGATACCCCTCAGCACGTAAAGGAATATAATTTGGAGGTCCAGCCATGGAGAAGAGTTTAGACACTAGGATAAGATAAGGAACACACACATTATAAAGAAATGACATTAGGATTCTCTTTTTAAGTTGTTCCTTAAAACACTAGTGCTTAGGAAATCTATTGGAGGCAGAAGCAGTCAAGGGTAGCCTAGGGTTAGGGTTAGGCTTAGGGTTAGGCTTAGGGTACGGCTTAGGGTACGGGTTCGGTGAGGGATTCGGGTACGGCGTAGGGTATGGCTTAGGGTTAGGGTTAGGGTTAGTGTTAGGGTTAGGGTTCGGTTTAGGGTACGGGTTAGGATTAGGGTACGTGTTAGGGTTAGGGTAGGAGTTAGGGTTAGGGTACGCGTTAGGGTTAGGGTAGTTAGTAAACCTATCCCACTCTCTAGATACACCTTAGCACGTAAAGGAATATTATTTCGGGGTCCAGCCATGGAGAAGAGTTTAGACACTAGGATAAGATAAGGAACACACCCATTATAAAGAAATCACATTAGGATTCTCTTTTTAAGCTGTTCCTTAAAACACTAGTGCTTAGGAAATCTATTGGAGGCAGAAGCAGTCAAGGGTAGCCTAGGGTTAGGGTTAGGCTTAGCGTACGGCTTAGGGTACGGCTTAGGGTACGGGTTCGGGGAGGGCTTCGGGTACGGCGTAGGGTATGGGTTAGGGTTAGGGTTAGGGTTAGTGTTAGGGTTAGGGCTCGGTTTAGGGTATTGGTTAGGATTAGGGTACGTGTTAGGGTTAGGGTAGGGGTTAGGGTTAGGGTACGCGTTAGTGTTAGGGTAGTTATTAAACCTATCCCACTCTCTAGATACCCCTTAGCACGTAAAGGAATATTATTTGGAGGTGCAGCCATGGAGAAGAGTTTAGACACTAGGATAAGATAAGGAACACACCCATTATAAAGAAATCACATTAGGATTCTCTTTTTAAGTTGTTCCTTAAAACACTAGTGCTTAGGAAATATATTGGAGGCAGAAGCAGTCAAGGGTAGCCTAGGGTTAGGTTTAGGCTTAGAGTACGGCTTAGGGTACAGCTTAGGGTAAGGGTTCGGGGAGGGCTTCGGGTACGGCGTAGGGTATGGGTTAGGGTTAGGTTTAGGGTTAGTGTTAGGGTTAGGGCTCGGTTTAGGGTATTGGTTAGGATTAGGGTACGTGTTAGGGTTAGGGTAGGGGATAGGGTTAGGGTACGCGTTAGTGTTAGGGTAGTTATTAAACCTATCCCAGTCTCTAGATACCCCTTAGCACGTAAAGGAATATTATTTGGAGGTCCAGCCATGGAGAAGAGTTTAGACACTAGGATAAGATAAGGAACACACCCATTATAAAGAAATCACATTAGGATTCTCTTTTTAAGCTGTTCCTTAAAACACTAGTGCTTAGGAAATCTATTGGAGGCAGAAGCAGTCAAGGGTAGCCTAGGGTTAGGTTTAGGCTTAGGGTTAGGCTTAGGGTACGGCTTAGGGTACGGGTTCGGTGAGGGCTTCAGGTACGGCGTAGGGTATGGGTTAGGGTTAGGGTTAGGGTTAGTGTTAGGGTTAGGGCTCGGTTTAGGGTACGGGTTAGGATTAGGGTACGTGTTAGGGTTAGGGTAGGGGTTAGGGTTAGGGTACGCGTTAGTGTTAGGGTAGTTATTAAACCTATCCCATTCTCTAGATACCCCTCAGCACGTAAAGGAATATTATTTGGAGGTCCAGCCATGGAGAAGAGTTTAGACACTAGGATAAGATAAGGAACACACACATTATAAAGAAATGACATTAGGATTCTCTTTTTAAGTTGTTCCTTAAAACACTAGTGCTTAGGAAATCTATTGGAGGCAGAAGCAGTCAAGTGTAGCCTAGGGTTAGGGTTAGGCTTAGGGTTAGGCTTAGGGTACGGCTTAGGGTACGGGTTCGGTGAGGGATTCGGGTACGGCGTAGGGTATGGCTTAGGGTTAGGGTTAGGGTTAGTGTTAGGGTTAGGGTTCGGTTTAGGGTACGGGTTAGGATTAGGGTACGTGTTAGGGTTAGGGTAGGGGTTAGGGTTAGGGTACGCGTTAGGGTTAGGGTAGTTAGTAAACCTATCCCACTCTCTAGATACACCTTAGCACGTAAAGGAATATTATTTCGGGGTCCAGCCATGGAGAAGAGTTTAGACACTAGGATAAGATAAGGAACACACCCATTATAAAGAAATCACATTAGGATTCTCTTTTTAAGCTGTTCCTTAAAACACTAGTGCTTAGGAAATCTATTGGAGGCAGAAGCAGTCAAGGGTAGCCTAGGGTTAGGGTTAGGCTTAGCGTACGGCTTAGGGTACGGCTTAGGGTACGGGTTCGGGGAGGGCTTCGGGTACGGCGTAGGGTATGGGTTAGGGTTAGGGTTAGGGTTAGTGTTAGGGTTAGGGCTCGGTTTAGGGTATTGGTTAGGATTAGGGTACGTGTTAGGGTTAGGGTAGGGGTTAGGGTTAGGGTACGCGTTAGTGTTAGGGTAGTTATTAAACCTATCCCACTCTCTAGATACCCCTTAGCACGTAAAGGAATATTATTTGGAGGTGCAGAGATGGAGAAGAGTTTAGACACTAGGATAAGATAAGGAACACACCCATTATAAAGAAATCACATTAGGATTCTCTTTTTAAGCTGTTCCTTAAAACACTAGTGCTTAGGAAATCTATTGGAGGCAGAAGCAGTCAAGGGTAGCCTAGGGTTAGGCTTAGGCTTAGGGTACGGCTTAGGGTACGGCTTAGGGTACGGGTTCGGGGAGGGCTTCGGGTACGGCGTAGGGTATGGGTTAGGGTTAGGGTTAGGGTTAGTGTTAGGGTTAGGGCTCGGTTTAGGGTACGGGTTAGGATTAGGGTACGTGTTAGCGATAGGGTAGGGTTTAGGGTTAGGGTACGCGTTAGTGTTAGGGTAGTTATTAAACCTAACCCACTCTCTAGATACCCCTTAGCACGTAAAGCAATATTATTTGGAGGTCCAGCCATGGAGAAGAGTTTAGACACTAGGATAAGATAAGGAACACACCCATTATAAAGAAATCACATTAGGATTCTCTTTTTAAGATGTTCCTTAAAACACTAGTGCTTAGGAAATCTATTGGAGGCAGAAGCAGTCAAGGGTAGCCTAGGGTTAGGGTTAGGCTTAGGGTTAGGCTTAGGGTACGGCTTAGGGTACGGGTTCGTGGAGGGCTTCTGGTACGGCGTAGGGTATGGGTTAGGGTTAGGGTTAGGGTTAGTGTTAGGGTTAGGGCTCGGTATAGGGTATTGGTTAGGATTAGGGTACGTGTTAGGGTTAGGGTAGGGTTTAGGGTTAGGGTACGTGTTAGTGTTAGGGTAGTTATTAAACCTAACCCACTCTCTAGATACCCCTTAGCACGTAAAGGAATATTATTTGGAGGTCCAGCCATGGAGAAGAGTTTAGACACTAGGACAAGATAAGGAACACACCCATTATAAAGAAATCACATTAGGATTCTCTTTTTAAGCTGTTCCTTAAAACACTAGTGCTTAGAAAATCTATTGGAGGCAGAAGCAGTCAAGGGTAGCCTAGGGTTAGGGTTAGGCTTAGGGTACGGCTTAGGGTACGGCTTAGGGTACCAGTTCGGGGAGGGCTTCGGGTACGGCGTAGGGTATGGGTTAGGGTTAGGGTTAGGATTAGTGTTAGGGTTAGGGCTCGGTTTAGGGTATTGTTTAGGATTAGGGTACGTGTTAGGGTTAGGGTAAGCGTTAGGGTTAGGGTACGCGTTAGTGTTAGGGTAGTTATTAAACCTATCCCAGTCTCTAGATACCCCTTAGCACGTAAAGGAATATTATTTGGAGGTCCAGCCATGGAGAAGAGTTTAGACACTAGGATAAGATAAGGAACACACCCATTATAAAGAAATCACATTAGGATTCTCTTTTTAAGCTGTTCCTTAAAACACTAGTGCTTAGGAAATCTATTGGAGGCAGAAGCAGTCAAGGGTAGCCTAGGGTTAGGGTACGGCTTAGGGTACGGCTTAGGGTACGGCTTAGGGTACGGGTTCGGTGAGGGATTCGGGTACGGCGTAGGGTATGCTTAGGGTTAGGGTTAGGGTTAGTGTTAGGGTTAGGGTTCGGTTTAGGGTACGGGTTAGGATTAGGGTACGTGTTAGGGTTAGGGTAGGGGTTAGGGTTAGGGTACGCGTTAGGGTTAGGGTAGTTATTAAACCTATCCCACTCTCTAGATACACCTTAGCACGTCAAGGAATATTATTAGGCGGTCCAGCCATGGAGAAGAGTTTAGACACTAGGATAAGATAAGGAACACACCCATTATAAAGAAATCACATTAGGATTCTCTTTTTAAGCTGTTCCTTAAAACACTAGTGCTTAGGAAATCTATTGGAGGCAGAAGCAGTCAAGGGTAGCCTAGGGTTAGGGTTAGGCTTAGGGTACGGCTTAGGGTACGGCTTAGGATACGGTTTCGGGGAGGGCTTCGGGTACGGCGTAGGGTATGGGTTAGGGTTAGGGTTAGGGTTAGTGTTAGGGTCAGGGCTCGGTTTAGGGTACGGGTTAGGATTAGGGTACGTGTTAGGGTTAGGGTAGGGGTTAAGGTTAGGGTACGCGTTAGGGTTAGGGTAGTTATTAAACCTATCCCACTCTCTAGATACCCCTTAGCACGTAAAGGAATATTATTTGGGGGTCCAGCCATGGAGAAGAGTTTAGACAATAGGATAAGATAAGGAACACACCCATTATAAAGAAATCACATTAGGATTCTCTTTTTAAGCTGTTCCTTAAAACACTAGTGCTTAGGAAATCTATTGGAGGGAGAAGCAGTCAAGGGTAGCCTAGGGTTAGGGTTAGGCTTAGGGTACGGCTTAGGGTACGGCTTAGGGTACGGGTTCGGGGAGGGTTTCGGATACGGCGTAGGGTATGGGTTAGGGTTAGGGTTAGGGTTAGTGTTAGGGTTTGGGTTCGGTTTAGGGTACGGGTTAGGATTAGGGTACATGTTAGGGTTAGGGTAGGGGTTAGGGTTAGGGTACGCGTTAGGGTTAGGGTAGTTATTAAACCTATCCCACTCTCTAGATACACCTTAGCACGTAAAGGAATATTATTTGGGGGTCCAGCCATCGAGAAGAGTTTAGACACTAGGATAAGATAAGGAACACACCCATTATAAAGAAATCACATTAGGATTCTCTTTTTAAGCTGTTCCTTAAAACACTAGTGCTTAGGAAATCTATTGGAGGCAGAAGCAGTCAAGGGTAGCCTAGGGTTAGGCTTAGGCTTAGGGTACGGCTTAGGGTACGGCTTAGGGTACGGGTTCGGGGAGGACTTCGGGTATGGCGTAGGTTATGGGTTACGGTTAGGGTTAGGGTTAGTGTTAGTGTTAGGGCTCGTTTTAGGGTATTGGTTAGGATTAGGGTACGTGTTAGTGTTAGGGTAGGGGTTAGGGTTAGGGTACGCGTTAGTGTTCGGGTAGTTATTAAACCTATCCCACTCTCTAGATACCCCTTAGCACGTAAAGGAATATTATTTGGAGGTCCAGCCATGGAGAAGAGTTTAGACACTAGGATAAGATAAGGAACACACCCATTATAAAGAAATCACATAAGGATTCTCTTTTTAAGCTGTTCCTTAAAGCACTAGTGCTTAGGAAATCTATTGGAGGCAGAAGCAGTCAAGGGTAGCCTAGGGTTAGGGTTAGGCTTGGGGTTAGGCTTAGGGGACGGCTTAGGGTACGGGTTCGGGGAGGGGTTCGGGTACGGCGTAGGGTATGGGTTAGGGTTAGGGTTAGGGTTAGTGTTAGGGTTAGGGCTCGGTTTAGGGTAAGGGTTAGGATTAGGGTACGTGTTAGGGTTAGGGTAGGGGTTAGGGTTAGGGTACGCATTAGGGTTAGGGTAGTTATTAAACCTATCCCACTCTCTAGATACACCTTAGCACGTCAAGGAATATTATTTGGTGGTTCAGCCATGGAGAAGAGTTTAGACACTAGGATAAGATAAGGAACACACCCATTATAAAGAAATCACATTAGGATTCTCTTTTTAAGCTGTTCCTTAAAACACTAGTGCTTAGGAAATCTATTGGAGGCAGAAGCAGTCAAGGGTAGCCTAGGGTTAGGCTTAGGCTTAGGGTACGGCTTAGGGTACGGCTTAGGGTACGGGTTCGGGGAGGGCTTCGGGTACGGCGTAGGGTATGGGTTAGGGTTAGGGTTAGGGTTAGTGTTAGGGTTAGGGCTCGGTTTAGGGTACGGGTTAGGATTAGGGTACGTGTTAGCGATAGGGTAGGGTTTAGGGTTAGGGTACGCGTTAGTGTTAGGGTAGTTATTAAACCTAACCCACTCTCTAGATACCCCTTAGCACGTAAAGCAATATTATTTGGAGGTCCAGCCATGGAGAAGAGTTTAGACACTAGGATAAGATAAGGAACACACCCATTATAAAGAAATCACATTAGGATTCTCTTTTTAAGATGTTCCTTAAAACACTAGTGCTTAGGAAATCTATTGGAGGCAGAAGCAGTCAAGGGTAGCCTAGGGTTAGGGTTAGGGTTAGGGTTAGGCTTAGGGTACGGCTTAGGGTACGGGTTCGTGGAGGGCTTCTGGTACGGCGTAGGGTATGGGTTAGGGTTAGGGTTAGGGTTAGTGTTAGGGTTAGGGCTCGGTATAGGGTATTGGTTAGGATTAAGGTACGTGTTATGGTTAGGGTAGGGGTTAGGGTTAGGGTACGCGTTAGTGTTAGGGTAGTTATTAAACCTATCCCACTCTCTAGATACCCCTTAGCACATAAAGGAATATTATTTGGAGGTCCAGCCATGGAGAAGAGTTTAGACACTAGGATAAGATAAGGAACACACCCATTATAAAGAAATCACATTAGGATTCTCTTTTTAAGCTGTTCCTTAAAACACTAGTGCTTAGGAAATCTATTGGAGGCAGAAGCATCCAAGGGTAGCCTAGGGTTAGGGTTAGGCTTAGGGTTAGGCTTAGGGTACGGCTTAGGGTACGGGTTCGGGGAGGGCTTCTGGTACGGCGTAGGGTATGGGTTAGGGTTAGGGTTAGGGTTAGTGTTAGGGTTAGGGCTCGGTTTAGGGTATTGGTTAGGATTAGGGTACGTGTTAGCGATAGTGTAGGGGTTAGGGTTAGGGTACGCATTAGTGTTAGGGTAGTTATTAAACCTAACCCACTCTCTAGATACCCCTTAGCACGTAAAGGAATATTATTTGGAGGTCCAGCCATGGAGAAGAGTTTACACACTAGGATAAGATAATGAACACACCCATTATAAAGAAATCACATTAGGATTCTCATTTTAAGCTGTTCCTTAAAACACTAGTGCTTAGGAAATCTATTGGAGGCAGAAGCAGTCAAGGGTACCCTAGGGTTAGGGTTAGGCTTAGGGTACGGCTTAGGGTACGGTTTAGGGTACGGGTTCGGGGAGGGCTTCGGGTACGGCGTAGGGTATGGGTTAGGGTTAGGGTTAGGGTTAGTGTTAGGGTTAGGGCTCGGTTTAGGGTATTGTTTAGGATTAGTGTACGAGTTAGTGTTAGGGTAGGGGTTAGGGTTAGGGTACGCGTTAGTGTTAGGGTAGTTATTAAACCTATCCCACTCTCTAGATACCCCTCAGCACGTAAAGGAATATAATTTGGAGGTCCAGCCATGGAGAAGAGTTTAGACACTAGGATAAGATAAGGAACACACACATTATAAAGAAATGACATTAGGATTCTCTTTTTAAGTTGTTCCTTAAAACACTAGTGCTTAGGAAATCTATTGGAGGCAGAAGCAGTCAAGGGTAGCCTAGGGTTAGGGTTAGGCTTAGGGTTAGGCTTAGGGTACGGCTTAGGGTACGGGTTCGGTGAGGGATTCGGGTACGGCGTAGGGTATGGCTTAGGGTTAGGGTTAGGGTTAGTGTTAGGGTTAGGGTTCGGTTTAGGGTACGGGTTAGGTTTAGGGTACGTGTTAGGGTTAGGGTAGGGGTTAGGGTTAGGGTACGCGTTAGGGTTAGGGTAGTTAGTAAACCTATCCCACTCTCTAGATACACCTTAGCACGTAAAGGAATATTATTTCGGGGTCCAGCCATGGAGAAGAGTTTAGACACTAGGATAAGATAAGGAACACACCCATTATAAAGAAATCACATTAGGATTCTCTTTTTAAGCTGTTCCTTAAAACACTAGTGCTTAGGAAATCTATTGGAGGCAGAAGCAGTCAAGGGTAGCCTAGGGTTAGGGTTAGGCTTAGCGTACGGCTTAGGGTACGGCTTAGGGTACGGGTTCGGGGAGGGCTTCGGGTACGGCGTAGGGTATGGGTTAGGGTTAGGGTTAGGGTTAGTGTTAGGGTTAGGGCTCGGTTTAGGGTATTGGTTAGGATTAGGGTACGTGTTAGGGTTAGGGTAGGGGTTAGGGTTAGGGTACGCGTTAGTGTTAGGGTAGTTATTAAACCTATCCCACTCTCTAGATACCCCTTAGCACGTAAAGGAATATTATTTGGAGGTGCAGCCATGGAGAAGAGTTTAGACACTAGGATAAGATAAGGAACACACCCATTATAAAGAAATCACATTAGGATTCTCTTTTTAAGTTGTTCCTTAAAACACTAGTGCTTAGGAAATATATTGGAGGCAGAAGCAGTCAAGGGTAGCCTAGGGTTAGGGTTAGGCTTGGGGTTAGGCTTAGGGGACGGCTTAGGGTACGGGTTCGGGGAGGGGTTCGGGTACGGCGTAGGGTATGGGTTAGGGTTAGGGTTAGGGTTAGTGTTAGGGTTAGGGCTCGGTTTAGGGTAAGGGTTAGGATTAGGGTACGTGTTAGGGTTAGGGTAGGGGTTAGGGTTAGGGTACGCATTAGGGTTAGGGTAGTTATTAAACCTATCCCACTCTCTAGATACACGTTAGCACGTCAAGGAATATTATTTGGTGGTTCAGCCATGGAGAAGAGTTTAGACACTAGGATAAGATAAGGAACACACCCATTATAAAGAAATCACATTAGGATTCTCTTTTTAAGCTGTTCCTTAAAACACTAGTGCTTAGGAAATCTATTGGAGGCAGAAGCAGTCAAGGGTAGCCTAGGGTTAGGCTTAGGCTTAGGGTACGGCTTAGGGTACGGCTTAGGGTACGGGTTCGGGGAGGGCTTCGGGTACGGCGTAGGGTATGGGTTAGGGTTAGGGTTAGGTTTAGTGTTAGGGTTAGGGCTCGGTTTAGGGTACGGGTTAGGATTAGGGTACGTGTTAGCGATAGGGTAGGGTTTAGGGTTAGGGTACGCGTTAGTGTTAGGGTAGTTATTAAACCTAACCCACTCTCTAGATACCCCTTAGCACGTAAAGCAATATTATTTGGAGGTCCAGCCATGGAGAAGAGTTTAGACACTAGGATAAGATAAGGAACACACCCATTATAAAGAAATCACATTAGGATTCTCTTTTTAAGATGTTCCTTAAAACACTAGTGCTTAGGAAATCTATTGGAGGCAGAAGCAGTCAAGGGTAGCCTAGGGTTAGGGTTAGGCTTAGGGTTAGGCTTAGGGTACGGCTTAGGGTACGGGTTCGTGGAGGGCTTCTGGTACGGCGTAGGGTATGGGTTAGGGTTAGGGTTAGGGTTAGTGTTAGGGTTAGGGCTCGGTATAGGGTATTGGTTAGGATTAGGGTACGTGTTAGGGTTAGGGTAGGGTTTAGGGTTAGGGTACGTGTTAGTGTTAGGGTAGTTATTAAACCTAACCCACTCTCTAGATACCCCTTAGCACGTAAAGGAATATTATTTGGAGGTCCAGCCATGGAGAAGAGTTTAGACACTAGGACAAGATAAGGAACACACCCATTATAAAGAAATCACATTAGGATTCTCTTTTTAAGCTGTTCCTTAAAACACTAGTGCTTAGAAAATCTATTGGAGGCAGAAGCAGTCAAGGGTAGCCTAGGGTTAGGGTTAGGCTTAGGGTACGGCTTAGGGTACGGCTTAGGGTACCAGTTCGGGGAGGGCTTCGGGTACGGCGTAGGGTATGGGTTAGGGTTAGGGTTAGGGTTAGTGTTAGGGTTAGGGCTCGGTTTAGGGTATTGTTTAGGATTAGGGTACGTGTTAGGGTTAGGGTAGGGGTTAGGGTTAGGGTACGCATTAGTGTTAGGGTAGTTATTAAACCTATCCCAGTCTCTAGATACCCCTTAGCACGTAAAGGAATATTATTTGGAGGTCCAGCCATGGAGAAGAGTTTAGACACTAGGATAAGATAAGGAACACACCCATTATAAAGAAATCACATTAGGATTCTCTTTTTAAGCTGTTCCTTAAAACATTAGTGCTTAGGAAATCTATTGGAGGCAGAAGCAGTCAAGGGTAGCCTAGGGTTAGGGTACGGCTTAGGGTACGGCTTAGGGTACGGCTTAGGGTACGGGTTTGGGGATGGCTTCGGGTACGGCGTAGGGTATGGGTTAGGATTAGGGTTAGAGTTAGTGTTAGGGTTAGGGCTCGGTTTAGGGTATTGGTTAGGATTAAGGTACGTGTTATGGTTAGGGTAGGGGTTAGGGTTAGGGTACGCGTTAGTGTTAGGGTAGTTATTAAACCTATCCCACTCTCTAGATACCCCTTAGCACATAAAGGAATATTATTTGGAGGTCCAGCCATGGAGAAGAGTTTAGACACTAGGATAAGATAAGGAACACACCCATTATAAAGAAATCACATTAGGATTCTCTTTTTAAGCTGTTCCTTAAAACACTAGTGCTTAGGAAATCTATTGGAGGCAGAAGCATCCAAGGGTAGCCTAGGGTTAGGGTTAGGCTTAGGGTTAGGCTTAGGGTACGGCTTAGGGTACGGGTTCGGGGAGGGCTTCTGGTACGGCGTAGGGTATGGGTTAGGGTTAGGGTTAGGGTTAGTGTTAGGGTTAGGGCTCGGTTTAGGGTATTGGTTAGGATTAGGGTACGTGTTAGCGATAGGGTAGGGGTTAGGGTTAGGGTACGCATTAGTGTTAGGTTAGTTATTAAACCTAACCCACTCTCTAGATACCCCTTAGCACGTAAAGGAATATTATTTGGAGGTCCAGCCATGGAGAAGAGTTTACACACTAGGATAAGATAATGAACACACCCATTATAAAGAAATCACATTAGGATTCTCATTTTAAGCTGTTCCTTAAAACACTAGTGCTTAGGAAATCTATTGGAGGCAGAAGCAGTCAAGGGTACCCTAGGGTTAGGGTTAGGCTTAGGGTACGGCTTAGGGTACGGTTTAGGGTACGGGTTCGGGGAGGGCTTCGGGTACGGCGTAGGGTATGGGTTAGGGTTAGGGTTAGGGTTAGTGTTAGGGTTAGGGCTCGGTTTAGGGTATTGTTTAGGATTAGTGTACGAGTTAGTGTTAGGGTAGGGGTTAGGGTTAGGGTACGCGTTAGTGTTAGGGTAGTTATTAAACCTATCCCACTCTCTAGATACCCCTCAGCACGTAAAGGAATATAATTTGGAGGTCCAGCCATGGAGAAGAGTTTAGACACTAGGATAAGATAAGGAACACACACATTATAAAGAAATGACATTAGGATTCTCTTTTTAAGTTGTTCCTTAAGACACTAGTGCTTAGGAAATCTATTGGAGGCAGAAGCAGTCAAGGGTAGCCTAGGGTTAGGGTTAGGCTTAGGGTTAGGCTTAGGGTACGGCTTAGGGTACGGGTTCGGTGAGGGATTCGGGTACGGCGTAGGGTATGGCTTAGGGTTAGGGTTAGGGTTAGTGTTAGGGTTAGGGTTCGGTTTAGGGTACGGGTTAGGTTTAGGGTACGTGTTAGGGTTAGGGTAGGGGTTAGGGTTAGGGTACGCGTTAGGGTTAGGGTAGTTAGTAAACCTATCCCACTCTCTAGATACACCTTAGCACGTAAAGGAATATTATTTCGGGGTCCAGCCATGGAGAAGAGTTTAGACACTAGGATAAGATAAGGAACACACCCATTATAAAGAAATCACATTAGGATTCTCTTTTTAAGCTGTTCCTTAAAACACTAGTGCTTAGGAAATCTATTGGAGGCAGAAGCAGTCAAGGGTAGCCTAGGGTTAGGGTTAGGCTTAGCGTACGGCTTAGGGTACGGCTTAGGGTACGGGTTCGGGGAGGGCTTCGGGTACGGCGTAGGGTATGGGTTAGGGTTAGGGTTAGGGTTAGTGTTAGGGTTAGGGCTCGGTTTAGGGTATTGGTTAGGATTAGGGTACGTGTTAGGGTTAGGGTAGGGGTTAGGGTTAGGGTACGCGTTAGTGTTAGGGTAGTTATTAAACCTATCCCACTCTCTAGATACCCCTTAGCACGTAAAGGAATATTATTTGGAGGTGCAGCCATGGAGAAGAGTTTAGACACTAGGATAAGATAAGGAACACACCCATTATAAAGAAATCACATTAGGATTCTCTTTTTAAGTTGTTCCTTAAAACACTAGTGCTTAGGAAATATATTGGAGGCAGAAGCAGTCAAGGGTAGCCTAGGGTTAGGGTTAGGCTTGGGGTTAGGCTTAGGGGACGGCTTAGGGTACGGGTTCGGGGAGGGGTTCGGGTACGGCGTAGGGTATGGGTTAGGGTTAGGGTTAGGGTTAGTGTTAGGGTTAGGGCTCGGTTTAGGGTAAGGGTTAGGATTAGGGTACGTGTTAGGGTTAGGGTAGGGGTTAGGGTTAGGGTACGCATTAGGGTTAGGGTAGTTATTAAACCTATCCCACTCTCTAGATACACGTTAGCACGTCAAGGAATATTATTTGGTGGTTCAGCCATGGAGAAGAGTTTAGACACTAGGATAAGATAAGGAACACACCCATTATAAAGAAATCACATTAGGATTCTCTTTTTAAGCTGTTCCTTAAAACACTAGTGCTTAGGAAATCTATTGGAGGCAGAAGCAGTCAAGGGTAGCCTAGGGTTAGGCTTAGGCTTAGGGTACGGCTTAGGGTACGGCTTAGGGTACGGGTTCGGGGAGGGCTTCGGGTACGGCGTAGGGTATGGGTTAGGGTTAGGGTTAGGTTTAGTGTTAGGGTTAGGGCTCGGTTTAGGGTACGGGTTAGGATTAGGGTACGTGTTAGCGATAGGGTAGGGTTTAGGGTTAGGGTACGCGTTAGTGTTAGGGTAGTTATTAAACCTAACCCACTCTCTAGATACCCCTTAGCACGTAAAGCAATATTATTTGGAGGTCCAGCCATGGAGAAGAGTTTAGACACTAGGATAAGATAAGGAACACACCCATTATAAAGAAATCACATTAGGATTCTCTTTTTAAGATGTTCCTTAAAACACTAGTGCTTAGGAAATCTATTGGAGGCAGAAGCAGTCAAGGGTAGCCTAGGGTTAGGGTTAGGCTTAGGGTTAGGCTTAGGGTACGGCTTAGGGTACGGGTTCGTGGAGGGCTTCTGGTACGGCGTAGGGTATGGGTTAGGGTTAGGGTTAGGGTTAGTGTTAGGGTTAGGGCTCGGTATAGGGTATTGGTTAGGATTAGGGTACGTGTTAGGGTTAGGGTAGGGTTTAGGGTTAGGGTACGTGTTAGTGTTAGGGTAGTTATTAAACCTAACCCACTCTCTAGATACCCCTTAGCACGTAAAGGAATATTATTTGGAGGTCCAGCCATGGAGAAGAGTTTAGACACTAGGACAAGATAAGGAACACACCCATTATAAAGAAATCACATTAGGATTCTCTTTTTAAGCTGTTCCTTAAAACACTAGTGCTTAGAAAATCTATTGGAGGCAGAAGCAGTCAAGGGTAGCCTAGGGTTAGGGTTAGGCTTAGGGTACGGCTTAGGGTACGGCTTAGGGTACCAGTTCGGGGAGGGCTTCGGGTACGGCGTAGGGTATGGGTTAGGGTTAGGGTTAGGGTTAGTGTTAGGGTTAGGGCTCGGTTTAGGGTATTGTTTAGGATTAGGGTACGTGTTAGGGTTAGGGTAGGGGTTAGGGTTAGGGTACGCATTAGTGTTAGGGTAGTTATTAAACCTATCCCAGTCTCTAGATACCCCTTAGCACGTAAAGGAATATTATTTGGAGGTCCAGCCATGGAGAAGAGTTTAGACACTAGGATAAGATAAGGAACACACCCATTATAAAGAAATCACATTAGGATTCTCTTTTTAAGCTGTTCCTTAAAACATTAGTGCTTAGGAAATCTATTGGAGGCAGAAGCAGTCAAGGGTAGCCTAGGGTTAGGGTACGGCTTAGGGTACGGCTTAGGGTACGGCTTAGGGTACGGGTTTGGGGATGGCTTCGGGTACGGCGTAGGGTATGGGTTAGGATTAGGGTTAGAGTTAGTGTTAGGGTTAGGGCTCGGTTTAGGGTATTGGTTAGGATTAAGGTACGTGTTATGGTTAGGGTAGGGGTTAGGGTTAGGGTACGCGTTAGTGTTAGGGTAGTTATTAAACCTATCCCACTCTCTAGATACCCCTTAGCACATAAAGGAATATTATTTGGAGGTCCAGCCATGGAGAAGAGTTTAGACACTAGGATAAGATAAGGAACACACCCATTATAAAGAAATCACATTAGGATTCTCTTTTTAAGCTGTTCCTTAAAACACTAGTGCTTAGGAAATCTATTGGAGGCAGAAGCATCCAAGGGTAGCCTAGGGTTAGGGTTAGGCTTAGGGTTAGGCTTAGGGTACGGCTTAGGGTACGGGTTCGGGGAGGGCTTCTGGTACGGCGTAGGGTATGGGTTAGGGTTAGGGTTAGGGTTAGTGTTAGGGTTAGGGCTCGGTTTAGGGTATTGGTTAGGATTAGGGTACGTGTTAGCGATAGGGTAGGGGTTAGGGTTAGGGTACGCATTAGTGTTAGGTTAGTTATTAAACCTAACCCACTCTCTAGATACCCCTTAGCACGTAAAGGAATATTATTTGGAGGTCCAGCCATGGAGAAGAGTTTACACACTAGGATAAGATAATGAACACACCCATTATAAAGAAATCACATTAGGATTCTCATTTTAAGCTGTTCCTTAAAACACTAGTGCTTAGGAAATCTATTGGAGGCAGAAGCAGTCAAGGGTACCCTAGGGTTAGGGTTAGGCTTAGGGTACGGCTTAGGGTACGGTTTAGGGTACGGGTTCGGGGAGGGCTTCGGGTACGGCGTAGGGTATGGGTTAGGGTTAGGGTTAGGGTTAGTGTTAGGGTTAGGGCTCGGTTTAGGGTATTGTTTAGGATTAGTGTACGAGTTAGTGTTAGGGTAGGGGTTAGGGTTAGGGTACGCGTTAGTGTTAGGGTAGTTATTAAACCTATCCCACTCTCTAGATACCCCTCAGCACGTAAAGGAATATAATTTGGAGGTCCAGCCATGGAGAAGAGTTTAGACACTAGGATAAGATAAGGAACACACACATTATAAAGAAATGACATTAGGATTCTCTTTTTAAGTTGTTCCTTAAGACACTAGTGCTTAGGAAATCTATTGGAGGCAGAAGCAGTCAAGGGTAGCCTAGGGTTAGGGTTAGGCTTAGGGTTAGGCTTAGGGTACGGCTTAGGGTACGGGTTCGGTGAGGGATTCGGGTACGGCGTAGGGTATGGCTTAGGGTTAGGGTTAGGGTTAGTGTTAGGGTTAGGGTTCGGTTTAGGGTACGGGTTAGGTTTAGGGTACGTGTTAGGGTTAGGGTAGGGGTTAGGGTTAGGGTACGCGTTAGGGTTAGGGTAGTTAGTAAACCTATCCCACTCTCTAGATACACCTTAGCACGTAAAGGAATATTATTTCGGGGTCCAGCCATGGAGAAGAGTTTAGACACTAGGATAAGATAAGGAACACACCCATTATAAAGAAATCACATTAGGATTCTCTTTTTAAGCTGTTCCTTAAAACACTAGTGCTTAGGAAATCTATTGGAGGCAGAAGCAGTCAAGGGTAGCCTAGGGTTAGGGTTAGGCTTAGCGTACGGCTTAGGGTACGGCTTAGGGTACGGGTTCGGGGAGGGCTTCGGGTACGGCGTAGGGTATGGGTTAGGGTTAGGGTTAGGGTTAGTGTTAGGGTTAGGGCTCGGTTTAGGGTATTGGTTAGGATTAGGGTACGTGTTAGGGTTAGGGTAGGGGTTAGGGTTAGGGTACGCGTTAGTGTTAGGGTAGTTATTAAACCTATCCCACTCTCTAGATACCCCTTAGCACGTAAAGGAATATTATTTGGAGGTGCAGCCATGGAGAAGAGTTTAGACACTAGGATAAGATAAGGAACACACCCATTATAAAGAAATCACATTAGGATTCTCTTTTTAAGTTGTTCCTTAAAACACTAGTGCTTAGGAAATATATTGGAGGCAGAAGCAGTCAAGGGTAGCCTAGGGTTAGGGTTAGGCTTGGGGTTAGGCTTAGGGGACGGCTTAGGGTACGGGTTCGGGGAGGGGTTCGGGTACGGCGTAGGGTATGGGTTAGGGTTAGGGTTAGGGTTAGTGTTAGGGTTAGGGCTCGGTTTAGGGTAAGGGTTAGGATTAGGGTACGTGTTAGGGTTAGGGTAGGGGTTAGGGTTAGGGTACGCATTAGGGTTAGGGTAGTTATTAAACCTATCCCACTCTCTAGATACACGTTAGCACGTCAAGGAATATTATTTGGTGGTTCAGCCATGGAGAAGAGTTTAGACACTAGGATAAGATAAGGAACACACCCATTATAAAGAAATCACATTAGGATTCTCTTTTTAAGCTGTTCCTTAAAACACTAGTGCTTAGGAAATCTATTGGAGGCAGAAGCAGTCAAGGGTAGCCTAGGGTTAGGCTTAGGCTTAGGGTACGGCTTAGGGTACGGCTTAGGGTACGGGTTCGGGGAGGGCTTCGGGTACGGCGTAGGGTATGGGTTAGGGTTAGGGTTAGGTTTAGTGTTAGGGTTAGGGCTCGGTTTAGGGTACGGGTTAGGATTAGGGTACGTGTTAGCGATAGGGTAGGGTTTAGGGTTAGGGTACGCGTTAGTGTTAGGGTAGTTATTAAACCTAACCCACTCTCTAGATACCCCTTAGCACGTAAAGCAATATTATTTGGAGGTCCAGCCATGGAGAAGAGTTTAGACACTAGGATAAGATAAGGAACACACCCATTATAAAGAAATCACATTAGGATTCTCTTTTTAAGATGTTCCTTAAAACACTAGTGCTTAGGAAATCTATTGGAGGCAGAAGCAGTCAAGGGTAGCCTAGGGTTAGGGTTAGGCTTAGGGTTAGGCTTAGGGTACGGCTTAGGGTACGGGTTCGTGGAGGGCTTCTGGTACGGCGTAGGGTATGGGTTAGGGTTAGGGTTAGGGTTAGTGTTAGGGTTAGGGCTCGGTATAGGGTATTGGTTAGGATTAGGGTACGTGTTAGGGTTAGGGTAGGGTTTAGGGTTAGGGTACGTGTTAGTGTTAGGGTAGTTATTAAACCTAACCCACTCTCTAGATACCCCTTAGCACGTAAAGGAATATTATTTGGAGGTCCAGCCATGGAGAAGAGTTTAGACACTAGGACAAGATAAGGAACACACCCATTATAAAGAAATCACATTAGGATTCTCTTTTTAAGCTGTTCCTTAAAACACTAGTGCTTAGAAAATCTATTGGAGGCAGAAGCAGTCAAGGGTAGCCTAGGGTTAGGGTTAGGCTTAGGGTACGGCTTAGGGTACGGCTTAGGGTACCAGTTCGGGGAGGGCTTCGGGTACGGCATAGGGTATGGGTTAGGGTTAGGGTTAGGGTTAGTGTTAGGGTTAGGGCTCGGTTTAGGGTATTGTTTAGGATTAGGGTACGTGTTAGGGTTAGGGTAGGGGTTAGGGTTAGGGTACGCATTAGTGTTAGGGTAGTTATTAAACCTATCCCAGTCTCTAGATACCCCTTAGCACGTAAAGGAATATTATTTGGAGGTCCAGCCATGGAGAAGAGTTTAGACACTAGGATAAGATAAGGAACACACCCATTATAAAGAAATCACATTAGGATTCTCTTTTTAAGCTGTTCCTTAAAACACTAGTGCTTAGGAAATCTATTGGAGGCAGAAGCATCCAAGGGTAGCCTAGGGTTAGGGTTAGGCTTAGGGTTAGGCTTAGGGTACGGCTTAGGGTACGGGTTCGGGGAGGGCTTCTGGTACGGCGTAGGGTATGGGTTAGGGTTAGGGTTAGGGTTAGTGTTAGGGTTAGGGCTCGGTTTAGGGTATTGGTTAGGATTAGGGTACGTGTTAGCGATAGGGTAGGGGTTAGGGTTAGGGTACGCATTAGTGTTAGGGTAGTTATTAAACCTAACCCACTCTCTAGATACCCCTTAGCACGTAAAGGAATATTATTTGGAGGTCCAGCCATGGAGAAGAGTTTACACACTAGGATAAGATAATGAACACACCCATTATAAAGAAATCACATTAGGATTCTCATTTTAAGCTGTTCCTTAAAACACTAGTGCTTAGGAAATCTATTGGAGGCAGAAGCAGTCAAGGGTACCCTAGGGTTAGGGTTAGGCTTAGGGTACGGCTTAGGGTACGGTTTAGGGTACGGGTTCGGGGAGGGCTTCGGGTACGGCGTAGGGTATGGGTTAGGGTTAGGGTTAGGGTTAGTGTTAGGGTTAGGGCTCGGTTTAGGGTATTGTTTAGGATTAGTGTACGAGTTAGTGTTAGGGTAGGGGTTAGGGTTAGGGTACGCGTTAGTGTTAGGGTAGTTATTAAACCTATCCCACTCTCTAGATACCCCTCAGCACGTAAAGGAATATAATTTGGAGGTCCAGCCATGGAGAAGAGTTTAGACACTAGGATAAGATAAGGAACACACACATTATAAAGAAATGACATTAGGATTCTCTTTTTAAGTTGTTCCTTAAAACACTAGTGCTTAGGAAATCTATTGGAGGCAGAAGCAGTCAAGGGTAGCCTAGGGTTAGGGTTAGGCTTAGGGTTAGGCTTAGGGTACGGCTTAGGGTACGGGTTCGGTGAGGGATTCGGGTACGGCGTAGGGTATGGCTTAGGGTTAGGGTTAGGGTTAGTGTTAGGGTTAGGGTTCGGTTTAGGGTACGGGTTAGGTTTAGGGTACGTGTTAGGGTTAGGGTAGGGGTTAGGGTTAGGGTACACGTTAGGGTTAGGGTAGTTAGTAAACCTATCCCACTCTCTAGATACACCTTAGCACGTAAAGGAATATTATTTCGGGGTCCAGCCATGGAGAAGAGTTTAGACACTAGGATAAGATAAGGAACACACCCATTATAAAGAAATCACATTAGGATTCTCTTTTTAAGCTGTTCCTTAAAACACTAGTGCTTAGGAAATCTATTGGAGGCAGAAGCAGTCAAGGGTAGCCTAGGGTTAGGGTTAGGCTTAGCGTACGGCTTAGGGTACGGCTTAGGGTACGGGTTCGGGGAGGGCTTCGGGTACGGCGTAGGGTATGGGTTAGGGTTAGGGTTAGGGTTAGTGTTAGGGTTAGGGCTCGGTTTAGGGTATTGTTTAGGATTAGTGTACGAGTTAGTGTTAGGGTAGGGGTTAGGGTTAGGGTACGCGTTAGTGTTAGGGTAGTTATTAAACCTATCCCACTCTCTAGATACCCCTCAGCACGTAAAGGAATATAATTTGGAGGTCCAGCCATGGAGAAGAGTTTAGACACTAGGATAAGATAAGGAACACACACATTATAAAGAAATGACATTAGGATTCTCTTTTTAAGTTGTTCCTTAAAACACTAGTGCTTAGGAAATCTATTGGAGGCAGAAGCAGTCAAGGGTAGCCTAGGGTTAGGGTTAGGCTTAGGGTTAGGCTTAGGGTACGGCTTAGGGTACGGGTTCGGTGAGGGATTCGGGTACGGCGTAGGGTATGGCTTAGGGTTAGGGTTAGGGTTAGTGTTAGGGTTAGGGTTCGGTTTAGGGTACGGGTTAGGTTTAGGGTACGTGTTAGGGTTAGGGTAGGGGTTAGGGTTAGGGTACGCGTTAGGGTTAGGGTAGTTAGTAAACCTATCCCACTCTCTAGATACACCTTAGCACGTAAAGGAATATTATTTCGGGGTCCAGCCATGGAGAAGAGTTTAGACACTAGGATAAGATAAGGAACACACCCATTATAAAGAAATCACATTAGGATTCTCTTTTTAAGCTGTTCCTTAAAACACTAGTGCTTAGGAAATCTATTGGAGGCAGAAGCAGTCAAGGGTAGCCTAGGGTTAGGGTTAGGCTTAGCGTACGGCTTAGGGTACGGCTTAGGGTACGGGTTCGGGGAGGGCTTCGGGTACGGCGTAGGGTATGGGTTAGGGTTAGGGTTAGGGTTAGTGTTAGGGTTAGGGCTCGGTTTAGGGTATTGGTTAGGATTAGGGTACGTGTTAGGGTTAGGGTAGGGGTTAGGGTTAGGGTACGCGTTAGTGTTAGGGTAGTTATTAAACCTATCCCACTCTCTAGATACCCCTTAGCACGTAAAGGAATATTATTTGGAGGTGCAGCCATGGAGAAGAGTTTAGACACTAGGATAAGATAAGGAACACACCCATTATAAAGAAATCACATTAGGATTCTCTTTTTAAGTTGTTCCTTAAAACACTAGTGCTTAGGAAATATATTGGAGGCAGAAGCAGTCAAGGGTAGCCTAGGGTTAGGGTTAGGCTTGGGGTTAGGCTTAGGGGACGGCTTAGGGTACGGGTTCGGGGAGGGGTTCGGGTACGGCGTAGGGTATGGGTTAGGGTTAGGGTTAGGGTTAGTGTTAGGGTTAGGGCTCGGTTTAGGGTAAGGGTTAGGATTAGGGTACGTGTTAGGGTTAGGGTAGGGGTTAGGGTTAGGGTACGCATTAGGGTTAGGGTAGTTATTAAACCTATCCCACTCTCTAGATACACGTTAGCACGTCAAGGAATATTATTTGGTGGTTCAGCCATGGAGAAGAGTTTAGACACTAGGATAAGATAAGGAACACACCCATTATAAAGAAATCACATTAGGATTCTCTTTTTAAGCTGTTCCTTAAAACACTAGTGCTTAGGAAATCTATTGGAGGCAGAAGCAGTCAAGGGTAGCCTAGGGTTAGGCTTAGGCTTAGGGTACGGCTTAGGGTACGGCTTAGGGTACGGGTTCGGGGAGGGCTTCGGGTACGGCGTAGGGTATGGGTTAGGGTTAGGGTTAGGTTTAGTGTTAGGGTTAGGGCTCGGTTTAGGGTACGGGTTAGGATTAGGGTACGTGTTAGCGATAGGGTAGGGTTTAGGGTTAGGGTACGCGTTAGTGTTAGGGTAGTTATTAAACCTAACCCACTCTCTAGATACCCCTTAGCACGTAAAGCAATATTATTTGGAGGTCCAGCCATGGAGAAGAGTTTAGACACTAGGATAAGATAAGGAACACACCCATTATAAAGAAATCACATTAGGATTCTCTTTTTAAGATGTTCCTTAAAACACTAGTGCTTAGGAAATCTATTGGAGGCAGAAGCAGTCAAGGGTAGCCTAGGGTTAGGGTTAGGCTTAGGGTTAGGCTTAGGGTACGGCTTAGGGTACGGGTTCGTGGAGGGCTTCTGGTACGGCGTAGGGTATGGGTTAGGGTTAGGGTTAGGGTTAGTGTTAGGGTTAGGGCTCGGTATAGGGTATTGGTTAGGATTAGGGTACGTGTTAGGGTTAGGGTAGGGTTTAGGGTTAGGGTACGTGTTAGTGTTAGGGTAGTTATTAAACCTAACCCACTCTCTAGATACCCCTTAGCACGTAAAGGAATATTATTTGGAGGTCCAGCCATGGAGAAGAGTTTAGACACTAGGACAAGATAAGGAACACACCCATTATAAAGAAATCACATTAGGATTCTCTTTTTAAGCTGTTCCTTAAAACACTAGTGCTTAGAAAATCTATTGGAGGCAGAAGCAGTCAAGGGTAGCCTAGGGTTAGGGTTAGGCTTAGGGTACGGCTTAGGGTACGGCTTAGGGTACCAGTTCGGGGAGGGCTTCGGGTACGGCATAGGGTATGGGTTAGGGTTAGGGTTAGGGTTAGTGTTAGGGTTAGGGCTCGGTTTAGGGTATTGTTTAGGATTAGGGTACGTGTTAGGGTTAGGGTAGGGGTTAGGGTTAGGGTACGCATTAGTGTTAGGGTAGTTATTAAACCTATCCCAGTCTCTAGATACCCCTTAGCACGTAAAGGAATATTATTTGGAGGTCCAGCCATGGAGAAGAGTTTAGACACTAGGATAAGATAAGGAACACACCCATTATAAAGAAATCACATTAGGATTCTCTTTTTAAGCTGTTCCTTAAAACACTAGTGCTTAGGAAATCTATTGGAGGCAGAAGCATCCAAGGGTAGCCTAGGGTTAGGGTTAGGCTTAGGGTTAGGCTTAGGGTACGGCTTAGGGTACGGGTTCGGGGAGGGCTTCTGGTACGGCGTAGGGTATGGGTTAGGGTTAGGGTTAGGGTTAGTGTTAGGGTTAGGGCTCGGTTTAGGGTATTGGTTAGGATTAGGGTACGTGTTAGCGATAGGGTAGGGGTTAGGGTTAGGGTACGCATTAGTGTTAGGGTAGTTATTAAACCTAACCCACTCTCTAGATACCCCTTAGCACGTAAAGGAATATTATTTGGAGGTCCAGCCATGGAGAAGAGTTTACACACTAGGATAAGATAATGAACACACCCATTATAAAGAAATCACATTAGGATTCTCATTTTAAGCTGTTCCTTAAAACACTAGTGCTTAGGAAATCTATTGGAGGCAGAAGCAGTCAAGGGTACCCTAGGGTTAGGGTTAGGCTTAGGGTACGGCTTAGGGTACGGCTTAGGGTACGGGTTCGGGGAGGGCTTCGGGTACGGCGTAGGGTATGGGTTAGGGTTAGGGTTAGGGTTAGTGTTAGGGTTAGGGCTCGGTTTAGGGTATTGTTTAGGATTAGTGTACGAGTTAGTGTTAGGGTAGGGGTTAGGGTTAGGGTACGCGTTAGTGTTAGGGTAGTTATTAAACCTATCCCACTCTCTAGATACCCCTCAGCACGTAAAGGAATATAATTTGGAGGTCCAGCCATGGAGAAGAGTTTAGACACTAGGATAAGATAAGGAACACACACATTATAAAGAAATGACATTAGGATTCTCTTTTTAAGTTGTTCCTTAAAACACTAGTGCTTAGGAAATCTATTGGAGGCAGAAGCAGTCAAGGGTAGCCTAGGGTTAGGGTTAGGCTTAGGGTTAGGCTTAGGGTACGGCTTAGGGTACGGGTTCGGTGAGGGATTCGGGTACGGCGTAGGGTATGGCTTAGGGTTAGGGTTAGGGTTAGTGTTAGGGTTAGGGTTCGGTTTAGGGTACGGGTTAGGTTTAGGGTACGTGTTAGGGTTAGGGTAGGGGTTAGGGTTAGGGTACACGTTAGGGTTAGGGTAGTTAGTAAACCTATCCCACTCTCTAGATACACCTTAGCACGTAAAGGAATATTATTTCGGGGTCCAGCCATGGAGAAGAGTTTAGACACTAGGATAAGATAAGGAACACACCCATTATAAAGAAATCACATTAGGATTCTCTTTTTAAGCTGTTCCTTAAAACACTAGTGCTTAGGAAATCTATTGGAGGCAGAAGCAGTCAAGGGTAGCCTAGGGTTAGGGTTAGGCTTAGCGTACGGCTTAGGGTACGGCTTAGGGTACGGGTTCGGGGAGGGCTTCGGGTACGGCGTAGGGTATGGGTTAGGGTTAGGGTTAGGGTTAGTGTTAGGGTTAGGGCTCGGTTTAGGGTATTGGTTAGGGTTAGGGTACGTGTTAGGGTTAGGGTAGGGGTTAGGGTTAGGGTACGCGTTAGTGTTAGGGTAGTTATTAAACCTATCCCAGTCTCTAGATACCCCTTAGCACGTAAAGGAATATTATTTGGAGGTCCAGCCATGGAGAAGAGTTTAGACACTAGGATAAGATAAGGAACACACCCATTATAAAGAAATCACATTAGGATTCTCTTTTTAAGCTGTTCCTTAAAACACTAGTGCTTAGGAAATCTATTGGAGGCAGAAGCAGTCAAGGGTAGCCTAGGGTTAGGTTTAGGCTTAGGGTTAGGCTTAGGGTACGGCTTAGGGTACGGGTTGGGTGAGGGCTTCAGGTACGGCGTAGGGTATGGGTTAGGGTTAGGGTTAGGGTTAGTGTTAGGGTTAGGGCTCGGTATAGGGTATTGGTTAGGATTAGGGTACGTGTTAGGGTTAGGGTAGGGTTTAGGGTTAGGGTACACGTTAGTGTTAGGGTAGTTATTAAACCTAACCCACTCTCTAGATACCCCTTAGCACGTAAAGGAATATTATTTGGAGGTCCAGCCGTGGAGAAGAGTTTAGACACTAGGACAAGATAAGGAACACACCCATTATAAAGAAATCACATTAGGATTCTCTTTTTAAGCTGTTCCTTAAAACACTAGTGCTTAGGAAATCTATTGGAGGCAGAAGCATCCAAGGGTAGCCTAAGGTTAGGGTTAGGCTTAGGGTTAGGCTTAGGGTACGGCTTAGGGTACGGGTACGGGGAGGGCTTCTGGTACGGCGTAGGGTATGGGTTAGGGTTAGGGTTAGGGTTAGTGTTAGGGTTAGGGCTCGGTTTAGGGTATTGGTTAGGATTAGGGTACGTGTTAGCGATAGGGTAGGGGTTAGGGTTAGGGTACGCATTAGTGTTAGGGTAGTTATTAAACCTAACCCACTCTCTAGATACCCCTTAGCACGTACAGGAATATTATTTGGAGGTCCAGCTATGGAGAAGAGTTTACACACTAGGATAAGATAAGGAACACACCCATTATAAAGAAATCACATTAGGATTCTCTTTTTAAGCTGTTCCTTAAAACACTAGTGTTTAGGAAATCTATTGGAGGCAGAAGCAGTCAAGGGTAGCCTAGGGTTAGGGTTAGGCTTAGGGTACGGCTTAGGGTACGGCTTAGGGTACGGGTTCGGGGAGGGCTTCGGGTACGGCGTAGGGTATGGGTTAGGGTTAGGGTTAGGGTTAGTGCTCGGTTTAGGGTATTGTTTAGGATTAGGGTACGAGTTAGTGTTAGGGTAGGGGTTAGGGTTAGGGTACGCGTTAGTGTTAGGGTAGTTATTAAACCTATCCCACTCTCTAGATACCCCTCAGCACGTAAAGGAATATTATTTGGAGGTCCAGCCATGGAGAAGAGTTTAGACACTAGGATAAGATAAGGAACACACACATTATAAAGAAATGACATTAGGATTCTCTTTTTAAGTTGTTCCTTAAAACACTAGTGCTTAGGAAATCTATTGGAGGCAGAAGCAGTCAAGGGTAGCCTAGGGTTAGGGTTAGGCTTAGGGTTAGGCTTAGGGTACGGCTTAGGGTACGGGTTCGGTGAGGGATTCGGGTACGGCGTAGGGTATGGCTTAGGGTTAGGGTTAGGGTTAGTGTTAGGGTTAGGGTTCGGTTTAGGGTACGGGTTAGGATTAGGGTACGTGTTAGGGTTAGGGTAGGGGTTAGGGTTAGGGTACGCGTTAGGGTTAGGGTAGTTATTAAACCTATCCCACTCTCTAGATACACCTTAGCACGTCAAGGAATATTATTAGGCGGTCCAGCCATGGAGAAGAGTTTAGACACTAGGATAAGATAAGGAACACACCCATTATAAAGAAATCACATTAGGATTCTCTTTTTAAGCTGTTCCTTAAAACACTAGTGCTTAGGAAATCTATTGGAGGCAGAAGCAGTCAAGGGTAGCCTAGGGTTAGGGTTAGGCTTAGGGTACGGCTTAGGGTACGGCTTAGGGTACGGTTTCGGGGAGGGCTTCGGGTACGGCGTAGGGTATGGGTTAGGGTTAGGGTTAGGGTTAGTGTTAGGGTCAGGGCTCGGTTTAGGGTACGGGTTAGGATTAGGGTACGTGTTAGGGTTAGGGTAGGGGTTAAGGTTAGGGTACGCGTTAGGGTTAGGGTAGTTATTAAACCTATCCCACTCTCTAGATACCCCTTAGCACGTAAAGGAATATTATTTGGGGGTCCAGCCATGGAGAAGAGTTTAGACAATAGGATAAGATAAGGAACACACCCATTATAAAGAAATCACATTAGGATTCTCTTTTTAAGCTGTTCCTTAAAACACTAGTGCTTAGGAAATCTATTGGAGGGAGAAGCAGTCAAGGGTAGCCTAGGGTTAGGGTTAGGCTTAGGGTACGGCTTAGGGTACGGCTTAGGGTACGGGTTCGGGGAGGGTTTAGGATACGGCGTAGGGTATGGGTTAGGGTTAGGGTTAGGGTTAGTGTTAGGGTTAGGGTTCGGTTTAGGGTACGGGTTAGGATTAGGGTACATGTTAGGGTTAGGGTAGGGGTTAGGGTTAGGGTACGCGTTAGGGTTAGGGTAGTTATTAAACCTATCCCACTCTCTAGATACCCCTTAGCACGTAAAGGAATATTATTTGGGGGTCCAGCCATCGAGAAGAGTTTAGACACTAGGATAAGATAAGGAACACACCCATTATAAAGAAATCACATTAGGATTCTCTTTTTAAGCTGTTCCTTAAAACACTAGTGCTTAGGAAATCTATTGGAGGCAGAAGCAGTCAAGGGTAGCCTAGGGTTAGGCTTAGGCTTAGGGTACGGCTTAGGGTACGGCTTAGGGTACGGGTTCGGGGAGGTCTTCGGGTATGGCGTAGGTTATGGGTTACGGTTAGGGTTAGGGTTAGTGTTACTGTTAGGGCTCGTTTTAGGGTATTGGTTAGGATTAGGGTACGTGTTAGTGTTAGGGTAGGGGTTAGGGTTAGGGTACGCGTTAGTGTTCGGGTAGTTATTAAACCTATCCCACTCTCTAGATACCCCTTAGCACGTAAAGGAATATTATTTGGAGGTCCAGCCATGGAGAAGAGTTTAGACACTAGGATAAGATAAGGAACACACCCATTATAAAGAAATCACATTAGGATTCTCTTTTTAAGCTGTTCCTTAAAACACTAGTGCTTAGGAAATCTATTGGAGGCAGAAGCAGTCAAGGGTAGCCTAGGTTTAGGGTTAGGATTAGGGTTAGGCTTAGGGTACGGCTTAGGGTACGGGTTCGGGGAGGGCTTCTGGTACGGCGTAGGGTATGGGTTAGGGTTAGGGTTAGGGTTAGTGATAGGGTTAGGGCTCGGTTTAGGGTATTGGTTAGGATTAGGGTACGTGTTAGCGATAGGGTAGGGTTTAGGGTTAGGGTACGCGTTAGTGTTAGGGTAGTTATTAAACCTAACCCACTCTCTAGATACCCTTTAGCACGTAAAGGAATATTATTTGGAGGTCCAGCCATGGAGAAGAGTTTAGACACTAGGATAAGATAAGGAACACACCCTTTATAAAGAAATCACATTAGTATTCTCTTTTTAAGCTGTTCCTTAAAACACTAGTGCTTAGGAAATCTATTGGAGGCAGAAGCAGTCAAGGGTAGCCTAGGGTTAGGGTTAGGCTTAGGGTTAGGCTTAGGGTACGGGTTCGTGTAGGGCTTCTGGTACGGCGTAGGGTATGGTTTAGGGTTAGGGTTAGGGTTAGTGTTAGGGTTAGGGCTCGGTATAGGGTATTGGTTAGGATTAGGGTACGTGTTAGGGTTAGGGTAGGGTTTAGGGTTAGGGTACGCGTTAGTGTTAGGGTAGTTATTAAACCTAACCCACTCTCTAGATACCCCTTAGCACGTAAAGGAATATTATTTGGAGGTCCAGCCATGGAGAAGAGTTTAGACACTAGGATAAGATAAGGAACACACCCATTATAAAGAAATCACATTAGGATTCTCTTTTTAAGCTGTTCCTTAAAACACTAGTGCTTAGAAAATCTATTGGAGGCAGAAGCAGTCAAGGGTAGCCTAGGGTTAGGGTTAGGCTTAGGGTACGGCTTAGGGTACGGCTTAGGGTACCGGTTCGGGGAGGGCTTCGGGTACGGCGTAGGGTATGGGTTAGGGTTAGGGTTAGGGTTAGTGTTAGGGTTAGGGCTCGGTTTAGGGTATTGGTTAGGATTAGGGTACGTGTTAGGGTTAGGGTAGGGGTTAGGGTTAGGGTACGCGTTAGTGTTAGGGTAGTTATTAAACCTATCCCAGTCTCTAGATACCCCTTAGCACGTAAAGGAATATTATTTGGAGGTCCAGCCATGGAGAAGAGTTTAGACACTAGGATAAGATAAGGAACACACCCATTATAAAGAAATCACATTAGGATTCTCTTTTTAAGCTGTTCCTTAAAACACTAGTGCTTAGGAAATCTATTGGAGGCAGAAGCAGTCAAGGGTAGCCTAGGGTTAGGGTTAGGCTTAGGGTACGGCTTAGGGTACGGCTTAGGGTACGGGTTCGGGGAGGGCTTCGGGTACGGCGTAGGGTATGGGTTAGGGTTAGGGTTAGGGTTAGTGTTAGGGTTAGGGCTCGGTTTAGGGTATTGGTTAGGATTAAGGTACGTGTTATGGTTAGGGTAGGGGTTAGGGTTAGGGTACGCGTTAGTGTTAGGGTAGTTATTAAACCTATCCCACTCTCTAGATACCCCTTAGCACATAAAGGAATATTATTTGGAGGTCCAGCCATGGAGAAGAGTTTAGACACTAGGATAAGATAAGGAACACACCCATTATAAAGAAATCACATTAGGATTCTCTTTTTAAGCTGTTCCTTAAAACACTAGTGCTTAGGAAATCTATTGGAGGCAGAAGCATCCAAGGGTAGCCTAGGGTTAGGGTTAGGCTTAGGGTTAGGCTTAGGGTACGGCTTAGGGTACGGGTTCGGGGAGGGCTTCTGGTACGGCGTAGGGTATGGGTTAGGGTTAGGGTTAGGGTTAGTGTTAGGGTTAGGGCTCGGTATAGGGTATTGGTTAGGATTAGGGTACGTGTTAGGGTTAGGGTAGGGTTTAGGGTTAGGGTACGCGTTAGTGTTAGGGTAGTTATTAAACCTAACCCACTCTCTAGATACCCCTTAGCACGTAAAGGAATATTATTTGGAGGTTCAGCCATGGAGAAGAGTTTAGACACTAGCATAAGATAAGGAACACACCCATTATAAAGAAATCACATTAGGATTCTCTTTTTAAGCTGTTCCTTAAAACACTAGTGCTTAGAAAATCTATTGGAGACAGAAGCAGTCAAGGGTAGCCTAGGGTTAGGGTTAGGCTTAGGGTACGGCTTAGGGTACGGCTTAGGGTACCGGTTCGGGGAGGGCTTCGGGTACGGTGTAGGGTATGGGTTAGGGTTACGGTTAGGGTTAGTGTTAGGGTTAGGGCTCGGTTTAGGGTATTGGTTAGGATTAGGGTACGTGTTAGGGTTAGGGTAGGGGTTAGGGTTAGGGTACGCGTTTGTGTTAGGGTAGTTATTAAAGCTATCCCACTCTCTAGATACCCCTTAGCACGTAAAGGAATATTATTTGGAGGTCCAGCCATGGAGAAGAATTTAGACACTAGGATAAGATAAGGAACACACCCATTATAAAGAAATCACATTAGGATTCTCTTTTTAAGCTGTTCCTTAAAACACTACTGCTTAAGAAATCTATTGGAGGCAGAAGCATTCAAGGGTAGCCTACGTTTAGGGTTAGGCTTAGGGTACGGCTTAGGGTACGGGTTCGGGGAGGGCTTCTGGTACGGCGTAGGGTATGGGTTAGGGTTAGGGTTAGGGTTAGTGTTAGGGTTAGGGCTCGGTTTAGGGTATTGGTTAGGATTAGGGTACGTGTTAGCGATAGGGTAGGGGTTAGGGTTAGGGTACGCATTAGTGTTAGGGTAGTTATTAAACCTAACCCACTCTCTAGATACCCCTTAGCACGTAAAGGAATATTATTTGGAGGTCCAGCCATGGAGAAGAGTTTACACACTAGGATAAGATAATGAACACACCCATTATAAAGAAATCACATTAGGATTCTCATTTTAAGCTGTTCCTTAAAACACTAGTGCTTAGGAAATCTATTGGAGGCAGAAGCAGTCAAGGGTACCCTAGGGTTAGGGTTAGGCTTAGGGTACGGCTTAGGGTACGGCTTAGGGTACGGGTTCGGGGAGGGCTTCGGGTACGGCGTAGGGTATGGGTTAGGGTTAGGGTTAGGGTTAGTGTTAGGGTTAGGGCTCGGTTTAGGGTATTGTTTAGGATTAGTGTACGAGTTAGTGTTAGGGTAGGGGTTAGGGTTAGGGTACGCGTTAGTGTTAGGGTAGTTATTAAACCTATCCCACTCTCTAGATACCCCTCAGCACGTAAAGGAATATTATTTGGAGGTCCAGCCATGGAGAAGAGTTTAGACACTAGGATAAGATAAGGAACACACACATTATAAAGAAATGACATTAGGATTCTCTTTTTAAGTTGTTCCTTAAAACACTAGTGCTTAGGAAATCTATTGGAGGCAGAAGCAGTCAAGGGTAGCCTAGGGTTAGGTTAGGCTTAGGGTTAGGCTTAGGGTACGGCTTAGGGTACGGGTTCGGGGAGGGATTCGGGTACGGCGTAGGGTATGGCTTAGGGTTAGGGTTAGGGTTAGTGTTAGGGTTAGGGTTCGGTTTAGGATACGGGTTAGGATTAGGGTACGTGTTAGGGTTAGGGTAGGGGTTAGGGTTAGGGTACGCGTTAGGGTTAGGGTAGTTAGTAAACCTATCCCACTCTCTAGATACACCTTAGCACGTAAAGGAATATTATTTCGGGGTCCAGCCATGGAGAAGAGTTTAGACACTAGGATAAGATAAGGAACACACCCATTATAAAGAAATCACATTAGGATTCTCTTTTTAAGCTGTTCCTTAAAACACTAGTGCTTAGGAAATCTATTGGAGGCAGAAGCAGTCAAGGGTAGCCTAGGGTTAGGGTTAGGCTTAGCGTACGGCTTAGGGTACGGCTTAGGGTACGGGTTCGGGGAGGGCTTCGGGTACGGCGTAGGGTATGGGTTAGGGTTAGGGTTAGGGTTAGTGTTAGGGTTAGGGCTCGGTTTAGGTTATTGGTTAGGATTAGGGTACGTGTTAGGGTTAGGGTAGGGGTTAGGGTTAGGGTACGCGTTAGTGTTAGGGTAGTTATTAAACCTATCCCACTCTCTAGATACCCCTTAGCACGTAAAGGAATATTATTTGGAGGTGCAGCCATGGAGAAGAGTTTAGGCACTAGGATAAGATAAGGAACACACCCATTATAAAGAAATCACATTAGGATTCTCTTTTTAAGTTGTTCCTTAAAACACTAGTGCTTAGGAAATATATTGGAGGCAGAAGCAGTCAAGGGTAGCCTAGGGTTAGGTTTAGGCTTAGAGTACGGCTTAGGGTACAGCTTAGGGTAAGGGTTCGGGGAGGGCTTCGGGTACGGCGTAGGGTATGGGTTAGGGTTAGGGTTAGGGTTAGTGTTAGGTTTAGGGCTTGGTTTAGGGTACGGGTTAGGATTAGGGTACGTGTTAGGGTTAGGGTAAGGGTTAGGGTTAGGGTACGCGTTAGTGTTAGGGTAGTTATTAAACCTATCCCATTCTCTAGATACCCCTCAGCACGTAAAGGAATATTATTTGGAGGTCCAGCCATGGAGAAGAGTTTAGACACTAGGATAAGATAAGGAACACACACATTATAAAGAAATGACATTAGGATTCTCTTTTTAAGTTGTTCCTTAAAACACTAGTGCTTAGGAAATCTATTGGAGGCAGAAGCAGTCAAGGGTAGCCTAGGGTTAGGGTTAGGCTTAGGGTTAGGCTTAGGGTACGGCTTAGGGTACGGGTTCGGTGAGGGATTCGGGTACGGCGTAGGGTATGGCTTAGGGTTAGGTTTAGGGTTAGTGTTAGGGTTAGGGTTCGGTTTAGGGTACGGGTTAGGATTAGGGTACGTGTTAGGGTTAGGGTAGGGGTTAGGGTTAGGGTACGCGTTAGGGTTAGGGTAGTTAGTAAACCTATCCCACTCTCTAGATACACCTTAGCACGTAAAGGAATATTATTTCGGGGTCCAGCCATGGAGAAGAGTTTAGACACTAGGATAAGATAAGGAACACACCCATTATAAAGAAATCACATTAGGATTCTCTTTTTAAGCTGTTCCTTAAAACACTAGTGCTTAGGAAATCTATTGGAGGCAGAAGCAGTCAAGGGTAGCCTAGGGTTAGGGTTAGGCTTAGCGTACTGCTTAGGGTACGGCTTAGGGTACGGGTTCGGGGAGGGCTTCGGGTACGGCGTAGGGTATGGGTTAGGGTTAGGGTTAGGGTTAGTGTTAGGGTTAGGGCTCGGTATAGGGTATTGGTTAGGATTAGGGTACGTGTTAGGGTTAGGGTAGGGTTTAGGGTTAGGGTACGCGTTAGTGTTAGGGTAGTTATTAAACCTAACCCACTCTCTAGATACCCCTTAGCACGTAAAGGAATATTATTTGGAGGTTCAGCCATGGAGAAGAGTTTAGACACTAGCATAAGATAAGGAACACACCCATTATAAAGAAATCACATTAGGATTCTCTTTTTAAGCTGTTCCTTAAAACGCTAGTGCTTAGAAAATCTATTGGAGACAGAAGCAGTCAAGGGTAGCCTAGGGTTAGGGTTAGGCTTAGGGTACGGCTTAGGGTACGGCTTAGGGTACCGGTTCGGGGAGGGCTTCGGGTACGGCGTAGGGTATGGGTTAGGGTTACGGTTAGGGTTAGTGTTAGGGTTAGGGCTCGGTTTAGGGTATTGGTTAGGATTAGGGTACGTGTTAGGGTTAGGGTAGGGGTTAGGGTTAGGGTACGCGTTAGTGTTAGGGTAGTTATTAAAGCTATCCCACTCTCTAGATACCCCTTAGCACGTAAAGGAATATTATTTGGAGGTCCAGCCATGGAGAAGAATTTAGACACTAGGATAAGATAAGGAACACACCCATTATAAAGAAATCACATTAGGATTCTCTTTTTAAGCTGTTCCTTAAAACACTACTGCTTAAGAAATCTATTGGAGGCAGAAGCATTCAAGGGTAGCCTACGTTTAGGGTTAGGCTTAGGGTACGGCTTAGGGTACGGGTTCGGGGAGGGCTTCTGGTACGGCGTAGGGTATGGGTTAGGGTTAGGGTTAGGGTTAGTGTTAGGGTTAGGGCTCGGTTTAGGGTACGGGTTAGGATTAGGGTACGTGTTAGCGATAGGGTAGGGTTTAGGGTTAGGGTACGCGTTAGTGTTAGGGTAGTTATTAAACCTAACCCACTCTCTAGATACCCCTTAGCACGTAAAGGAATATTATTTGGAGGTCCAGCCATGGAGAAGAGTTTAGACACTAGGATAAGATAAGGAACACACCCATTATAAAGAAATCACATTAGGATTCTCTTTTTAAGCTGTTCCTTAAAACACTAGTGCTTAGGAAATCTATTGGAGGCAGAAGCAGTCAAGGGTAGCCTAGGGTTAGGGTTAGGCTTAGGGTTAGGCTTAGGGTACGGCTTAGGGTACGGGTACGTGGAGGGCTTCTGGTACGGCGTAGTGTATGGGTTAGGGTTAGGGTTAGGGTTAGTGTTAGGGTTAGGGCTCGGTATGGGGTATTGGTTAGTATTAGGGTACGTGTTAGGGTTAGGGTAGGGTTTAGGGTTAGGGTACACGTTAGTGTTAGGGTAGTTATTAAACCTAACCCACTCTCTAGATACCCCTTAGCACGTAAAGGAATATTATTTGGAGGTCCAGCCGTGGAGAAGAGTTTAGACACTAGGACAAGATAAGGAACACACCCATTATAAAGAAATCACATTAGGATTCTCTTTTTAAGCTGTTCGTTAAAACACTAGTGCTTAGAAAATCTATTGGAGGCAGAAGCAGTCAAGGGTAGCCTAGGGTTAGTGTTAGGCTTAGGGTACGGCTTAGGGTACGGCTTAGGGTACCGGTTCGGGGGGGGCTTCGGGTACGGCGTAGGGTATGGGTTAGGGTTAGCGTTAGGGTTAGTGTTAGGGTTAGGGCTCGGTTTAGGGTATTGGTTAGGATTAGGGTACGTGTTAGGGTTAGGGTAGGGGTTAGGGATAGGGTACGCGTTAGTGTTAGGGTAGTTATTAAACCTATCCCAGTCTCTAGATACCCCTTAGCACGTAAAGGAATATTATTTGGAGGTCCAGCCATGGAGAAGAGTTTAGACACTAGGATAAGATAAGGAACACACCCATTATAAAGAAATCACATTAGGATTCTCTTTTTAAGCTGTTCCTTAAAACACTAGTGCTTAGGAAATCTATTGGAGGCAGAAGCAGTCAAGAGTAGCCTAGGGGTAGGGTTAGGCTTAGGGTACGGCTTAGGGTACGGCTTAGGGTACGGGTTTGGGGAGGGCTTCGGGTACGGCGTAGGGTATGGGTTAGGGTTAGGGTTAGGGTTGGTGTTAGGGTTAGGGCTCGGTTTAGGGTATTGGTTAGGATTAAGGTACGTGTTATGGTTAGGGTAGGGGTTAGGGTTAGGGTACGCATTAGTGTTAGGGTAGTTATTAAACCTATCCCATTCTCTAGATACCCCTTAGCACATAAAGGAATATTATTTGGAGGTCCAGCCATGGAGAAGAGTTTAGACACTAGGATAAGATAAGGAACACACCCATTATAAAGAAATCACATTATGATTCTCTTTTTAAGCTGTTCCTTAAAACACTAGTGCTTAGGAAATCTATTGGAGGCAGAAGCATCCAAGGGTAGCCTAAGGTTAGGGTTAGGCTTAGGGTTAGGCTTAGGGTACGGCTTAGGGTACGGGTACGGGGAGGGCTTTTGGTACGGCGTAGGGTATGGGTTAGGGTTAGGGTTAGGGTTAGTGTTAGGGTTAGGGCTCGGTTTAGGGTATTGGTTAGGATTAGGGTACGTGTTAGCGATAGGGTAGGGGTTAGGGTTAGGGTACGCATTAGTGTTAGGGTAGTTATTAAACCTAACCCACTCTCTAGATACCCCTTAGCACGTACAGGAATATTATTTGGAGGTCCAGCTATGGAGAAGAGTTTACACACTAGGATAAGATAAGGAACACACCCATTATAAAGAAATCACATTAGGATTCTCTTTTTAAGCTGTTCCTTAAAACACTAGTGTTTAGGAAATCTATTGGAGGCAGAAGCAGTCAAGGGTAGCCTAGGGTTAGGGTTAGGCTTAGGGTACGGCTTAGGGTACGGCTTAGGGTACGGGTTCGGGGAGGGCTTCGGGTACGGCGTAGGGTATGGGTTAGGGTTAGGGTTAGGGTTAGTGCTCGGTTTAGGGTATTGTTTAGGATTAGGGTACGAGTTAGTGTTAGGGTAGGGGTTAGGGTTAGGGTACGCGTTAGTGTTAGGGTAGTTATTAAACCTATCCCACTCTCTAGATACCCCTCAGCACGTAAAGGAATATTATTTGGAGGTCCAGCCATGGAGAAGAGTTTAGACACTAGGATAAGATAAGGAACACACACATTATAAAGAAATGACATTAGGATTCTCTTTTTAAGCTGTTCCTTAAAACACTAGTGCTTAGGAAATCTATTGGAGGCAGAAGCAGTCAAGGGTAGCCTAGGGTTAGGGTTAGGCTTAGGGTTAGGCTTAGGGTACGGCTTAGGGTACGGGTTCGGTGAGGGATTCGGGTACGGCGTAGGGTATGGCTTAGGGTTAGGGTTAGGGTTAGTGTTAGGGTTAGGGTTCGGTTTAGGGTACGGGTTAGGATTAGGGTACGTGTTAGGGTTAGGGTAGGGGTTAGGGTTAGGGTACGCGTTAGGGTTAGGGTAGTTATTAAACCTATCCCACTCTCTAGATACACCTTAGCACGTCAAGGAATATTATTAGGCGGTCCAGCCATGGAGAAGAGTTTAGACACTAGGATAAGATAAGGAACACACCCATTATAAAGAAATCACATTAGGATTCTCTTTTTAAGCTGTTCCTTAAAACACTAGTGCTTAGGAAATCTATTGGAGGCAGAAGCAGTCAAGGGTAGCCTAGGGTTAGGGTTAGGCTTAGGGTACGGCTTAGGGTACGGCTTAGGGTACGGTTTCGGGGAGGGCTTCGGGTACGGCGTAGGGTATGGGTTAGGGTTAGGGTTAGGGTTAGTGTTAGGGTCAGGGCTCGGTTTAGGGTACGGGTTAGGATTAGGGTACGTGTTAGGGTTAGGGTAGGGGTTAAGGTTAGGGTACGCGTTAGGGTTAGGGTAGTTATTAAAACTATCCCACTCTCTAGATACCCCTTAGCACGTAAAGGAATATTATTTGGGGGTCCAGCCATGGAGAAGAGTTTAGACAATAGGATAAGATAAGGAACACACCCATTATAAAGAAATCACATTAGGATTCTCTTTTTAAGCTGTTCCTTAAAACACTAGTGCTTAGGAAATCTATTGGAGGGAGAAGCAGTCAAGGGTAGCCTAGGGTTAGGGTTAGGCTTAGGGTACGGCTTAGGGTACGGCTTAGGGTACGGGTTCGGGGAGGGTTTCGGATACGGCGTAGGGTATGGGTTAGGGTTAGGGTTAGGGTTAGTGTTAGGGTTAGGGTTCGGTTTAGGGTACGGGTTAGGATTAGGGTACATGTTAGGGTTAGGGTAGGGGTTAGGGTTAGGGTACGCGTTAGGGTTAGGGTAGTTATTAAACCTATCCCACTCTCTAGATACACCTTAGCACGTAAAGGAATATTATTTGGGGGTCCAGCCATCGAGAAGAGTTTAGACACTAGGATAAGATAAGGAACACACCCATTATAAAGAAATCACATTAGGATTCTCTTTTTAAGCTGTTCCTTAAAACACTACTGCTTAAGAAATCTATTGGAGGCAGAAGCATTCAAGGGTAGCCTACGTTTAGGGTTAGGCTTAGGGTACGGCTTAGGGTACGGGTTCGGGGAGGGCTTCTGGTACGGCGTAGGGTATGGGTTAGGGTTAGGGTTAGGGTTAGTGTTAGGGTTAGGGCTCGGTTTAGGGTATTGGTTAGGATTAGGGTACGTGTTAGCGATAGGGTAGGGGTTAGGGTTAGGGTACGCATTAGTGTTAGGGTAGTTATTAAACCTAACCCACTCTCTAGATACCCCTTAGCACGTAAAGGAATATTATTTGGAGGTCCAGCCATGGAGAAGAGTTTACACACTAGGATAAGATAATGAACACACCCATTATAAAGAAATCACATTAGGATTCTCATTTTAAGCTGTTCCTTAAAACACTAGTGCTTAGGAAATCTATTGGAGGCAGAAGCAGTCAAGGGTACCCTAGGGTTAGGGTTAGGCTTAGGGTACGGCTTAGGGTACGGCTTAGGGTACGGGTTCGGGGAGGGCTTCGGGTACGGCGTAGGGTATGGGTTAGGGTTAGGGTTAGGGTTAGTGTTAGGGTTAGGGCTCGGTTTAGGGTATTGTTTAGGATTAGTGTACGAGTTAGTGTTAGGGTAGGGGTTAGGGTTAGGGTACGCGTTAGTGTTAGGGTAGTTATTAAACCTATCCCACTCTCTAGATACCCCTCAGCACGTAAAGGAATATTATTTGGAGGTCCAGCCATGGAGAAGAGTTTAGACACTAGGATAAGATAAGGAACACACACATTATAAAGAAATGACATTAGGATTCTCTTTTTAAGTTGTTCCTTAAAACACTAGTGCTTAGGAAATCTATTGGAGGCAGAAGCAGTCAAGGGTAGCCTAGGGTTAGGTTAGGCTTAGGGTTAGGCTTAGGGTACGGCTTAGGGTACGGGTTCGGGGAGGGATTCGGGTACGGCGTAGGGTATGGCTTAGGGTTAGGGTTAGGGTTAGTGTTAGGGTTAGGGTTCGGTTTAGGATACGGGTTAGGATTAGGGTACGTGTTAGGGTTAGGGTAGGGGTTAGGGTTAGGGTACGCGTTAGGGTTAGGGTAGTTAGTAAACCTATCCCACTCTCTAGATACACCTTAGCACGTAAAGGAATATTATTTCGGGGTCCAGCCATGGAGAAGAGTTTAGACACTAGGATAAGATAAGGAACACACCCATTATAAAGAAATCACATTAGGATTCTCTTTTTAAGCTGTTCCTTAAAACACTAGTGCTTAGGAAATCTATTGGAGGCAGAAGCAGTCAAGGGTAGCCTAGGGTTAGGGTTAGGCTTAGCGTACGGCTTAGGGTACGGCTTAGGGTACGGGTTCGGGGAGGGCTTCGGGTACGGCGTAGGGTATGGGTTAGGGTTAGGGTTAGGGTTAGTGTTAGGGTTAGGGCTCGGTTTAGGTTATTGGTTAGGATTAGGGTACGTGTTAGGGTTAGGGTAGGGGTTAGGGTTAGGGTACGCGTTAGTGTTAGGGTAGTTATTAAACCTATCCCACTCTCTAGATACCCCTTAGCACGTAAAGGAATATTATTTGGAGGTGCAGCCATGGAGAAGAGTTTAGGCACTAGGATAAGATAAGGAACACACCCATTATAAAGAAATCACATTAGGATTCTCTTTTTAAGTTGTTCCTTAAAACACTAGTGCTTAGGAAATATATTGGAGGCAGAAGCAGTCAAGGGTAGCCTAGGGTTAGGTTTAGGCTTAGAGTACGGCTTAGGGTACAGCTTAGGGTAAGGGTTCGGGGAGGGCTTCGGGTACGGCGTAGGGTATGGGTTAGGGTTAGGTTTAGGGTTAGTGTTAGGGTTAGGGCTCGGTTTAGGGTATTGGTTAGGATTAGGGTACGTGTTAGGGTTAGGGTAGGGGATAGGGTTAGGGTACGCGTTAGTGTTAGGGTAGTTATTAAACCTATCCCAGTCTCTAGATACCCCTTAGCACGTAAAGGAATATTATTTGGAGGTCCAGCCATGGAGAAGAGTTTAGACACTAGGATAAGATAAGGAACACACCCATTATAAAGAAATCACATTAGGATTCTCTTTTTAAGCTGTTCCTTAAAACACTAGTGCTTAGGAAATCTATTGGAGGCAGAAGCAGTCAAGGGTAGCCTAGGGTTAGGTTTAGGCTTAGGGTTAGGTTTAGGGTACGGCTTATGGTACGGGTTCGGTGAGGGCTTCGGGTACGGCGTAGGGTATGGGTTAGGGTTAGGGTTAGGGTTAGTGTTAGGGTTAGGGCTCGGTTTAGGGTACGGGTTAGGATTAGGGTACGTGTTAGGGTTAGGGTAGGGGATAGGGTTAGGGTACGCGTTAGGGTTAGGGTAGTTATTAAACCTATCCCACTCTCTAGATACCCCTTAGCACGTAAAGGAATATTATTTGGAGGTCCAGCCATGGAGAAGAGTTTAGACACTAGGATAAGATAAGGAACACACCCATTATAAAGAAATCACATTAGGATTCTCTTTTTAAGCTGTTCCTTAAAACACTAGTGCTTAGGAAATCTATTGGAGGCAGAAGCAGTCAAGGGTAGCCTAGGGTTAGGGTTAGGCTTAGGGTACGGCTTAGGGTACGGCTTAGGGTACGGGTTTGGGGAGGGCTTCGTGTACGGCTTAGGGTATGGGTTAGGGTTAGGGTTAGGGTTAGTGTTAGGGTTAGGGCTCGGCTTAGGGTATTGCTTAGGGTTAGGGTACGTGTTAGGGTTAGGGTAGGGGTTAGGGTTAGGATACGCGTTAGTGTTAGGGTAGTTATTAAACCTATCCCAATCTCTAGATACCCCTTAGCACGTAAATGAATATTATTTGGAGGTCCAGCCATGGAGAAGAGTTTAGACACTAGGATAAGATAAGGAACACACCCATTATAAAGAAATCACATTAGGATTCTCTTTTTAAGCTGTTCCTTAAAACACTAGTGCTTAGGAAATCTATTGGAGGCAGAAGCAGTCAAGGGTAGCCTAGGTTTAGGGTTAGGATTAGGGTTAGGCTTAGGGTACGGCTTAGGGTACGGGTTCGGGGAGGGCTTCTGGTACGGCGTAGGGTATGGGTTAGGGTTAGGGTTAGGGTTAGTGATAGGGTTAGGGCTCGGTTTAGGGTATTGGTTAGGATTAGGGTACGTGTTAGCGATAGGGTAGGGTTTAGGGTTAGGGTACGCGTTAGTGTTAGGGTAGTTATTAAACCTAACCCACTCTCTAGATACCCTTTAGCACGTAAAGGAATATTATTTGGAGGTCCAGCCATGGAGAAGAGTTTAGACACTAGGATAAGATAAGGAACACACCCTTTATAAAGAAATCACATTAGTATTCTCTTTTTAAGCTGTTCCTTAAAACACTAGTGCTTAGGAAATCTATTGGAGGCAGAAGCAGTCAAGGGTAGCCTAGGGTTAGGGTTAGGCTTAGGGTTAGGCTTAGGGTACGGCTTAGGGTACGGGTTCGTGGAGGGCTTCTGGTACGGCGTAGGGTATGGTTTAGGGTTAGGGTTAGGGTTAGTGTTAGGGTTAGGGCTCGGTATAGGGTATTGGTTAGGATTAGGGTACGTGTTAGGGTTAGGGTAGGGTTTAGGGTTAGGGTACGCGTTAGTGTTAGGGTAGTTATTAAACCTAACCCACTCTCTAGATACCCCTTAGCACGTAAAGGAATATTATTTGGAGGTCCAGCCATGGAGAAGAGTTTAGACACTAGGATAAGATAAGGAACACACCCATTATAAAGAAATCACATTAGGATTCTCTTTTTAAGCTGTTCCTTAAAACACTAGTGCTTAGAAAATCTATTGGAGGCAGAAGCAGTCAAGGGTAGCCTAGGGTTAGGGTTAGGCTTAGGGTACGGCTTAGGGTACGGCTTAGGGTACCGGTTCGGGGAGGGCTTCGGGTACGGCGTAGGGTATGGGTTAGGGTTAGGGTTAGGGTTAGTGTTAGGGTTAGGGCTCGGTTTAGGGTATTGGTTAGGATTAGGGTACGTGTTAGGGTTAGGGTAGGGGTTAGGGTTAGGGTACGCGTTAGTGTTAGGGTAGTTATTAAACCTATCCCAGTCTCTAGATACCCCTTAGCACGTAAAGGAATATTATTTGGAGGTCCAGCCATGGAGAAGAGTTTAGACACTAGGATAAGATAAGGAACACACCCATTATAAAGAAATCACATTAGGATTCTCTTTTTAAGCTGTTCCTTAAAACACTAGTGCTTAGGAAATCTATTGGAGGCAGAAGCAGTCAAGGGTAGCCTAGGGTTAGGGTTAGGCTTAGGGTACGGCTTAGGGTACGGCTTAGGGTACGGGTTCGGGGAGGGCTTCGGGTACGGCGTAGGGTATGGGTTAGGGTTAGGGTTAGGGTTAGTGTTAGGGTTAGGGCTCGGTTTAGGGTATTGGTTAGGATTAAGGTACGTGTTATGGTTAGGGTAGGGGTTAGGGTTAGGGTACGCGTTAGTGTTAGGGTAGTTATTAAACCTATCCCACTCTCTAGATACCCCTTAGCACATAAAGGAATATTATTTGGAGGTCCAGCCATGGAGAAGAGTTTAGACACTAGGATAAGATAAGGAACACACCCATTATAAAGAAATCACATTAGGATTCTCTTTTTAAGCTGTTCCTTAAAACACTAGTGCTTAGGAAATCTATTGGAGGCAGAAGCATCCAAGGGTAGCCTAGGGTTAGGGTTAGGCTTAGGGTTAGGCTTAGGGTACGGCTTAGGGTACGGGTTCGGGGAGGGCTTCTGGTACGGCGTAGGGTATGGGTTAGGGTTAGGGTTAGGGTTAGTGTTAGGGTTAGGGCTCGGTATAGGGTATTGGTTAGGATTAGGGTACGTGTTAGGGTTAGGGTAGGGTTTAGGGTTAGGGTACGCGTTAGTGTTAGGGTAGTTATTAAACCTAACCCACTCTCTAGATACCCCTTAGCACGTAAAGGAATATTATTTGGAGGTTCAGCCATGGAGAAGAGTTTAGACACTAGCATAAGATAAGGAACACACCCATTATAAAGAAATCACATTAGGATTCTCTTTTTAAGCTGTTCCTTAAAACACTAGTGCTTAGAAAATCTATTGGAGACAGAAGCAGTCAAGGGTAGCCTAGGGTTAGGGTTAGGCTTAGGGTACGGCTTAGGGTACGGCTTAGGGTACCGGTTCGGGGAGGGCTTCGGGTACGGTGTAGGGTATGGGTTAGGGTTACGGTTAGGGTTAGTGTTAGGGTTAGGGCTCGGTTTAGGGTATTGGTTAGGATTAGGGTACGTGTTAGGGTTAGGGTAGGGGTTAGGGTTAGGGTACGCAGTTGTGTTAGGGTAGTTATTAAAGCTATCCCACTCTCTAGATACCCCTTAGCACGTAAAGGAATATTATTTGGAGGTCCAGCCATGGAGAAGAATTTAGACACTAGGATAAGATAAGGAACACACCCATTATAAAGAAATCACATTAGGATTCTCTTTTTAAGCTGTTCCTTAAAACACTACTGCTTAAGAAATCTATTGGAGGCAGAAGCATTCAAGGGTAGCCTACGTTTAGGGTTAGGCTTAGGGTACGGCTTAGGGTACGGGTTCGGGGAGGGCTTCTGGTACGGCGTAGGGTATGGGTTAGGGTTAGGGTTAGGGTTAGTGTTAGGGTTAGGGCTCGGTTTAGGGTATTGGTTAGGATTAGGGTACGTGTTAGCGATAGGGTAGGGGTTAGGGTTAGGGTACGCATTAGTGTTAGGGTAGTTATTAAACCTAACCCACTCTCTAGATACCCCTTAGCACGTAAAGGAATATTATTTGGAGGTCCAGCCATGGAGAAGAGTTTACACACTAGGATAAGATAATGAACACACCCATTATAAAGAAATCACATTAGGATTCTCATTTTAAGCTGTTCCTTAAAACACTAGTGCTTAGGAAATCTATTGGAGGCAGAAGCAGTCAAGGGTACCCTAGGGTTAGGGTTAGGCTTAGGGTACGGCTTAGGGTACGGCTTAGGGTACGGGTTCGGGGAGGGCTTCGGGTACGGCGTAGGGTATGGGTTAGGGTTAGGGTTAGGGTTAGTGTTAGGGTTAGGGCTCGGTTTAGGGTATTGTTTAGGATTAGTGTACGAGTTAGTGTTAGGGTAGGGGTTAGGGTTAGGGTACGCGTTAGTGTTAGGGTAGTTATTAAACCTATCCCACTCTCTAGATACCCCTCAGCACGTAAAGGAATATTATTTGGAGGTCCAGCCATGGAGAAGAGTTTAGACACTAGGATAAGATAAGGAACACACACATTATAAAGAAATGACATTAGGATTCTCTTTTTAAGTTGTTCCTTAAAACACTAGTGCTTAGGAAATCTATTGGAGGCAGAAGCAGTCAAGGGTAGCCTAGGGTTAGGTTAGGCTTAGGGTTAGGCTTAGGGTACGGCTTAGGGTACGGGTTCGGGGAGGGTTTCGGGTACGGCGTAGGGTATGGCTTAGGGTTAGGGTTAGGGTTAGTGTTAGGGTTAGGGTTCGGTTTAGGATACGGGTTAGGATTAGGGTACGTGTTAGGGTTAGGGTAGGGGTTAGGGTTAGGGTACGCGTTAGGGTTAGGGTAGTTAGTAAACCTATCCCACTCTCTAGATACACCTTAGCACGTAAAGGAATATTATTTCGGGGTCCAGCCATGGAGAAGAGTTTAGACACTAGGATAAGATAAGGAACACACCCATTATAAAGAAATCACATTAGGATTCTGTTTTTAAGCTGTTCCTTAAAACACTAGTGCTTAGGAAATCTATTGGAGGCAGAAGCAGTCAAGGGTAGCCTAGGGTTAGGGTTAGGCTTAGCGTACGGCTTAGGGTACGGCTTAGGGTACGGGTTCGGGGAGGGCTTCGGGTACGGCGTAGGGTATGGGTTAGGGTTAGGGTTAGGGTTAGTGTTAGGGTTAGGGCTCGGTTTAGGTTATTGGTTAGGATTAGGGTACGTGTTAGGGTTAGGGTAGGGGTTAGGGTTAGGGTACGCGTTAGTGTTAGGGTAGTTATTAAACCTATCCCACTCTCTAGATACCCCTTAGCACGTAAAGGAATATTATTTGGAGGTGCAGCCATGGAGAAGAGTTTAGGCACTAGGATAAGATAAGGAACACACCCATTATAAAGAAATCACATTAGGATTCTCTTTTTAAGTTGTTCCTTAAAACACTAGTGCTTAGGAAATATATTGGAGGCAGAAGCAGTCAAGGGTAGCCTAGGGTTAGGTTTAGGCTTAGAGTACGGCTTAGGGTACAGCTTAGGGTAAGGGTTCGGGGAGGGCTTCGGGTACGGCGTAGGGTATGGGTTAGGGTTAGGTTTAGGGTTAGTGTTAGGGTTAGGGCTCGGTTTAGGGTATTGGTTAGGATTAGGGTACGTGTTAGGGTTAGGGTAGGGGATAGGGTTAGGGTACGCGTTAGTGTTAGGGTAGTTATTAAACCTATCCCAGTCTCTAGATACCCCTTAGCACGTAAAGGAATATTATTTGGAGGTCCAGCCATGGAGAAGAGTTTAGACACTAGGATAAGATAAGGAACACACCCATTATAAAGAAATCACATTAGGATTCTCTTTTTAAGCTGTTCCTTAAAACACTAGTGCTTAGGAAATCTATTGGAGGCAGAAGCAGTCAAGGGTAGCCTAGGGTTAGGTTTAGGCTTAGGGTTAGGTTTAGGGTACGGCTTATGGTACGGGTTCGGTGAGGGCTTCGGGTACGGCGTAGGGTATTGGTTAGGGTTAGGGTTAGGGTTAGTGTTAGGGTTAGGGCTTGGTTTAGGGTACGGGTTAGGATTAGGGTACGTGTTAGGGTTAGGGTAAGCGTTAGGGTTAGGGTACGCGTTAGTGTTATGGTAGTTATTAAACCTATCCCATTCTCTAGATACCCCTCAGCACGTAAAGGAATATTATTTGGAGGTCCAGCCATGGAGAAGAGTTTAGACACTAGGATAAGATAAGGAACACACCCATTATAAAGAAATCACATTAGGATTCTCTTTTTAAGTTGTTCCTTAAAACACTAGTGCTTAGGAAATCTATTGGAGGCAGAAGCAGTCAAGGGTAGCCTAGGGTTAGGGTTAGGCTTAGGGTTAGGCTTAGGGTACGGCTTAGGGTACGGGTTCGGTGAGGGATTCGGGTACGGCGTAGGGTATGGCTTAGGGTTAGGTTTAGGGTTAGTGTTAGGGTTAGGGTTCGGTTTAGGGTACGGGTTAGGATTAGGGTACGTGTTAGGGTTAGGGTAGGGGTTAGGGTTAGGGTACGCGTTAGGGTTAGGGTAGTTAGTAAACCTATCCCACTCTCTAGATACACCTTAGCACGTAAAGGAATATTATTTCGGGGTCCAGCCATGGAGAAGAGTTTAGACACTAGGATAAGATAAGGAACACACCCATTATAAAGAAATCACATTAGGATTCTCTTTTTAAGCTGTTCCTTAAAACACTAGTGCTTAGGAAATCTATTGGAGGCAGAAGCAGTCAAGGGTAGCCTAGGGTTAGGGTTAGGCTTAGCGTACTGCTTAGGGTACGGCTTAGGGTACGGGTTCGGGGAGGGCTTCGGGTACGGCGTAGGGTATGGGTTAGGGTTAGGGTTAGGGTTAGTGTTAGGGTTAGGGCTCGGTATAGGGTATTGGTTAGGATTAGGGTACGTGTTAGGGTTAGGGTAGGGTTTAGGGTTAGGGTACGCGTTAGTGTTAGGGTAGTTATTAAACCTAACCCACTCTCTAGATACCCCTTAGCACGTAAAGGAATATTATTTGGAGGTTCAGCCATGGAGAAGAGTTTAGACACTAGCATAAGATAAGGAACACACCCATTATAAAGAAATCACATTAGGATTCTCTTTTTAAGCTGTTCCTTAAAACGCTAGTGCTTAGAAAATCTATTGGAGACAGAAGCAGTCAAGGGTAGCCTAGGGTTAGGGTTAGGCTTAGGGTACGGCTTAGGGTACGGCTTAGGGTACCGGTTCGGGGAGGGCTTCGGGTACGGCGTAGGGTATGGGTTAGGGTTACGGTTAGGGTTAGTGTTAGGGTTAGGGCTCGGTTTAGGGTATTGGTTAGGATTAGGGTACGTGTTAGGGTTAGGGTAGGGGTTAGGGTTAGGGTACGCGTTAGTGTTAGGGTAGTTATTAAAGCTATCCCACTCTCTAGATACCCCTTAGCACGTAAAGGAATATTATTTGGAGGTCCAGCCATGGAGAAGAATTTAGACACTAGGATAAGATAAGGAACACACCCATTATAAAGAAATCACATTAGGATTCTCTTTTTAAGCTGTTCCTTAAAACACTACTGCTTAAGAAATCTATTGGAGGCAGAAGCATTCAAGGGTAGCCTACGTTTAGGGTTAGGCTTAGGGTACGGCTTAGGGTACGGGTTCGGGGAGGGCTTCTGGTACGGCGTAGGGTATGGGTTAGGGTTAGGGTTAGGGTTAGTGTTAGGGTTAGGGCTCGGTTTAGGGTACGGGTTAGGATTAGGGTACGTGTTAGCGATAGGGTAGGGTTTAGGGTTAGGGTACGCGTTAGTGTTAGGGTAGTTATTAAACCTAACCCACTCTCTAGATACCCCTTAGCACGTAAAGGAATATTATTTGGAGGTCCAGCCATGGAGAAGAGTTTAGACACTAGGATAAGATAAGGAACACACCCATTATAAAGAAATCACATTAGGATTCTCTTTTTAAGCTGTTCCTTAAAACACTAGTGCTTAGGAAATCTATTGGAGGCAGAAGCAGTCAAGGGTAGCCTAGGGTTAGGGTTAGGCTTAGGGTTAGGCTTAGGGTACGGCTTAGGGTACGGGTACGTGGAGGGCTTCTGGTACGGCGTAGTGTATGGGTTAGGGTTAGGGTTAGGGTTAGTGTTAGGGTTAGGGCTCGGTATGGGGTATTGGTTAGGATTAGGGTACGTGTTAGGGTTAGGGTAGGGTTTAGGGTTAGGGTACACGTTAGTGTTAGGGTAGTTATTAAACCTAACCCACTCTCTAGATACCCCTTAGCACGTAAAGGAATATTATTTGGAGGTCCAGCCGTGGAGAAGAGTTTAGACACTAGGACAAGATAAGGAACACACCCATTATAAAGAAATCACATTAGGATTCTCTTTTTAAGCTGTTCGTTAAAACACTAGTGCTTAGAAAATCTATTGGAGGCAGAAGCAGTCAAGGGTAGCCTAGGGTTAGTGTTAGGCTTAGGGTACGGCTTAGGGTACGGCTTAGGGTACCGGTTCGGGGGGGGCTTCGGGTACGGCGTAGGGTATGGGTTAGGGTTAGGGTTAGGGTTAGTGTTAGGGTTAGGGCTCGGTTTAGGGTATTGGTTAGGATTAGGGTACGTGTTAGGGTTAGGGTAGGGGTTAGGGATAGGGTACGCGTTAGTGTTAGGGTAGTTATTAAACCTATCCCAGTCTCTAGATACCCCTTAGCACGTAAAGGAATATTATTTGGAGGTCCAGCCATGGAGAAGAGTTTAGACACTAGGATAAGATAAGGAACACACCCATTATAAAGAAATCACATTAGGATTCTCTTTTTAAGCTGTTCCTTAAAACACTAGTGCTTAGGAAATCTATTGGAGGCAGAAGCAGTCAAGAGTAGCCTAGGGGTAGGGTTAGGCTTAGGGTACGGCTTAGGGTACGGCTTAGGGTACGGGTTTGGGTAGGGCTTCGGGTACGGCGTAGGGTATGGGTTAGGGTTAGGGTTAGTGTTGGTGTTAGGGTTAGGGCTCGGTTTAGGGTATTGGTTAGGATTAAGGTACGTGTTATGGTTAGGGTAGGGGTTAGGGTTAGGGTACGCATTAGTGTTAGGGTAGTTATTAAACCTATCCCATTCTCTAGATACCCCTTAGCACATAAAGGAATATTATTTGGAGGTCCAGCCATGGAGAAGAGTTTAGACACTAGGATAAGATAAGGAACACACCCATTATAAAGAAATCACATTAGGATTCTCTTTTTAAGCTGTTCCTTAAAACACTAGTGCTTAGGAAATCTATTGGAGGCAGAAGCATCCAAGGGTAGCCTAAGGTTAGGGTTAGGCTTAGGGTTAGGCTTAGGGTACGGCTTAGGGTACGGGTACGGGGAGGGCTTCTGGTACGGCGTAGGGTATGGGTTAGGGTTAGGGTTAGGGTTAGTGTTAGGGTTAGGGCTCGGTTTAGGGTATTGGTTAGGATTAGGGTACGTGTTAGCGATAGGGTAGGGGTTAGGATTAGGGTACGCATTAGTGTTAGGGTAGTTATTAAACCTAACCCACTCTCTAGATACCCCTTAGCACGTACAGGAATATTATTTGGAGGTCCAGCTATGGAGAAGAGTTTACACACTAGGATAAGATAAGGGAACACACCCATTATAAAGAAATCACATTAGGATTCTCTTTTTAAGCTGTTCCTTAAAACACTAGTGTTTTAGGAAATCTATTGGAGGCAGAAGCAGTCAAGGGTAGCCTAGGGTTAGGGTTAGGCTTAGGGTACGGCTTAGGGTACGGCTTAGGGTACGGGTTCGGGGAGGGCTTCGGGTACGGCGTAGGGTATGGGTTAGGGTTAGGGTTAGGGTTAGTGCTCGGTTTAGGGTATTGTTTAGGATTAGGGTACGAGTTAGTGTTAGGGTAGGGGGTTAGGGTTAGGGTACGCGTTAGTGTTAGGGTAGTTATTAAACCTATCCCACTCTCTAGATACCCCTCAGCACGTAAAGGAATATTATTTGGAGGTCCAGCCATGGAGAAGAGTTAGACACTAGGATAAGATAAGGAACACACCCATTATAAAGAAATCACAATTAGGATTCTCTTTTAAGCTGTTCCTTAAAACACTAGTGTTTAGGAAATCTATTGGAGGCAGAAGCAGTCAAGGGTAGCCTAGGGTTAGGGTTAGGCTTAGGGTACGGCTTAGGGTACGGCTTAGGGTACGGGTTCGGGAGGGCTTCGGGTACGGCGTAGGGTATGGGTTAGGGTTAGGGTTAGGGTTAGTGCTCGGTTTAGGGTATTGTTTTAGGATTAGGGTACGAGTTAGTGTTAGGGTAGGGGTTAGGGTTAGGGTACGCGTTAGTGTTAGGGTAGTTATTAAACCTATCCCACTCTCTAGATACCCCTCAGCACGTAAAGGAATATTATTTGGAGGTCCAGCCATGGAGAAGAGTTTAGACACTAGGATAAGATAAGGAACACACACATTATAAAGAAATGACATTAGGATTCTCTTTTTAAGTTGTTCCTTAAAACACTAGTGCTTAGGAAATCTATTGGAGGCAGAAGCAGTCAAGGGTAGCCTAGGGTTAGGGTTAGGCTAGGGGTTAGGCTTGGCTTAGGGTAGGTGTACGGCTTAGGGTACGGGGTTAGGTGAGGATTCGGGTACGGCGTAGGGTATGGCTTAGGGTTAGGTTAGGGTTAGTGTTAGGTTAGGGTTCGGTTTAGGGTACGGGTTAGGATTAGGGTACGTGTTAGGGTTAGGGTAGGGGTTAGGGGTTAGGGTACGCGTTAGGGTTAGGGTAGTTATTAAACCTATCCCACTCTCTAGATACACCTTAGCACGTCAAAGAATATTATTAGGCGGTCCAGCCATGGAGAAGAGTTTAGACACTAGGATAAGATAAGGAACACACCCATTATAAAGAAATCACATTAGGATTCTCTTTTTAAGCTGTTCCTTAAAACACTAGTGCTTAGGAAATCTATTGGAGGCAGAAGCAGTCAAGGGTAGCCTAGGGTTAGGGTTAGGCTTAGGGTACGGCTTAGGGTACGGCTTAGGGTACGGTTTCGGGGAGGGCTTCGGGTACGGCGTAGGGTATGGGTTAGGGTTAGGGTTAGGGTTAGTGTTAGGGTCAGGGCTCGGTTTAGGGTACGGTTAGGATTAGGGTACGTGTTAGGGTTAGGGTAGGGTTTAGGGTTAGGGTACGTGTTAGGTTAGGGTAGTTATTAAACCTAACCCACTCTCTAGATACCCCTTAGCACGTAAAGGAATATTATTTGGAGGTCCAGCCATGGAGAAGAGTTTAGACACTAGGACAAGATAAGGGACACACCCATTATAAAGAAATCACATTAGGATTCTCTTTTTAAGCTGTTCCTTAAAACACTAGTGCTTAGGAAATCTATTGGAGGCAGAAGCAGTCAAGGGTAGCCTAGGGTTAGGGTTAGGCTTAGGGTACGGCTAGGGTACGGCTTAGGGTACCAGTTCGGGGAGGGCTTCGGGTACGGCGTAGGGTATGGGTTAGGGTTAGGGTTAGGGTTAGTGTTAGGGGTTAGGGCTCGGTTTAGGGTATTGTTTAGGATTAGGGTACGTGTTAGGGTTAGGGTAGGGGTTAGGGTTAGGGTACGCGTTAGTGTTAGGGTAGTTATTAAACCTATCCCAGTCTCTAGATACCCCTTAGCACGTAAAGGAATATTATTTGGAGGTCCAGCCATGGAGAAGAGTTTAGACACTAGGATAAGATAAGGAACACACCCATATAAAGAAATCACATTAGGATTCTCTTTTTAAGCTGTTCCTTAAAACACTAGTGCTTAGGAAATCTATTGGAGGCAGAAGCAGTCAAGGGTAGCCTAGGGTTAGGGTTAGGCTTAGGGTTAGGCTTAGGGTACGGCTTAGGGTACGGGTTCGGGGGAGGGCTTCGGG